>NC_056692.1:5365625-5700000 GCF_018350215.1 Panthera leo | reverse complement strand
ACGGACCGCGAGATCGTGACCTGGCTGAAGTCGGACGCTTAACCGACTGCGCCACCCAGGCGCCCCTCTAAAATTATTTTTAAATTAAATTTACTTTGTACCCATCATACCGTGATTTCTATGTATAAATATTTAATCTACTTAATGCAATTGTTTTATTTTTTCCCCCGCTATAAATTTATTTACGTGCCATCCTGTTGCAAAAGGGACGTAAGACAGTTTACAAAAATAATACAGGAAAACAAAATAAAAATAATGAAAAAGTGAGAATCTTATTCCATTTTTTTTTATAAAGAGCATCTATAGGAAATCTGGTTGTAAGCAGAATACTTCTACCTAAGAAGTGACCTATAAGCCTGTCGTTTTCTCTTGCTTTTCTCTATGACACAGGACTTGGAATATATTTGAGAAGATGATGCTGAGTGCCTGAGTGAAGACCATTACCCTTGCATTTGTCCGTTGTGAGCATCGAATTGTTGATTAGGAGTGGAGGTTAATCGAGTCTGACTTCAGAAGTCACACCTGCCCGGGGCACCCGGGGGGCTCAGTCAGTTAAGTGTCCGACTTCGGCTCAGGTCATGATCTCCCGGTCCGTGGCTTCGAGTCCCGCATCGGGCTCTGTGCTGATGGCTCAGAGCCTGGAACCTGCTTTGGATTCTGTGTCTTCCTCTCTCTCTCTGCCCCTCCCCTGCTTGCACTCATACTCTCTCTCTCTCTCTCTTTCAAAAATCAAATAAAAACATAAAAATAAAATAAAATGAAAAAAAAAAAAGAAGTCACACCTGCCCTTGTAGAAATTCTGAGGAAATGTCCACCTTTCCACAAAAGCACAAGTACGACTTTTATGTGAAGATTTTACGGTAGCCCCTTGTGAGCTTTCCTGTGGTTCTAGGTCAAACAGTGAACTTAAGTCTTCAGATATATGTTCAGCTTCTCCATTGTACGGGTCACCAAATGAAGAGCCCCACGTGAAATCACCCACCTACGGCTGCAAAGTTCATCGGTGGAAGCCGATCGGCTTATGGAGAGGTCAACGAGCTCCAGGGGTCAGAGATCCTCAGGTCTCCCGGGATGCAGCCAGCAGAACCCTCAGGGCCGGGCCTCTGAGCCGGGCCAGGGTGGCATGGATGAGCCTGGTCCCCGGTGTGGCCTGCCCCCCCCCCCCGTCCCCAGGCACCCCCGCCCAGCCGGGCCTTACCTTGTAGTCCATCTGCTCTGAGCAGTTGAACACGTACACCATGACGCCCAGTGCTCGGCCCAGGTCCTTGGTGGTCTCCGTCTTGCCTGTGCCCGCGGGTCCTGCCGGAGCTCCGCTCATGGTCAGGTGCAGAGACTGAGTGAGGGTGATGTAGCATCTGTCAAAACATGGGAGCGTGCCGGTCATTCTCAGGGCCCCAGGTGGCCCGGCCCACGGCTTGGGCCCTGCTGGGTCCTAGGGAGCTAGAGCTGAGGCTCTGGAACATAGCGGCCGACAGCTTCCATAAAAGGAAAGCCAGAGCCTCCACCGCCATCTGCTCCCCACAGCACTGTGGGGAGCACTCTCTGAGGAATCCTCTGATCGTGATTCTCCCTCCCTGAGCTCGCCCCTGCTCCGTTTTCTAGCTCATTGCCCATTTCTCGTGTCTCCTTCAGCCCCAACACTCTAAGGTGCCTTCACGTATAGCTGTTCTCACTTGCTCGTGCTCTGTCTCGAAGGTTTGTGTGCCCCAACTCCCCAGCTCCTACCCTAAAATCCTAACCCCCCAAGACTACGGTATTGGGAGGTGGGGCCTTCAGAAGGCGATTAGCTCGTGAAGGAGGAGCCTCGGGAATGAGATTAGCAGCCTTATAAAAGAGGCTTCAGAGGGATCCCTCGTCCCTTCCGCCACCAGGTGAGCCCACAGTGACGAGATACCTGCTAGGAGCCAGAAAAGGGCCCCAGACAAGAACGTGACCATGCCGGTGCCTTGACCTGGGACCTGCCGGCTTCCGGAACTGTGAGGAATGAATTTCTGTTGTTTATAAGCCCCCCGGTGTATTGTATTTTGTTATAGCAGCTCAAATGGATGAGGACACTCAGACACACGAGGACTGTGCTCGTCCCTCTCTCCTTCCCCCACCCAGCCCCCCGCCCTTCCAGTCTACCTGAGTCGTGTCCTTCCTCAACATCGTCGTTAGTAGCCTAGTGGTGGCCACTCATCCCTTGGGGCTCATATTTGACATTAGCTCCCCGGCTAAGTATCCCCAGACCCCTCAGCACTGGGGGGAGCGAGAACATGTCCCTCAGCTGAGGTCCTCCCCCACTGTCCTGCATGTCAGCGTCCAACATATACCACACACGTCGTTCATACAACCTTCAAAAGACACGTGAAGGTGGGGCCATGTCCTACTCATGGTTTCATCTCCAGAAACGGCTCTGGCCACATAGAGACCCTAAATAATTATTTATGAAACAAATTCATGAATGAAGCCATCAGTCATTCCATTCTGTTTAATCCTCCTTTGACTATCTTTCCTAATGATAATAAAATAAAAACAAGCATTAGGCTTGCTTCTGGTACTTTCTAAAACAGACTTGCATTACAACAACTTATTTGACATGTCTCCAGAGGCAAGGGAAATAAAGGCAAAAATGAACTATTGGGACCTCATCAAGATAACAATCTTCTGCACGGCAAAGGAAACAATCATCAAAACGAAAGGCAACCAATAGAATGGGAGAAAATATGTGCAAATGACATATTGGATAAAGGGTTGGTATCCAAAATCTATCAAGAACTTACCAAACTCCGCACCCAAAAGACAAACAATCCAGTGAAGAAATGGGAAGAAGACGTGAACAGACACTTTTCCAAAGAAAATATCCAGATGGTCAACAGACACATGAGAAAATGCTCAACGTCACTCATCATCAGGGAAATACAAACCAAACACAATGAGACACCCCTCACACCTGTCAGAACCGCTCACATTAACAACTCAGGCAACAACAGATGTTGGCAAGGATGCAGAGAAAGGGAAACCCTCTTTCACTATTGGTGGGAATGCAAACTGGTATAGCCACTCTGGAAAACAGTATGGAGGTTCCTCAAAAAATTAAAAACGGAACTACTCTACGACCCAGGAATCGTACTACATATTTATTCAAAGGATACAAAAATGCTGATTTGAAGGACACGTGTAACCCAATGTTTATAGCAGCGCCATCAACAATAGCCAAATTATGGAAAGAACCCAAGTGTTCCCCAACTTATGAATAGATAAAGAAGATGTGGCATATATATACATATATATACACACATACACAAACACAATGGAATATGACGTGGTGGTGAAAAAAAAGAATGAAATCTTGCCATTTGCAACAACGTGGATCGAACTAGAGGGTATTATCATAAACACGGTGATGGCAAAGACTGAAACTGGATGATGGTAATGGTTGCACAACCCTACAAAGTACTAACCATCATTGAATTGTACCCTTGTAATGGGTGAACTGTAACGCATGTAAATTATACCTCAATAAAGCCATTAAAAAATGTGCCACTGGCCTCATTTCTTGATACCTAGAAAATTAATAACATAGGCTCTCCACCTGCAGGTTGGACCAGAAGGGGCCACCCAAGGGGGCCTCCAAGATGAATTCTGTTCTGGAATCTGACGTCTAGAGTTCACCGGTAGTTCCAGGTGAATACTCTTGTGGCCAGATGGCGACTGCGTCTCCACCGAAACCAAAATGGCTTTGGAAAGACGAAGTGAGTTCCCGAATTCTCTAAGTTTATGTATTTTGAGAGAGACAGAGAAAGTGTGATGGGGGGCGTGCAGAGAGAGAGAGGGAGAGAGAGGGAATCCCAAGCAGGCTCCGCGCTGTCAGTGCAGAGCCCGACGCGGGGCTCGAACTCACGGAACTGTGGGATCATGACCTGAGCCAAAATCGGATCCTTGACCGACTGAGCCACCCAGCTGCCCCCTGAATTCTCCTTTAATTGAGTGCAAAATTCCCAGATATATTTCAGCCTTTGCACGTGACACTCAGGAAGGCAGATCCCCAGGTGGACAGGACAGGTGTGGGGACCTGCTATTCCACTGGCAGTTTTCCCGTGTGAGGGCAGGTGTTGGCTCAACTGATGGGCTGCATTTCAGGGCTGGTGAGCTGGGCTCCCCCAGGGTGCTTCTCTCCTCTCTCAGACACTCCTAGCTGAGTCCTAACAGAGGCCATACCCGCTCTCAGGGGCTGAGTTCTGACTCCAGATTGGCCCCGGTGCCTTCTACCCACCCAAGCCTCGGCTTCTTCTAGAACTTTCCAGAGGATGTTGCAGCCCTGAACCTCCCAGGAGGAAAGGCAGCTGCCCGGACTGGCAGACTCCCTGGCCTCCGGCCAACTCACCTCCCCACTCTCTCCCACCCCTGATCTGTCCACGGCAGCCTCCTCTGCCGGCCAGAGGGGGACCCAGGCCTCTTCTCCATAGAGCTGCAGGGCTCTCGAGGAGTCCAGGAGTCCAGAAACACAAGGGTTTGCAGAAATAGAATTCGCACAGAAAACTCAAGAATCTCTGGGAAGAAACCCTTGGAGCCGGGTGTCAATCTCTCCCGGAGTATCTACTGCTGAGCTTCTGATGATCTCCAGAAGAAGTACTTGGGGGTAGGGGGGAGGGGGAGGGCCCTCCCTCCCTGCAAAATATTTTTCTCCCCATAGTAACAGAACTCTAGAGCTCGAACGCGTTTCTGAGATCAACTAATCCAATCCCTATTTTACAGATGGGAAGACTGAGCTTCGGGAAGGGAGGCTGGGCTAAGGCTAATAATAACTAAGGCAGGGGCAGTGGGGCTTAGGCTTGGGCCATGAGTAAACCAAAAGGAAAACAGTGCCTCCCTCTTCCACATGAGGGTCGCCATTTTGCTTGGGTCATGGGCCATCCGGCCGTCCTAGGCCTTAGGGATACCCGCTCCTGCTCTAAAGTTCAATGTGGGGTCTTGTCAGCCTGTCCATCTCTGTCAACATTAAGCCAGCCGCTTCAGTCTGCAGCTGTTTTCCACTGAGGTGGGCGGATCAGGCTATCGAGGTCTCAGGCGAGGGCTCTGGAGTCAGATAGGGTTCCTACGTTGCCTCTGGTACAAAGTGTTTGCACAACTCAGCCAGGGAAGGAAACCTTGGTGCCTTAACAGAAGCGGTCACTGGAATCCATCCCACAGTCTTGGGCTTTGCACCAAGGAATTCAGTAAGCTCGCTGTGTCGAGCCAATAGCAATTGTGAGAATGGCAAGGACTCCTCCAAGAGGCGCTCTTGCCTGGCCAGCTGGCCCCAACACGGATACGGATCCATTTAGTCTGGTTGTTCCTGGGAAGACAGACCCTTTTGTTCCGGGACGGACCTCAGAGGTTTGGCCTTTTAACCAAGCCAGGCTCTTTCCCATTAATTAAATCCTTCCAGGAGGGCTACATCAGCCTTTTCCTCCAGCGAGGCAGGGTTTATGATTTCAGAAGGCAGCTCCTTCCACAGTGTGCCCGTTGCAATTGCTTGAAAGGCTTTCCAAATATCAAGCTGAAGTCAGTCTTGTTCTCTTTGCGCAAATGACTCCCATAGGCTTTGGTCTTCTCGCCCCTCAGGAGGCTTCCGTGAGGACAAGAGGAGACAAGAGATAGGAAGGTGCCTTGAAAAGAAGGCCGATCCATGTTTAAGGTATTATTTTTTTAAGGTGAAAAATATATGCAACATAGCTTTTCTGTTTCGATACAGTTATTCAATTGGCAGATTAAAGAAACTATCAAAGACCCTGCATCTCGATCGCAGCTATAAGTGGCCTGTAGCTATCCTGGAAATGTGGTCTGAGTCATCTTAGAGCTGGTGAAATCTTTATAGTTGTTTTGTATTCGTTTTTCTCCTGCCATGTAAGAAATTACCATAAACGAAGTAGCTTAAAACAACACTCGCTTATTCTCTTACTCTTTTAGGTCAGAAGTCCAGGTGGATCCTCTCTGGAGGGTCTCAAAGACCAAAATCAAGGTAACTGTTGGCTGCACTCTTATCTGGACACTCTGGGGAAGAATCTGCTTCCTAGTTCACTCGAGTTCTTGGTTGAATTAAGTTCCTACCAGTTGGAAGACTGAGGTCCTCATTGGTTACTGTTGGCCAGGGGATAGCTCAGCTCCTCTGGGCCTTTCTATCGTCTTTGCATATGGCTCCCTCTACCTTCAAAATCAACAACAGTGTGTCAAGTTTGTCTCACGTTCAGATCTCTCTGATTCCCCCTTCTGTCTTCGGCCAGGAGAGAACTCTACTTTCAAGGTCTCACACGATGACCTTGGGTCCACTTGAATTATTTCCCTCTTGCTGTAAAGCAAAGCATTATCATGGGAGTGACATGATCATATGTATAGTTTTCACCCATACTCAAAGGGGAGGAGATCATACAGGGGAAAAGATCATGGGGATCATCCTTAGAATTCTACCTACCACACGGTTCAATAATCATAACATGGATGATGATCATTCATAAGAATGAACACGGATTGCAACAATATCTCCCCGGCAGGGGGTCCCTCTAGCGTGACCAGCAGGACTTGGGTCCATGATAGTCAATATTTTTATCAGTAACTTGGATTAAGAAATAATCGATTACACGCAACATAGACTGAATTCAAAATAATCCTAACAGTTGAAAATGATAGGGGTAGATCCAACAGGGTAAAATTTAGGAAAGATAAATGTAAGTTAACCTTCCAAGCACTTGCAAGGGAGACACAGAATCTGGAGCAGGTTCCAGGCTCCGAGCTGTCAGCACACAGCCTGACACGGGGCTCGAACTCACAAACCGTGAGATCGTGACCTGAGCTGAAGTCGGACACTTAACTGACTGAGCCACCAGGTACCCCATAACATTTTAATGTTTAAACATGAATGTCGTCTTCAGCATACATGGCCCCGATTCTAAGATCTGTTGCTTATGCCATTTGGTTATGAGATCGTCCCTCACCCAGTGCTCATCTTTCTCTTTGCCCCCACGACTTGGTAAATGTCTTTCTCAAAATATGACAGAACACAGAGCAATGACTGACACATGATCTCTGGAACAAAAATAACAGCGTGCTTAGTAACGAAGCCTGAGTAGGTCTAATTATGCTTCACATTTATGTCTCAGATACGTTTGGAAATTCTAGTAGTGACTTAAAAAAGTCAAGAGAATCAAGACTAAAGTTCTCAGAATTTTTCTAATATAGGGCAGTCGATGGGCAGAATAAGAGATAACTTCATAAAGGTGAGTTTCGTTCTATACACAAGTGAAAAGGCAGAGACACAGTGGAATTAAGCAAAGATTTCTTAGCTACGACACCTAAAGCATGGTCCAAAAAGAAAAGCTTGACAGATTGGACCTCACACAAATTAAACACTTTTGCGCCTCAAAAGACACCGTTCGGAAAGTAAAAAGGGAAGCGGCAGATGGGGATACAATACTTGCAAACACATGTCCCATAAAACCAGAATATACAAAGGCTTCTCACAACTCAGCGAGATGACAAACGGATCAAACGGGAGGCAAAGGACATGAACGGGATGACACCAAGGAGATCGACAAATGGCTAATGAGCACAAGAAAAGACGCTCAACAGCATTATTAGGGAAATCGCAATTAAAACTCAGATGAGATCCTACTTCACACCCCCTTGGACGGCTGTAATACACAAGACAGACAATAATAAAGTTGTCAAGGCTGTGGAGAGATGAGAACCCCTGTCTACTGTGGGGGGAGGGTGGGGTGGGATGTAAAATGATTCAGCCACTTTGGAAAACAGTTTGCCCGTTTTCCAGAAAGTTCAACATAAAGATCTCGTACCACCAAGCAACTCCCCTCCTGAGTATCGGCCCAAGAGAAATGAAAACTTAACGTCTACACAAGGACTTGCACGCAAAGGCTCACAGCGACATTGTTTGTGACAGCCCCAAACTGGAAATAACCTAAGTGTCCATCAATAGGTGACTGGATAGATAAAATGTGTCCTGTCTATGACATGGGATATTAGTCAGTAAGAAAAAGCAATGGACTACTGCCACGTGCTCTATCATGGACAAACCCCCCCTCTCTGTGTAAAATGAAAAAGCCAGACACTAGGGACAAGTTGTATGGCTCCGTTTACAAGAAGTGGCTGGAATAAGCCAAATTTAGAGACACAGAAAGTAGCTCAGTGGTTGGCTGGGGCTGGGGGTGGGAATGGGTATATAAATGGACGTGAGGGATCTCATTGAGGAGGTTAAAAATGTTGTATAACTGATTTATGGTGATGGTTATACCACATGGTCAAGTTACTGGAAATCATTAAGCGGTACATTTGGAATGGGTACAAATTTTTGATACATAAAAGAAACCTCAAACTGTTTTAAAACATATATATAATGAAAAACCTTGTATAGCAACAAAATTTTTATTTAAAAAATTTTTTTAATGTTTATTTATTTTTGAGAGACAGAGAGAAAGAGAGCACAAGCAGGGGAGGGGCAGAGAGAGAGGGAGACACAGAATCCGAAGCAGGCTCCAGGCTCCGTGCTGACAGCACAGAACCCAATGCGGGGCTCGAACTCACAAACTGTGAGATCATGACCTGAGCTGAAGTCGGACACTTAACCAACTGAGCCACCCAGACGCCCCTAGCAACAAAATTCTTAAAAGCACCTAGTGATAATAAAAAATATTCAAAACCTTTATGACGATACTTAGACACTTTTCTGAGCTGAAATATATAAAACTGAAACTGAAAGATATATAAACATAATTCAAGATATGAATATACAGAAAAGTATCGCGTATCATAAAGATGGCTATTCTTTGCAAATTAACTTGAAGGTATTAAGACTCACCCATCAAAAACCCTAACCATTTATATTTTGGAACCTGACAAAATGATTCAAGTTCGTTTGAAAAGAGAAGAGATAAATATATATTACATATATATTATATACTTATATATATAATGTGTATTATATATAATATATTATATACTTATATATAATATATATATATAAAAGATGATGTGGACCTTTACTACACAAATAGGAGAGCTCACGACAAAGCTACAATCCTTAAATAATATGGCGTGTTGATGGACACAATGATGAAACAGGATAGACGCTTTGAGGTAGTCTGAGAACTCAGAATTTTGAATGTGGTGGAGCAAACATCACAGACCAGTGAGGGAAAGGGCGCATGGCTCACTAAAACATGTCATGTCCACTGGTTACTTGGCAGCCAAAGAAATCAAATATTCCCCGCCGTAGTAGTTTCTGTGGGTTTTCCTTGCTCAGGAGTCCACACTTATGGTAAGCCCTCTGGCTGCACAGCCATCAACCAAAGTATCTCCCACCCTCCCAGGGGTGGGCACAAGACTCGGGCTGGGCAAAATAATCAAGCTCGGTGGCTCCAGTGAGGGACTCAGAGATCGGCACAGGATCCAAACAGGGCTCACCAGAGTCCCTTGAAGGAATCAGATCTACGGAGCTGAGAAGCGGGGGGAGGGTGTCTCTTCCTCCCGGAAGATTCATGAAGTCGTGGGCATGGAGACCGCCCTTGCAGCCATACAATGAAAACCCGTGCGAGAGAGAAGTTAATATTCAGAAGGAAACAGAGCCGTGATAGGAGAGAGTTCCATCACCGATCTCTCCCCATCCAGGCCCCGGAGCTAGACTCATTTCCTAGGCACATGAGGTAACAATTCCTCCCTCTGTTTACCTTAGTTAGGGTTTGGCTTCTAGCACTCGTAACCAAAAATGTTGCGGTAAAAACACTCCCTCTACTCAAAAGCCCAAAAGTTTACCCAAGAATTTTAAAAGAGAAAGGGAAAAATAAAACAAAAGAAGCTGTGGTAAAATACAGGTGAAATGGAGCTGATCTTGAAATGAGCAGGGACTTTCTAAACATAAAAGTAATAAAATGGGCAGGAACAGTCATAAATAAATCACAGGACAGGAAAATCTACTAGCCAATGAGCACATAAAAATGCTAAAGTCTGTGAGTAATTAAGGACATCCAAATCCAAATGAGATCCCATTCTGACTTATAAAATAATATTTCTGACCACGATACTTAATATTGGTGAGGATGTTGCGAGGTAAACATTCTCATAAACTGCTGGTGAGAGTGGGAACAATATTGGTTTCAAGAATAATTTTTTTTTAATTTTTTTTTTAACGTTTATTTATTTTTGAGACAGAGAGAGACAGAGCATGAACGGGGGAGGGGCAGAGAGAGAGGGAGACACAGAACCGGAAACAGGCTCCAGGCTCTGAGCCATAAGCCCAGAGCCCAACGCGGGGCTCGAACTCACGGACCGCGAGATCGTGACCTGAGCCGAAGTCGGACGCCTAACCGACTGAGCCACCCAGGCGCCCCGGTTTCAAGAATAATTTTAAAGTATGTGCCACCTAATTACCCTGCCTCTTGGACTGTCTCCTGGGGAAATATTAGGAAACGCAGCACAAAGTTATTTATAAGCAAGTTCATGGCAGATTTATTTTCAAGAGTAAAAGCTTAGGGGTGACTGAAACATTTTATAACATGGGTCTGTTACATAAATTATGGGAGACTTGGAAGGAGAAGGTAAGTCGGCTCTTAGAGTGTTTCAGAAGAATGTTGTGAGAATATGCCCATGATATAATGTTATGTAAGGGGCGCCTGGGTGGCTCAGTTGGTTGGGCATCCGACTTCGGCTCAGGTCATGATCTCGCGGTCCGTGAGTTCAAGCCCCGCGTCGGGCTCTGTGCTGACAGCTCAGAGCCTGGAGCCTGTTTCAGATTCTGTGTCTCCCTCGCTCTCTGACCTTCCCCCGTTCATGCTCTGTCTCTCTCTATCTCAAAAATGAATAAACGTTACAAAAAAATTTATAATGTTATGTAAAAAAAAAATCTATGGTATTTTATATACAGCACAGGATTGTAATTTCATTTTGTCAACATCTACACGCAGAAGGAAACGGACTAGATATTAACAATGGTTACCTCTGGGAGACTTTATCGTCTTTGCTTACAGAGTACAAAGTTTTTCTGATAAAAAACTGCAGATGAAGACTTAGGGAGTGTAGGACTTGTGCTGCGTCCTTGTCCGGCAAACCCCCTTCCAACACTCTTGGGTCAATTAAATCTCACCTACTCGCAGCAGTTCCTGAGATATTAAGAGGTACTCAAACTTGATAAGCAGTTGATTAGTACTTAACGCAGCAGCACGGGGGCTGAAAGGGGCGTCTGTGTGTGAAGGTGAGTTGAGGGAAGAGGAGGTCATCCAAAGGTTGAGAAACAACTTATGCGAATTGCTTTTGTTCAGGCTGAAAAGGCATTTCCATTTAGTTCTTCAGCTTAGTGCTATGCCAGAGTCCTGCGAATATATCGTAGCTACTTATAAATTCAGGTCCCATCCGGGCAGTGGGAAATTCCAAAGAAATAGGCATAATCAGTCGGAGGTACTGTAATGCGGCTATGCTTTTAATGAATGTGCAAAGGTTTTATGGATCAATTGTCCATTTGATTAATTCCTCTGGCAGGAGAGAATTAAATGTACTTAAGCTACACACCGGACAAGGCTGAATGCTCTTTAAAATGTGATTTTCTGTGTTAAGGCCTTTTTTTTTTTTTTCCCGGGCAAAACATTTCTTGAGATAATAATGGAAGTCAATGAGAAAATGGAATTTTACATATAAATATTCACTACATACCACTTTGTCAGAAAAGCATCTAAAGAGCCAAACGAGGTCAAGGTCTATACAGTATTCACCATTATTTGTGTTAAATCTTCCTTTCTAGTTCTTATTTTTTTTGCATCGTTTCATAGGAGGGGTGATAAAATCCTGTTTTGGAGAGAATTCCTTGCCAGAGCTT
Organism: Panthera leo; assembly: GCF_018350215.1. NCBI lineage: Eukaryota > Metazoa > Chordata > Mammalia > Carnivora > Felidae > Panthera > Panthera leo. Next base: position 5,688,164 of record NC_056692.1, on the reverse strand, counting down.
TACCCTCTCCCTTTCCAGAGGCCTTCAGCATTCGTGTACTAGAGACTTGTAAATCCAAAAGAGGTAATTATCTTCAACGTTGGGGCGGGCGTGACGACCCAGGGAAAAGAAAAAAGTCTTAGACTTTTTATCACTTGGAATGATCATGTCTGCTATGTCCATGGAAAGGAAGGAGATATTCTGACTGGGGATGGAGAAGTGGGGGCGCGTTGTGTCAGAAATCGTTCCACTGAATTCGGTCAAGGAGTGAACTTGAATGCCTATCACAGCGCCGGGTCCCTTGGGGTAGAACAGTGAGTACATCGAAGTCAACATTACCACGGAGCATACAGTCTAGAGTCAGAGACGGACATTCGTCAAACTGCTCAGATACAGAACAGCTTCGTGATTCTGTTGCGAGCGTTAGGAATTCCCAAACTATTAGCTTATATTCCAAGGCTGGCAGGAAAACTCACTGCAAGAGAGAATCCTGGACCCCATTTCCTTCCTGTTTAGGGTGCGTGTCTTGCTGAGAATAACCACAACACAGGAGAGGGTCCGCTCTGAATGAAGCCTGACGCGGGAACACTTTTCCCTTTGGCCCGCACTGAATGAGCGCCTCTAATGGACTAATACCAAGTGAAGGCCAAGTGCAACCCTAAGGTGCCCGAACCCTCTGAGCTGCTGTTGCCGATACTGTCCCAGCCGCAGAGAAACCCGCATCTCCCTCTGAACGGGTGTTATCTGCCTTTCGTCCGAAGCTGGGGCAGGGAGGAGTATCGGGCCCCGCATCAGGGCAGAGGACAGAGTAGCTGTTCCTCCTTCTTTGGGAGCCAAGGCAGAGAGTGCTGTGTGGATCCCCCTCCTGAGTCAACCTCCTATTCTTAATTCTGTCTATTCTTACCACAGAGGTCTTCAATATTCAAGCACCATTCATTCCTTCGACAGGTATCAATTCCAACATCTAGCAGGTGGCTGGTGACATAGCAACAAATAAGACAGACAAAGCTCCCTGACTGCAAAGAGCTTCCATTCCTAACTGCAGGGAGAATGACCAGAGACAGCGACGCGACCTCTGCGGGCTCCCACAAAAAATGAAAAGGAGAGAAAGACAAGAGCAAACGTGGAATGGACTCTGGGTGGAAGATCCTTCCAGGCTGGGCAGGAAAACGAATTAAGGAAAGGAACAGCATGGGGGCGGGGGGAAGAGATCAACCATGAGGTGCTGCTCTATGGATGATGTTGGCATTTTCCCACATCCCAGGTCATGCCGCGAATGCCGCGATTACAACTCCACTCAATGTTCCTTGGAAATACATCTGAGGATTTGGCCAGAATACAGGTGGAAACACTTAAAAACAGGCAGGGGGGAAATTCAGTAAGAGATGACACAGATTCTACGTGGCCACTCTAGCCTTCACCACTGATGACAGTCTTTTCACCGTCTACAAGTCACTTATTTGGAGTAAGCCAGCCATTCAGACATGCAGCTCTTTGGAGAAGAGATTTAGTGCTCAATGAAATTATACGGGAAAAGGGCACCAGATCATAGCAGAATTTACGGAAATCTCAACAGAATTAAAATATCCTGTCCTCGCTCTCCTTTGCCCACGCTGTGCTCTCAGATAAGTCTCCATGAAATACAGTTTCCATCGTTTTATTTGGCTGATGAAAAATTTTCAATAGTTTATCGCTACTTACTGGCTAAAAAAATGTATGCTGCATATTTATAGCCTGACTCGGACCCACCTTACCAGGCTTATGGCCAACCACATCGCCCCCCAAGTCAAGCGTCTCCCCTTCTTCCAGGAACACATCTTGGGTTTTCCCCATTTCCAGCCTTCTATACACAAAATTCCACTTTCCAGAATGCTTATCAGTAGTTTTTTTTTGGTTTTGTTTTCCCTTCTGGGGATCCCAGACCAGTTTAACAAGTAACCGCCTCCATTTCATAGATGAGAAAAACAAGCATTAGGTCAAGTTTTTCAAGGTCAAGTAGCCAGTATGTGTTAGAGCTGGTGTGAGAACCCAGGGGTATGGGATTCTCCCCTAGTAAATTCCTCAAAAAAAAAAAAAAAAATCACAGCTCACGGATTTGCCCTGAGAAGGGTTCTGCCCTTCCTCCTTGAAGTTTTATTTTTACGTGTGTTGTGTGGGCAGGCGCTCCCTCCCTACAGCTCTGTGGGCAACTAACAAGGGGCAGCGGCCCGTTAAGACGGCCCGAGCCGGACACCAATCGGGTTCTCCGTGAGTGGCTGATGCCAGTGCTCACCGGTCTGTCAGAGGCGTGATCACCAGGCGAGGCGTATTTCCCAGGTACTCGTAGGAATATAGAAACTGCGCATCACAGATGTTGGCAAAGCAGTGTTTGGCCTCGTCGTCCCAACGATGCCGCAGCTGGGACAGCCAGAGGAAGGCCTGAGCATTGTCCACCTGAAGAGAGAGCGCAGAGGAGGGGGCTCAATCGCCGTTCCACCGGTGGCCCGTTGGCCACAGGCCACGCGGGGCTCTGGATGAGCTGGGTTTTGCCTACCGGTCAGGAGTCCATGCTGCGCCCACCACAGCACAGAGAGCATTAGCTGCTCTCATTACGCACGTTCGCTGGGAGCAGCCACCATGACCCTCCGCCAGCTCTCTGGCCGGGGCAGAGTCTGGGACCCCCACGTGTGGGCTGTATGCGGGCTTCTCCCTTATCCCGCCGTTCCCGGTGTAGCTGGAGACAAAGAGGGACACTCCCGGATGTTTGGGACTCACCTTCTGAGCGATCATCTTGGCCACCACATCCCGGGCGTGCACATCAACGGTGCATATGGTCATAATCTTCTGCCGGTCCCCTTCGGAGAGCTGGCCGAGTAACATGGTGATGAGGGTTTTGAGCTGCACCACTTGCTTCCTGTAATAGTCCTTCAGGGCGTTCTCGTAGCCTTCCTCCAGCCTGGCAAACGCAATGCCCACCTCCGTGGTCCACCAGATCTGAGTGCAGGTCAGGGCCACCTGTGGCACCAGAGGCTGCTTAGTAAAGCCATTACCAGGACTGTCTCCAAAGCCAGCCCACTCATCACACAGCGCGCGTCAGCATGCAATTGTGTGGGTGACCTCAGCCCCTTCCCTCCCTCTTCTACCAAAGTGAGCCACTGGCCTCTGTCTCCTTGGAGATGTGAAGTGGTTCCAAGTGGGGAAAGCACTTTCTGCGCTGGAAAAAAATGTATCATTTGGTTGAAAACAACCAAAGAGTCCCCCTGGTCAATGTCAGTGGCTTTTAGAAATTGCTACTCTGATCTTTCCATCTTTACTCCCCAGGCAAAGCATCGTTCCTGGGCTTGGGAGGTTAACAATATGTTGATTGAACATCTCAACAACACTTGGTCTTTGTGCTGTTCTTCTTAAACTTCCCGCGGTCTGAGTGTTCTAGCTTAACGAGCCTCTGATGATCATTTGTGGCATATTTTTGCTTGCCCGTAACGCTTTGGCTGTGTATGGTTTTTATTTCTCGGACCCTATAACCTTGAAAAGCCTACTCCTGGAGACCAAGGTGAATTGCAGAAAAATTCAACGTGGTCAGTGGGATTTGTGTTTTTCAGAGAGTCAAAATAAAGGAATGGAAGAAGGGATTTGAACAAACACGACTTCCATTTGCTGAGCAACCTGATACGGAAAATGCGTAATTCGAATTAGTCACGGTGGAGAATTTAGATACACCGATCGTCTGTAGCATCCTGTGGTTGGGGAGACACTGCTCTAGATGAGACCTGTCGAAAGAGCAGGAGGCGACACATTTTCTCGCCTCAAAAGTCTGATTCAGGTAAATAAAGAATCCTGATGGGGATTATTCCCTTTGTCAAACAGAGAATCCTGTCGTAGTAAAAAGGACCATTCTCGCCTTTGGGATCAGGCGCGTGGGGTTTTGCTAGAGATCTTGCTGGGATGCTTTGAACGCGATGCACCCATTGCATAGTCAAAAGAATCCTTGCAGTAGTCCTGACTTATTTCTCGTTTCTGTTAGTCTACACTCGCTGCCAACATTTCCCCACCTTCTTCTCCCTTCTCTGCCCCCTGCAATGCGCCACCACCTTGCACTCCACGGACATGGCCACACCAAGCTCACAGACACTCCCCAGCCTCTTTATTTTCCTTGATCTCTTACAAGCGTGTGGCATGGCTGACCTCTGGCCGGCTTTTGGTTTCCATTGCGACCATCCCCTGGTGTACCTTCTACCTGAAAAGGCACCGTTTCTCAATCTGCTTTACTGGCTCCTCCTTGGCTAGCCAGTCTTTACATGATGCCCAAGGGACTCTTCTGCACCCTCGTCTTGGGTCTGCGTCTTTTCCAAGAGCAGTGTTCTCTACTCCTGTGGCTTCAATTCCTGGTAAATGCCTGCAACCCTCAAACACCCCAGCTCGGGCACTGTGCCCCTAACGGGGGGTGGGGGGGAGGGTCTACCGCAGCCATTTCTCAGTTCACCCCTTTCCCTCCTCATCCTCCTGGGAAGCCTGGAAAGGATTCGGACACATTTTAGAAGCAAGTCAGACTCCCTAACGGGGTGGGTAAGAACTGGCTTCAAGTTTCCTCTGTAGGAACCATCAGCTGGCTCAGGCTCCTTCTTTCCCTTCTTGCTGCAAACCACACTCAGTTCTTCAACCACAGGATGCTCTTCCTTGCCTCTGAGCTCAAGGTCCTCCCCATACTGGATGCTCTTTCCCTCCATCTTTAACTTGTTAGCTCCTACTTCAAATCTCAGCTTACATATCATATCCTCGGCAGAGGTGGGGGGGGGGCTCCCCAGACCCCACCAGCTAGCTATGTGCTCATTTGTAAGCAAGTTGGCTTCCCTGCCAAGTCTGTAAACTCCGGCAAGGCAGGGTTATGAGGTCTCGTTCCCTGTTGGGGTCCCCTGTGCTCAGCAAAGATCTCGGCATATACAAAGCAGGCTGGCTCAGTGAGTTGAACGGTTTACGTTTTCTCCCTACGGTGGCCAGAGAGGGTAAAAACGGACAATCCCAGGTTCTCCAGGGTAATGGCTGGACTAAGTCTTAGTTGACAATTCGGAGACCAGGCCTTCTGGACTGTGAAGCACATAGTGAGTTTGAGGTCTGGTATCCCCTCAAGGCCGAAGGACTTCCCTGAGGGAGGGGACCTGGCAAGGATGGGGGCCCACAAAGCTCCTGGGTAGAATACCTGAGCTGGATAGTCAAAGAGCCACTGTTCCCTTGGCTTTTCTTCATAAGCAACTACACCTTCTGTCATCCCATGCCTCACTGTGGCCTTCATATGCGCGAGCACATGGTTCAACCATATTTCCACCTGAAAGAAGAACTCCAAGTTAGATGCTGGATTCCGGAAAGGATACGATCGCTCACCCAGAGGGAGACAAGAAAGTGGAGCCCAGCCATCGGCCCAATGGCCGCCAGAAGGCACAGGGAGCCATCTTGTTTCTGTGGCCCAGGACGGTGGTCGGTGAGAACCAGGCTCAATTAGCAACAGGTGGACAGGCCCCTTTGGAACACATAGGACACAGTAGCAGGTCAAGGGGAGGGGAGCTGCCATCTGGCATTCAGACAAGGAAGTGTTAGTCTGGGCTAAGCAAGGTCAACCTCGCTCAGTGAGTCAGTGGGTTTTCATAACCTGTCCACACTCAGTATGGAGATGTAAACCAGAATTATATTTTCCAACTGAATGCCTTCTGGTCAAAAAACAGACACATAGCTTATACTCTAGTGGTGATGGGGGAGGCTAGGAAGGAAGTTTTAGGGGAGAGTTGCCCCATATTTTGTGTTTCTGGAATTGTACATGGGACATTTAGAAGTAGTAGTTCTTGGAGCACGATGGTATTTGGCTCTCCCAGGGGTAGGACTGTGGGAGGAAGTGACTCTGAGCTGTACTTGTACAGAGAAATGACATCCCAGGAAAATGGCTGATCTCAAAGAACGTCTTCTCCAGGGGAAGATGTCAGCGTGCCAGATTCCCCAATGGGGTGCCCCAGGGGTTGTCACGTTAAAGTCTCCTGGTGCTGCTAATCATTTAAAAATTCTTTTCTCCTCGACTTGGGTAGTTGTTTATGCGCATTTCATTCCTCTCTGCACAGGTCTTTGGTTAAGAAAGATATACGAATATTGACGTGTGTCCTTCCCAGAGAGGGGAGGGCAGGCACCAGGAGCTCCTCCAATGTCGGTTAGAGAGGAGGTGGCAGTCCCAGGGCCCAGACAGCAGTTCCGGCCCAAGGTTGAAATGGCCATCCTGAAGGTTGAGGTTGCCCGATAACTTGCGAGAGAACGGGATGAGGAGGGCAAAGGACTTCTACTCTACCTGGCCACTGCAGTCACAGGGCTCGCTGAAGGCCACGTACTCTCCTTCCTTGCTGTACATGCCCAGACTTATCTTGGTCGCTTTCTCACTGGCGTCCAGCTGGAATTCCATTTTGGCCATGTTGTCAAAGAGTTTGGAAAGATGGCGTTGAACCTAAGATGGGAAACCACGCCACAGGATTGGACAACGTGTCCGGGCAGACGCTCAACGGGACTGTGCAGAGGTCTACTGCGTGCCAGCCATTAGAGAGACGGTTACCAAACATTTACAGGGAAGCTTGTGGAACAGTGGTAGGGTGGTATGAGGTCGGAACCAAATGAATTGGGTAGAAGTGGTCAAGGGAACGTGGAATTAGTGGGAATCGTGGCCGCGAAAGTTTCACGAATGTCTGCTTGAACTAAATGGGAACAGACTGGAGGGAAAAAATGACGGTTAATTCCTAAACCCTCCTCCTCAGAAAATGCTACCCTGCGGCAGAAGGGCGATGGTGGTGGCGGTGGCCTGTGGAAGAAGTCACCCAGCTGTTGAAACCACTTAGGCGCAGGAGACCTGTACCTGGTTCTCCCTCACCACGTCATCTCATGACACAGAGGCCCCTTTCCAGTAACGCCCTGGGTGACTGTTCTAGGAGGGTTCCCAGAGAGCCACGCCGTGGTCCTGACATGAGGGAAATGGCAGGCTGAGAGGAAAAAAATAAGCAGAAAGCTCTCTGGTAGAGCTTTCTGAGATACAGGGCGTCCAGGGTACGGGGACGGGGACCCGGAGTTGTAATCCTAAATTTACCGTAACCAGCTCCCCAGCTAATGACAGGAGAGGAGTAAATACACTGTGAGGGCACCAGAGGGGATCCCACCCAAGGTGACTTGGGATGGGTATCTTGATGGGAGGGAACCTTCTTTGTCAGAGAAGGGGGGAGGGGCACAGAGGGGAGGGGGAGAGGAGGCGGGAGAGAGAGAGAGAGAAGCTTTAATAAAGGAAACAGAAGTGATTATGAAAAAGGCCACCTTGTTTTCAATTAAATGAAAGAAACACGAACGCGATGAAATAGGAGATAGAGATGAACGGGTAGTGGTAGGAAAATGATGTAAGGGGACAACAAATACTTAAGAACCAAATCAACACAGACGAAGGAAATATGGTGGATGGGCTTGAGAAGCCATGGAAAGACACCAAGGAAGAGGGGTAACAGATGAAAATGTGGGGCGCCTGGGTGGCTCAGTCGGTTGAGGACCTGAGTCTTGATCTCGGCTCAGATCGTGATCCCAGGGTTATGGGATCGAGCCCTGTGTTGGGCTCTGCACTGACAGCAAGCAGCCTGCTTGAGATCCTCTCTCTCTCTCCCTCTCGGCCCCTCCCCTGCTCATGCTTTGTCTGTTTCAAAAATAAACTCAAAAAAATTTTTTTAAATATGTATGAATATATGAAGGTAATGTTATATTGTACAGAGAAAATAGAATCCTAGCTTATGGAACTCTGATGACCTTAAAGGGAAAAAAATCCAGATAATGGAATATAAATATTATTTTAAAGCATATAGGAATAGGGGCGCCTGGGTGGCTCAGTCAGTTAATCATCCAACTTTGGCTCAGGTCATAATCTCGTAGTTCATGGGTTTGAGTCCCATGTCGGGCTCTGTGCTGACAGCTCAGAGCCTGGAGCCTGCTTTGGATTCTGTCTCCCTCTCTCTGCCTGTCCTCCACTTGTGCGTGCTCTCTCTCTCTCAAAATTAAACAATCGCTAAAAAAATTTAAAGCACATAGAAAGAAAACCTTTTCAAGATAATGACCCTGGTTTTCAGATAGGAAAGAAAAAACTCGTCAAATGTTGGAAAAATTAACAAAGCCAAGTATATAAACGTATACAAACTTCAACAAACCAAAAATATAATTTCAGGGAGGTGGAAAGTTAATGGTGAAGATGGGAAACTAACGCACGGCTGACATCTTTAGGCTCCACGAGAGCCGCTCTCCTCCGTTGCTGGTGGTGACGCAACAGGCTGTTTCCCCACGGAGGGAAATAGGGCCACCGCTAAACCCGACCACATAGCATTTACCCTCTGACCCAGAAAAATCCCACTTCTAGGCATTTGCCTGGAAGGCAGACCCCCAACAATACAAAACCCAAAGTTATCCGCTGGCACAGGATTTGTAATTGAAAAATTGTATCAACAACCTTTGGCCAAACTGTGGCATCGTCCAGGGAGTTAGGATGCAGGTGCATTTAAAAAAAAAATGAGGGGGGGGCGCCTGGGTGGCTCAGTCGGTTAAGCGTCTGACTTTGGGTCAGGTCATGATCTCACAGCTCGTGAGTCCGAGCCCCACGTCGGGCTCTGTGCTGACAGCTCAGAGCCCGGAGCGTGCTTCGGATTCTGCGTCTCCCTCTCTCTCTCTGCCCTTCCTCTGCTTGGCACACGCTCTCTCTTAAAAATAAATAAACATTAGGGGCGCCTGGGTGGCTCAGTTGGTTGAGCGTCCGACTTCAGCTCAGGTCACGATCTCGCGGTCTGTGGGTTCAGGCCCCGCGTCAGGCTCTGGGCTGATGGCTCAGAGCCTGGAGCCTGCTTCCGATTCTGTGTCTCCCTCTCTCTCTGCCCCTCCTCCATTCATGCTCTGTCTCTCTCTGTCTCAAAAATAAATAAAGGTTAAAAAAAAATTAAAAAAATAAATAAATAAACATTAAAAAAAAAACAAACGAGGGCCATGCCTTTAAATTGATATGGAGTGATTTCCAGGATATGTAACAACATAAAAAACTGCTTTCAAGTATACATAGCAGGCTCCCTTTTATGTGAGAAAGGAGGGTAAATTAGAAAACCACATGGGCAGATATAAACGAACATTTGCTTGTTTCTTGCAAAGGAAAGCCAGAAACTAGTGGGGTCGGTGACCTACAGGGAGTGGAGGGGAAGTACAGGAGGGGCATTTCCAACATACCTTTTTGCACATCTTGACTTTTAGAATTCTACGTATTCAAACAATCCAATCCACAGGGATGGGAAGAAAAAAAACAAAAACAAAAACAGAAACAAAAACTAAAAGCCAAGAGAAATACCTGAGCCCAACCATACTTCAGGTGAAGTACAAAAATCACACTGAAGGGCGGGACAGAACTCATCCAAGTAACTTCTGAACACGGTACTCTGACCGGATATCCTCCGTCAAAGGAAAAGTGGAGAACTACATACACACAGATCTTGGCGTCTTCTCGGGGTGACACCTGGTGGAGACACCATCCCCCCGTCCTACCTGTCACTTGGAGACACAGACCTAGGGTCTAGGACAGTCCTTCTCGAAGGGTGGTCCCGAGACCGCCAGCATCACTTGGGGAATCCTTAGAAATGCAACCTCTCCAGCCCCACCTGGACCTACAGGCTCATCTGAAACCCTGGGGCCCAGGAATCTGCATTTTAACAAGCGTTCCAGGTGACTCTGATGCACCTAAGCCCCCAGGTGACGCTCATGTTTGAGAAGCGCTGTCTACAGCTCCAAACACAACCAGTGGGACTTTCATATTAAGAGAGAGAGAGGGGGGAAAAAGGCCGTACCACAGTAGCCTTCTCCTATCTTACAGATGAGGAAATTTCGCCAAAGAGAAGGGACTCCCAAGACCACACGGCCAACAAGTGGCTAGAACTAGGGGCCAGAACTCCAAATTTTGAGCTCCTTGTGTATACTCTTTCTGCACACACAAAAATCACAAAATGCCATGTTAATACAACCTTCAGTCTTCTCTCCCCTGGAAATGTTTGCTGTAACTTTTGCTAGCACCTACCTGGATCTCTCTTCAGAATCCGATCAAAGGCACGCTCCTGTGAAGGCTTAGACCCCTCCACCTTCCCCATCCTCGAAGCTTCCCCTTTTGGGGGTTAGAGCCACTGATGGGCCGGGGGCTCCCCGAGAAGCCTAACTATAAACGTGGAAGATGCCGGGGGGGTGAGGTGGGGGGGGGGAACGTGGGTCTGAAATACGCACCCTACCAGAGAGAGGAGGCATAATGGGGAATCTGACACCTTCCCACTTGGGAGCCCCCTCAGACTTTCTGGATGCTTCCACGAGCGCTCCCTCCGCTTACCTCTTGAGGAGCTGTGCCGTTGGAAAGGATGTCTAACAGGTCAGAAGAGGACAGAAAGTAAAACCTAGGGAAGGCAAGCCTTTTCGTATCCAGGTACTCTGCCAGGGCCTTCTCACACAGGTGCAATCTGAGGGCACAGACATAGGATTTTGTAATTAAGTTTGCTTGGGCGCATAGGTGCGTAGACACGACCCAAAGGCAGACAGAGGCAGGACACGGAACGCGTATGGAAATCAGTGCCAGAAACACTGAGGGTATTCGCGAATATACGCACTGGTGCATTTCCACCCAAACAAGCGCCTCTCATAATACCCCACGTTACCTAACATACCGGAAAATCGAAGCGCGCGCACGCACGCACACACACACACACACACACACTTGCTTGGATAGCTGAAGACAGTAAGGGTCTCAGAGAATGGGGAAAAGTCACCATCACCTTCCCCGGTATAAAGGCGGGGGACGGGGGGGAAGCAAGCAGACCATCACCTGCTCTGAAGACCTTCCAGTTTTTCGTAAAGACCTGGTTTATTGGTGGCCTCCACGACATTTGGAGTTTTCTGGGCATCGTAAGCCAGCTCTTTAAAGTCCACGTCAATGCCTTCAAATCTTTCAGAATCCTGAAATTGAAACGTGGGGGGAGGGGCGCTTGGGTGGCTCACTCCGTTAAGCGGCTGACTTTGGCTCAGGTCATGGTCTCATGGTCCGTGAGTTCGAGCCCTGTGTCGGGCTCTGTGCTGACCGCTCAGAGCCTGGAGCCTGTTTTGGATTCTGTGTCTCCCTCTCTCTGACCCTCCCCCTTTCATGCTCTGTCTCTCTCTGTCTCAAAAATAAATAAACGTTAAAAAAAATTTTTTTTAAAAAAACGTGGGGGGAAATTCACCACCGCTTTCTCAGACTCGAAGAAGGTCCCCTCATCTGCAGCAATTCAGAAGCAGAAACCGGTCCTTGGGGGAGGCCCTAAAAACTTCAACAAGGAAACACTCTTGGCTTGAAACAGCAGTTCCTGCACATTTGGGCCACAAAATCCCTCCCTCTGTGTTTTGCAAAAATCGGCGAGGAGTGCAAAGAGCTTTTTGCGTACGTGGCTAATATAGCCCTCAGTGCATTTTCTCCGTTGGAAGCTGACGTTGACAGATTGAAAAAATATTTTGTTAATTCATTTGAAGAGTAATGATATTAAGCCCACGATGGTAACCTGATAATATACTTCTCTCTAACATAATTGTATTTTCCAAAACAAAATAACTTAGAGAGGAGGTGACATTGTTTTTTTGTTTTTTCCTCCCCAAAGTTAATGTCTGACTTGGAACGTGACCAGGTTTTCTTTCCTGCTCTGCATTCGATCTGTCGTGATGTCACGTATCATAGAGCCTCTGGGGAACTCCCGTGTGCGCCCGGGAAAATCTGAGCGGAAAACAGCATCTTAGCGCTATTCTTAAGACAGCTTTGACCCTGAGGATCCCCTACAAAGGTCAGTGTCCCCAGACCATACTTTGAGAACCGTCGGCATAAAACACACACTTCCTACATCAGGTGGACGGCGGGCAGGTCCGCTGCCTTCCCTGGGTCCGTGCTAAAGTTTACGTAACCAAAGCAAGACGTTCTTCGGCAAACGTGAGGTCAAACGAATCAGTTACCACCGTGTCCTTCAAACACACACAGTGAGGAACAACATCACTGACATGGTCGAGACAATAATATGTGCAGAGTTTAGCTCAACACCTGGCACCTGGCGAGAGCTTGTGGTATTTTTAGTACATGGCAACGATCACAACGGTATATGCTGTGTGCACTGTTCAGTTACATCCCTGAAGTAGGTTCTGGTATTTGTCCCGGTTCGCGGGAGGAAACCAGGGCACAGGGAGGTTAAGCAACTTGCCCAAGGTCCCACAGCTCCAAGAGACAGAGCTGGAACTCAGCCTGCCCCGCCCACCTGGGTCTGCTCCGAACATCTTCAATCCACACCCCTCTCCAAGAAGATTTAGAAATAGGGGGGCTGGGGACAATATGTTTGCTCAGTGAGGTATCTTGTTCCCGTGAGAGGTGCGGAAGTCTCGAGGTTTCATCAGAAGTATGAAGTACGGAGCACGAGTGCTCCCATGGAAAGAGCTGGAAAGAAAATTGATATCCTGCAGAAGGCAACTGTACAGAAATGCCTGTGTGTGTCAAGCCAAGTTGGGAAATGTTTCTAATGAATGAAAATAGTTACTAGTTAGGGTGTAAGATTATGACCGGTTTTATCATGTTTTCAAATTGTCTCTTATTGCACTGTTAATACAAAAAAAAAAAATTAAATGTGTTCGCATACTTCACACACAAACCCTTGCCACTGAGAAGTTAATGACACCAATTCTTTCTGGTGCATAGTTGGGAGTTCTCAGATGCCTCCTCAGAGTCTCTACCAAAGTCTCCACTGATTTCCATGCCCCGCCCCCCCAATTAAACCTGCTCTTCTCCAGTCACTAGCACTGCAGAGAAAGAAAATCTGGCTTATTCCATGTGGCCTGATGACAACCTATCAGAATTGTTTTCTGTTTTTTTATTTAAAAAAAAATTTTTGTTGTTGTTGTTTATTTATTTATTTTTGAGAGAGACAGACAGAACGTGAGTGGGTTAGGGGCAGAGACAGAGGGAGACACAGAATCCGAAGCGGGCTCCAGGCTCCGAGCTGTCGGCACAGAGCCCGACGCGGGGCTCGAACTCATGAACCGCGAGATCGTGCCCTGAGCCGACTGAGCCACCCAGGCGCCCCAGTTTTCTGCTGTCTTTCGTTCTGCATGTACAACCTTCCATCTGCAGTCGGACATTAGATATGCTTTTTGAGGGGCGAGCTGGAAAAATACAAAGTTTTGACGGGGGGGCGCTTCAACTTTTAAGGGAGGTCTGCACAATGTGTGACGTTTTGGAAACAAACTGATTTGTAGGCAAAGAGCTTTCTGTGCTGAGGGGGTACAGAGAAACAGAGAACTCTGCAAAAAAAAAAAAAATCCAATGAATATGAATCCACTGAGAGGTGGGTAAGTTAATGGCACATTAATTAAGACAAATTAGAAGGGGCAATCAACCACAGGGAAGGTAGTAATGAGAAGAATGTATAGTTCAGAGAAGTTCGCTGCTGAGGATTTATTTAGCTGCAGACTGGTGTTTCGCAGGCGGTACAGGCCAGAGGTCTGCAGGGTGCCTCACGGCTCAAGAAGGAACTTGAATTTGCCCGGAAACAAATGCTCACTCCCAGTTGACAACTGCACTGTAATTGTGGAGCGGCTCGTGACTGGCTCGTCCCAAACTTCAGGAGCTGATAGCCTCCATCTCCTTTCTTTCTTTTTTTCAACGTTTATTTTTGAGACAGAGAGAGACAGAGCATGAGCAGGGGAGGGGCAGAGAGGGAGGGAGACACAGAATCCGAAACAGGCTCCAGGCTCTGAGCTGTCAGCACAGAGCCCGACGCGGGGCTCGAACTCACGGACCGCGAGATCATGACCTGAGCCGAAGTCGGACGCTTAACCGACCGAGCCACCCAGGCGCCCCTCCATTTCCTTTCTTAAATACACGTTAGAACAACACCAATCGACCCTCCTTTCTTTTTCCCAGCCATCCAGGGACACACTGATGGGTGTGCATTTCCCCTTCTCTCTTTCCCTCTGCCTGACTTGTGGCGGCTTGGGAGGCCGATGTTCGTTGCAGGTGCCTTCGAGTGGAGGCAAGACCAGGCAGAGGAGGACAGGGTCTAGAGGACCGCGTAGACGGGGGGCGCCTCCCTCGACTCGGGAAAGGGAGCAGAGCGAGCGGGATTTCCTTAGCAGGTACCTGGGGCAGCTGAGCCCGGATGTCTTCGGATCCCATGAATATACTTTCCAGGTGAGACCACGTGCGCTGCACGTCGAACCAGGTGGAGATGACGGCGTCGGCCGTGGACAGCCTCTTCTGCCAGCCGGACACCTCCTCCAGGAAGAAGGCAACGTGCTTGGACGTCATCAGGTTCTGCAGCTGGACTTGGTTGTCCTCCAGGAGCTCGAGGAGGTCCTCGTCCGACCGCAGCTGGGGGACGCCGGTCCGCGGGTGGGGCTCGTACCGGAATTCCAGGCCGGCCCAGGTGGCGCACAGCTCCGTCAAGGTCTCCTCCGTGCCCATCTCTTTCACGGCCTTGTCCGCGATGCTCCGCACCTCGTCCTCAAAATGGTGCAGCTGGACCCGCAGGAGGTCTGCCAGGGTGGTGCCCTCGTCCACGGTGAAGCTCACGCCCGTGGCCTGCACCAGCTGCCTCCAGTGCCGCTCCCGGATGGCCGGACTCTGCAGCTCGGCCACCGCCCGCAGGGAGCTCAGAGCGTCCGACACGGTGCTCTCCAGGCCCGCGAACGCGTCCCAGGCCCTGACCTCCTTGTCCAGGTTCCGGATGCACCTGGCGAACCGTTTACACTCCCGGTCCATGGCCTCCACGTTGACCTCCCTCCACGGGGCCGTCTCCCAGGCATGGATGCTGGAGGTGACCATCCCTATCGTGTCCCAGAGCTCCTTCAGCAGGCAGACTTCCCGCCTGCACTGGTTCAGCTGCTTGTAGTTGGGAATGCTGACCTCAAACAAGGCAGCAGACTCCGAGATGGAGGCCAGGGTCAGCTCCATCTGTCGGATCTCCGTGTGCCTGGCGTCCAGCTCTCGGTGAGGGTTGACGCTGTCGAACCTACGAAACAAAAACGTGTTCCTTCCGGTGAGTCGGGCGCACGGGGGCTCGTGTCCCGGAATCGCCAGGGTCACGCCAGCTCAAATCTTTAAACACCTGGTATTCTAGCCACGAACGGTAACTGGCACCGAAGCCCGGGAAGAAAAAGGCACTCGGGGTGGGTTGGGGGGGGCGGGGTAAGCGCGCACAGCTGGAGAAAAGACAGTTCAAGGGGAACAGGAGGCTTGGATCTTCTCTTCACACCTGAGAAGGGAAAACTAGTCTCCTTTTCTGCTGCTCCCCGGTCCCCCATCCAGGGATGAAGGGGACCATCCCTTTGTTCAAGCTCCCTTTGGACTGTGCTTTTGCGCACTGGCTCCCAGAGCACCTGACACAGAGGAACACGGTCACGTTCCCGCAGGTGCTGTAAAGCCAGAGCTCCCGCCAGGACTATGCGTGGTAGGCGGTCTTTAGGTGAGAGGGCTGGCATCTAGAAGTCCTACCCTACACTCCCTCTGGGGCACTGGCTCTCAGTCTGGGTGACATGTTAGAATTTGCCGGAAGTTTTGAATGCTCTCCGTGCCCAGGCTGCTCCCCAGTCCAGTGAAATCAGGCTCTTTAGGGGTGAGACCCAGGCGCAGCTTGCCGGGTGGTTCCAGCGTGCCAGGTTGGCGTCCTTGACTGTGGGGAAGCTCACGTGGGTGGCCTGTGACGCCTCCAGGCAACGGCACTGCCACGTTTGGGAACCACGGATAGAGGACCTTGAAGACCGAGCACAGAGACCTCACCAGGGCCCTGTGCAGTCATCGTGCTGCTCCTTTGCTAGGGGCCTCAAGTCAGACTCCTCTTCTTAAGTCCTCCCTCCAAGTTGTCCTTGATCTCGAGCCTTAGACCACTCTGGCCTGCTCTCTCCTGAATCCTGGGTGCCTCTGGTTCTTCACCCGACTTCTATCTCTGCGCTGTGCCCAGCTTTATGGTTTTTCTTCATAGGCCCCCACCCTCTTTTCTCTCTAGTGCTCACGGCAGGCATCCACTGCCCCCTCTGAGCCTCCCCAGTGCTCGCCTGCTTCACAGCCCTACCTTTCCAGAACTGCGTTCCCGGCCTGGCCTCTCTCCTCCAACATCAGCACCCCACATGCAGGGGCATCTGGCTGGCTCAGTCCATGGAGCACGCAACTCTTGATCTTGGGGTTGTAAGTTTGAGCCCCATGTTGGGTGTGGAGAGGACTTAAAATCTTGAAAGGAAGGAAGGAAGGAAGAAAAGAACGAACGAACGAACCTGACGTGCAAAGGAACCCATGTGGGCAGATAACGTTTCTTTGGTCAGGAGCACGTGGAACCCAAGTGTGTAAGGAGCCTCTCGTTTTCCTCCCCATCACCAACTCTGGTTTCTTCTCTCTGTGCGCCTGGAGGGCCAATTTGGGGGCACCGCGACTTAAGGGGGAATACCACGTTCCTCTAAGATCAAAATAAGGTATCATGGGCTTCATCATCAAGGGGAAAGTTGAGGGCAAATGAGGGATTTAAAGAACCGGTCGTTTCCTCCAGTCTAGCATGTGTGTGCGTGCCCACGCACACGTACGTACGTATGCTCGTGTATGTTAGTTGGGTGGTGGAGTGTGGAGGGGAGGACGGCATACGACGTCTTTTTCTTGAACTGCCTCTCCTCTCAGTTGTCTTTGGAAATATCTGACTTGACGGATGGAAAGTAATCCTAATTAAAGCCATTTACCTGAACTGCTCGCCACTTAAGCCTAATTACCATGCAACACAATAACAGTTATGCATCCCATTAAATCAGTGTCAGATTAACTTTGATGCTTGCTACGTTTGATTCTGCTGGTTCCATCTAAATGGTTTTTGGCTTCTGTGCTACGGTTGTGGACTTGTCTTCAGAGGATGAGGCCGAACATCATGGCGTGTCTTCGCTGGTCTCCGTCCCCCCCAGGGTTCCGGAACAGGACTGGAGGTTGAAGTTCTCAGAGCTGAAGGGGGACCTTTGTCTGTCTAGGCAAGGAGCTTCCTCCCCCCCCCCCCCCCCAGGAGAGGAGTGGAAAAAGAACCAGAAGGAAAGAAATGTAATGTCCTCATGGCAAGTGGTCCGGCAGGAAAGATCAAGTGCACGGCTGTTTTTTTTCTCCTTATTCTTCATTTCCAAAGACTGATTGTTGGAGTGTGTAGGTTCTACTTTTTATCTTGACTGGAGCGACTTGGAAGGCGAATTTAGCTTCTTGCTGTTGGTACGAGATCCTTGTGGGCCAACGTCTAAAAGCCCACATTCTGTTTAATCTACGAATGGCGTATATAATTCAGGAATAACTTACGAGGGAAGTCGTGAGCTCTCGGGGTGTTCGGGGCACACACAGGAGAAAATGAATGGTCTTTCTAACCATTCTTTCCTTAGCACATGCGAACACCCTGAAATCAACAGCAGCACCCCAGATGTCTGTCAGAGGCGATTACTTGTCAGACCTACTCCTGAGGTCGTCTACTGCGTGGTGTAATTTTTGTTTATGGTTTAAATTTGTGGACAGTCATTTCCTGCAGCTGAGCACACATAAAAGTTAATTTGGCCTAAGTGGTGAAAAGAATCCCAAGACACGAGGGCAGGTAACCCTCTTCCCATTTCAAAACTCTGGTGCACACCATCAGGATGTTCACAGCCCTGATTAATGTGCCTAATAAGCTGGAAGCGGTTCTCCGAATCCTAGGGGAGCGATACAGTAGGAGAACAAGAAAGCAATTGGAGGGAACGCGGTGCAGTAAGTCTTTGAAATTGAAACAATAATGCAAAAGTATTTTAATCTAAGGAGAGAAATGCCTGCCATGTCTGGATGAATAAAATTATAATGGAGAGAAATGGAAATTCGGCACTTGTGCGTACGATCTCAGAAGAATGATCGACTCGGGCCCGGCCCAGACGTAGGTGTGTGTGGAGGGAGGGGGAGGAATGAGTGATTTAAATTAATTCTGGGGAAGCCAGTGGGTGGTAAATGTTTAACCTCAGAACCACACCTGCGTGTTCAAAACCAAACACACCCCTGCTTGGTACCTGACGGGAATCTTAAGACTCAACTCAGCCGAACCGAGCCTGGGGTCTTTCAGTTCTTCCCCATCGGTGGCCCCCACCTTGGTGAGCAGTGAAAGAGTGCCTCGCACTTAGTGGTCTAGGATAGAAGACAGAGAACTGTACCAGTCTCTCCTCCTTGCTCACCTCTCGTACCCAATCAACACACCTATTCCCCTCCCAGATCTCTCCAATCTGTCCTCTCTCCATTGTCAATGCCATCGCATCAGTCCATGGGGACTGCTTCTCTCCTGGGCTGCCGCCGTCACCCTCCCACCGAGCACTCGGCCCTGAGTGGGTCTCGCTCCACCCCGTGCTCCGCAGCCACAGGCCAGTGGTGTTCACACCACGTTGTCCTCATGCTTAGGCTCCTCAGTGGTTGATCATGGTCAGAATCTGGTTCCGTGAACCGCTCTGTTCTCACCCCCATTTCCAGCATCCCAGCCATGCACACATGGGGCCATCCAACTGTTCCTCACGTTTTCACCCTTTGGTGCCTTTGAGTGTTCTGCTTCCTATGCCTGGAATAACCTCACCTCCAACTTCTTTTCCCAATGGCTAATCCTCCCTTTCCCACTGGCTCAAGCACCATCTCCAACAGGGGGTGTGAACTCCCTCCTTGGGGGAGGTTAAAGTTGGCCACCCAATGAACGTGTCTTTTGCTTTACTTTTTCTGTTTTTATTTAAAAAATTTTTTAATGTTTTTATTTATTTTTGAAGGAGAGAGAGAGACAGAGCATGAGTGGGGGAAGAGCAGAGAGAGCGGGAGACAGAATCTGAAGCAGGCTCTGTGCTCTGAGCTGTCAGCACAGAGCCTGACACGGGGCTCGAACTCACAAACCGTGAGATCATGACCTGAGCCGAAGTTGGAGGCTTAACTGACTGAACCACCCAGGCACCCCTGTTTTTGTTTTTTTGAGAAAGAGAGAGTTCTGGGGTGAGGGGCAGAGGGAGAGAGAGGGAATCTTAAGCAGGCTCTATGCTTAGCATGGAGACCAACGCAGGGCTCTATCCCACAATGCTGGGACCATGACCTGAGCTGAAATCAAGAGTCAGATGGGGGGGTGCCTGGGTGGCTCTGTCAGTTGAGCGTCCAACTTTGGCTCAGGTCATGATCTCACAGTCTGTGGGTTCGAGCCCTGCGTCGGGCTCTGTGCTGGCAGCTCAGAGCCTGGAGCCTGCTTTGGATTCTGTGTCTCCCTCTTTGCCACTCCCCCACTCATGCTCTCTGTCTCAAAAGTAAACATTAAAAACATTAAAAAAAAAAAAAAAAGAGTCAGATGCTCAATCAACTGAGCCACCCAGGCGCCCCTCCAATGAATGTGTCTAAGCACTCATTTTTGAAATTGTCTCTGAGGTTAGAAAGTATGGGTTGTTTTTTTTTTTTTTTGAGCGTGTATTATCTTAAAATCCCAGCACAATATCCTTTTTTGGTGACCCTGTTGTTGAGACCACGACCTCTGCTGCTCTGCGGAAGCCTGAATCGTGTGAATGAATCAGATGAACTAGAAGAACAGGGTGAAGCTGAACTTGTCTCAGGACTGCGACATGTTTGTGGGAGAGCTAACGATGAGCACTTCCTTTCTCCAGCTACTGAAGAGACAACAGACACCGTGCAAGCAAGACCGAGGACCCTCTTTCCTCACGCCTGCTGCACTGGGCTATCTGGAAAGCTTTGCTTTCTCTAGTTGTTGCGCACGACAGTACCCAAAGGGAGTGTACCTTCAAGAAAGCTCTCTCGATCGTTCACGGAATCCGGCTGCCAGCCGACTGAAAACACTAATGGTCTCCGCTGAGCTGTAGCTCACCGAGATCAAGTGCTTTGGCTAAGAAAGCCGTGGGTAGACAACCTTGGTCTCGATGTGGGAAAGACAACCGGTTCTGTGCCATGGCATCATTCCTTAAGGTCAGGAAGACTGCGCTCAAGGTTAGGACACTGAGCCAGAGAAGGCCACTGGAGCATGGAGACATTCCTTTTGCTCCGAGGGGACAGTCTGCCTCCGGACTTTAAGAGCTGTGGAAAGTCCTTGAATCCGAATATGAGGAGTTAGCCAATTACTACGAAGTCAGGGAGCTCAGCTCGGAATATGCTGATACAGCTCAGAGTTAACAACTACAGGAAGAAGTAAGACTTGAACACGAAGAAACTCAACCCAAGCAACCAGACATCAACCGGCACCTGACAGGCTTCAGGAGCCTAATGAGATACTTTCTTTCTCCTCCTCAAAGACAAGATCAGTGTGAGCTTAACCTGCAACATAATCAGCAACAGAAACTTGCACTCGCAGAGGAATGTGCCAGGGTCTGCATTTTAGAAACTCTTAAATGATCTAAAAGTGAAGGCACCAGAATTAAAACCCTTTGCCATACACACAGCCTTAAAATGTCAAACACACAGATTTGCATACACCGAGCCCAGAAAGACAACAAGCCTTGAGTTGATTCCCACTAAGATTCCCTTCAGCCATAAATCCACGATTCTGCTCCAGTCCTGATGTTTTCTTGCGGAGAAGAAGAACGCATCACAATTGAAGTAATGTTTGGCTTTCCATGCTGCTGTGAGCAGCTCTTTTCAAAGTGTTCTCTTGCAAGGCCTCATCTGCATGTCAAATTAACAGATGCGGATTTGGAAAACCCAGCTCAGAGAAGCAATATCCACCCAGCCGGCAGATACGGGTGCTAAGAAAGAAAACAAACTCAATCGCAGCCACCACGTTACAAAATGCCACCAGTCGATCAACACACGTACGCGACCTAACTACGAAGGAGGGATACCGCGTTTTCAACGGGTACGCAAAATCACACCAGCAAATGGACGTCGTGTCCTCCCGAGCAGTTATCCGGAGTTCCATTTGGGAAAACATTTCACCACGTATCTTTGGGACCCTTCTCTTGGAAAAATTTGTAAGGGACAGTGGAGGCAAAGATATTAGTGTCTTTTCCTCTCTTTCTTACGGCTGTTGCCGTGGGTGTGATTGTTAACGCTAAGCAAGTATCACACAGCTCCATAACCCAACTCCCTCGCCAGCTTTGGCTCTGCGTGATCGGTGTTAAAATTCAAATATCCAATTGCATGTCCAAAGGAGAGTCAAGAGAATATGTCTCAGACTCTGAAAGAACAGTCCCCAAAGAGTTTCACCAATGTGTGGTGCAACAGATGTTTCCTTGGAGCAAGGGCACGGCTCCAAAGACAATTATGCTAAAGGGATGTGGACTCTACTGGAATTTTACGCCCTGGCACGATTGCTTCAAAGGGAACCAGTTACTTCCCCATAGGGCAGCAAGGCTCAAACTTGGCTGCGCAGTGGAAGCACCTGAGGACCTTTACAAAGTACTGGAGGTCTTGTCCCCAGGTTGCTCTGTGAGATAGACTGGACACTGGAAATTTTAGAAGCTCCCTGGGTGATTTTAAAGTACAGCCAATATGGCGGCACACGGCTCTAGGGTCTGTTCTTCACATGTCCGTCCTATGCAGAGTTTACCCATCTGTTCCCTGCCTCGTGAAACACTCGTCTCGTTCTCTCTAGCCCCAGGTACGGTAATTGGGAGATAGGAGCCACTCGGTGTACGTTTGGGGAGTGGCGAATAGGAACAGGTAGGCCGTGCCCGTGCGCCATGCTGGGCGACCGACAGTTCTGATCTGCCTGGAACAGGGAATCTTCTCTGGATGTGAGACTTCCAGCGCTAAAACCAGAACAGCCGAGGGAAAACCAGGATGGTTGGTCATCTTAGTGCCAGATACTACGCTAAATACTTGCAAAGATTACTTCTTTTTCTTTTAAGCTCATTTATTTATTGGGGCACCTGGGTGGCTCAGTCGGTTAAGCATCCGACTCTTGATCTGGGCTCAGGTCACGATCTCACAAGTTCATGACATCAAGCCCTGCGTGGATTCTCTCCCTCTTGGGATTCTCTGCCTTTCTCTTTCTCTCTGTTCCTTCTCCATTTGTGCAGTCTCTCAAAATAAACTTAAAAATATTTTTAAAAATAGTTTATTCTGAGAGAGCATAAGCAGGAGAGAGGCAGAGAGAGAGGATCCCAACCAGGTTCCATGCTGTCAGCACAGAGCCCGACGCAGGGCTCGAACTCGTTAACCACGAGATCATGACCTCAGCCAAAACCAAGAGTCGGACGCTTAACTGACTGAGCCACCCAGGCGCCCCACAAAGATTACTTCTTAATTCTGTCAACAACCTTATGAGATGGATACTATCATGAACCCCATTTTACAGGCAAGGGAACTAAAGCTCAGAGCTGGTGAGCTTCCTGACACAGAGTAAGTCATAGACTTGTGAGTAGACGCAAGGCGGCCTGAATCCAGAGTCCACATGCTTAATCATTACGCCGTATTTCCTTCCGCTAACGTTGTGATGGTTGGTTGTTTTTTTTGTTTTTTTTTTTTTTTGGCTTCATTTGTTGCTTTAGCGTGTTGTCTCCCTGTGTGATGTTGTTTTTTCTGGGTAAGTGCCCTTGACAGTTAAAAGGTTTGTCACTCTTCACCAGCATGGCGTTTTCCAGCGTGGAGACGTCTAAGCTCGTCCGTCCAAAACCGTAGAGGAAACCCGGCAGGGATCTCAGCGAGGGAACCAGAAAGTGAGTCATGGAACTGGAGTAAGGGAGGGGACCCATCTCAGCTGGTGCATCAGCAGACACGGGACACTGAGAACCAGCTTGTTCTCCTGGTTGGAGCCACCGACGCTGAGCAGAGGACCAGGCACAGACCCCTGGTACACTTCTCCACCAAGGTAGGAGTCGTGCGAAACTCGCGTGTGCACAATGTGAGCACGTGTGAATGGGGTCATTCGTCCTATAGTTGTTTTAAGTAAAGACCCCTTATCATGAGTGGGGAGGGGTCTGAGCATTACTAAGCAAAGAGAGACAGAAATCCTTCACCATAAATCCTTCCTTTTTTTTTAATATTTATTTTTGAAAGAGACAGAGTGGGAGTGGCAGGATGCAGAGAGAGAGGGAGACACAGAATCTGAAGCCAAATCCAGGCTCTGAGCCGTCAGCACAAAGCCCGACACGGGGCTCGAACTCACCATGAGATCGTGACCTGAGCCACAGTCAGATGCTTAACTGACTGAGCCACCCAGGCGCCCCTCAAATCCTTCCTTCCGTCTTCCAAAGTGCCTTCCAAAATTATTTCAAAATGCTACCAGCCACTTTCTTAAACCAAAAGGACACGAGTCTGTGGGTATTTAGAATACTAGTGGCTTTGTAAAATACCTTGTGATTTTTATCACATACAGTTCGGGGACACAGAACTTTGAGACTTTTTTTTTTTTAAGTTTATCTATTTGAGAGGGAGGGAGACAGAGGGAGAATCCCAAGGAGGCTCTGAGCTGTTGGCACAGAACCCGACACAGGGCTCGATCTCATAAACCGTGATATCATGACCTGAGCCGAAATCAAGAGTCGGATGCTCGACCGACTGAGCCCCCCGGGCGCCTCTAGGCTTCTGTTTTTAAGGCACGGTGTTTGTACAACCCTTGGTCATCTCATACAGGGCTCTGCTCACATCAGCACCAGGTTCTAACCAGCCGATCTAAGTGGGAGGGAAGACTGGAAACAAGTCTTCCCCTGCTAGACGCCAGAAGATCCAAGAACTCAACCGAAAGACCCTCGGAAACCCAAAGATCTCCATGTTTAACAGAAAGGAGGCTGTGCTGACGCGGGGTGGGGGGGGGGGTCCATACCTGAAGGGAGCTTCCTTGCAGAATCGCTCCCAGAACTGCTGCTGTTCAACGTCAAAGGCTGAGCACCTCTGACGGAGGGTGGCCACCTCGTTCGCCTGCAGCGGGGCCACCTGCTGCCTCACAGCGATGGCTAGCTTCTTGACATTGTCCCACTGCTCAGGCAGCTCCTGCGAAGACGACCGCAGTCCGGTCAGACCCACGCTCTGCCCCCCCCCCCCCAATCGCCCGCAGGCCTGAAGCTGGACAGGTGCCCAGACGTCTTCATCAACGCTAGGATGCCACACTGTGATGTCACAGCACGGCGTGCCCGTCCCCTACAGTTCTGACCCATCTCCGTGGTCGCCTGTTTGCCTGGCTGTCATCTCCTTCTGACTCTGGCATATCCTTCCTGCCCTCAGCCTCTGACCCAGGAACCTGTGCCCTTTTTCTGTATTGCCTCAGAGTACTGCTTGACTGTTTTCTTTCAGGCCCCACATCCCCTTAAGGTCATCTTAACACTTCTCAGACTTGCTTTCCTTTCTCCGAATCAAAACTTTCAGTCATCCCTAAAAAAGAAGACACAAAACAAAACGAAACCACCAAAGCCCTTCACCCACACCAACTGTCCCATCTATCGCCGACATTGTGCCGTTTCGTGTTTACGGAGTTTCCGGAAGGCACTAGAGAGCGCGCAGCCATTACACGGACGGCTGCAGATCGCGAGCCTTGGGTCCTCACCCAGCCCCGTTTCTCATTCACCTCGCCCCAACCTCACCCCACTCTGCGGTCCAGAAGCTTTCCCTCTGTTTCTTTTATTCAGGAAACAAACTGTGCACTGACCTCCAGCTGCTTAAACACCGTTTCTGGCAATTCTTGTTCATAGGTCTTTAGCAGCTCAATAGTGTGCTTCAAGGGCTCGAACATCTCATCAGTGCTGTTCTGCCGCTCTTTCAGAGCCATAAGGTGCCCCATAATCTCCACCAATCCTTTGAAATCTCCTTTTTCAACTTTCTTGAGCATGCCGCTCTCGGTATTTCTTATAAACACTTCCAGGTCGGCCAAGCTAAGCAAAGCAAACAGAACGTGAAGAAGCCTTCCCCTCCCACGCCTCAAAAGGAAGGTTGATTTGTTTCCCCGACAGGAACAGCCATCATTGCCAAACACTTTCCATGTGCCTAGCACTGTGCATACACTAGACCCTGACGGTGACAATGCGGTCCTCTTCGGAAGGGTCACGGTCGTGTTTTCACAGCCGTGAAAGACAGAGACCGGGACCTCCGCGCCGGAGGAGAGAGGACACGTTAGTGGGGCGACTGGTGAAATGGGAAGGCGGCCTGTACATCAGAAACTAGTTCTACGCCAACATCAACTTTCTGGTTTTGATAACTACATTATGATTAGAGAAGATGGCATCATTTGAGAAAGCTCAGGGAAGGTACACGTGAGCTCTGTACGGTTTTGGCAACTTTTTTTTTTTTTTTTTTAAGTCTGACATTATTTCAAGGTGAAATTTAGGAAAAAAATTTCAAAACACTGGGAAAAAAAATATCATGGCCTCGAAAGTCATACCACACTTGGGTTTGATTTGGACACTCACTAGATGTGTAACCACGGCCAAGTCATTTGCCATCTCTGGGCCTCAGTTTCCTCACCTATATGATTGGAAAAACTCACTGGTTATGGTGGGAGTTAAGTGAGATTCAGTCTTTATTTCAAAAATATTTATTGAGCATCTATTACATAGAATGAGATAGATCAATGTATCAAATATTTGAGCCCAACCATGGCTCCAGTTTCTGAGGACAGAATGATAAATGAGAGAGGGGTGCCTGGGTGGCTCAGTCGGTTAAGCAGCTGACTTCGGGTTTGCGCCCTGCATGGGGCTCTATGCTGACAGCTCGGAGCCTAGAGCCTGCTTCGGATTCTGTGTCTTCCTCTCTCTGCCCCTCCCCCACTTGTGCTCTGTCTCTCAAAGTTGAATAAATGTTAAAAAAAAAATTAAAAAAAAAAGAATGATAAATAAGGGAAACGAAGGCTCTGACTTTATAAAGCGTACATTCTCATGGGAAAAATAGGAAACAAATCAATGAAATAAATTGTATAGTTTCACATGGCTTTGAGAGCTATAAGGGGACAGAGACTAAGGAGAGTCCAATTTTCTATGGAGTGGTCAGTGAAGGCCTTTCTACAGAGGTGCTATTTGAGCAGAAATGGAAATTGTGTGAAGGAGTAAGCCACAGAAAGAAACGGGAGAAGAGCTTTTAAGTACAGGGAACAGCATGAGTCAAGGCACCGAGGCTGGATTCAGTCTGACATATCTGAAGGAAGGGAGAAAGGTCAGCGGGCAGAAACAGAAGAGGAATCGGGGAATCACGGAGGAGGGGTGAGGGAATCAACAGGGGTCAGATGCTGCAGGGCCTTGTTTGCCAGGGCAAGGAGTCCAGATTTCATCATAAGCATGAGAAATCTGAGTTGGAGAAGTATGTTTTCAAAAAAAAAATTTTTTTTAATGTTTTATTTTTGAGACAAGGAGAGACAGAGCATGAGCAGGGGAGGGGCAGAGAGAGAGAGGGAGACACAGAATCCGAAGCAGGCTCCAGGCTCCAGGCTCCGAGCTGTCAGCACAGAGCCCAACGCAGAGCTCGAACCCACGAACCGTGATATCATTCATGACCTGAGCCGAAGTCGGACGCTCAACCAACTGAGCCACCCAGGCCCCGGAGAAGTAGATTTTCAAAAGACCTGTAGCTGGAGGAGAACAAGTTGTAGCCGGAGGTGGTGATGGTGGCATTGGATTTGGAGAGACAGGAATGGAAGCCAGGAGGGCATTTTGGGGCTCTAATGGTTGTGACAGAAGATGATGATGATGTTGACTTTGGCCTGGAAGGTGGACTGGAGCGGTGGTCAGGTTCAAGGTAATTTCACACGGAGATGCCATCTCCACTGATGGATTGGAGGGGAGACACGAGGGGATGAGAGAAATCAGTAACAACTCCTGGAGATGGGGTCAATGGTGATGACATGTATAGATTTGGGGAAGAACTGGCGAAGACTGGGTTTTTTTCGGACGGAGAAGGTGGAGGAGGAGTAAGTCTTAAACGTATTGTGTGTGAGATGCCTCACAGACACTGGACACCTAGGGGGGATATCTGTGGGTCAGTTGCCTGGAAGTCTTGAGTTCCGGAGAAGCTGAGGATGAAAATATAAATTGGGTAGTTATCGGCACACAGGTGCATTTACAGGGACGGGTTAGGTATCATCTGGAATAAGAATGTAGATAGAGTTCAGGATTGAGATTCCGGAAATGCTAACATCTTGATGCCTGGAAGAGGAGATGAGCCCAGCCAAAGAGACCAAGAGGGCACGGCCAGTGAGACCGAAGAAAAATAATAAAAGTGAGGTATCCCGAAAGCCACACGAAGAAGCTCTTTGGGAAAGACAGAATAATCAGCTAGGCCAAACCCTGCTGATGGGTACGAGTCAGATGAAGGTGGTCGTCGCCACAGGATTCGGCCATATGGCCGTCACTGGTGATCTTGACAAGAGTGGTTTCGGTGGAGCGGTCCAGGAAAGCCCTGACTGCCGAGTAAGCGGGAGAGGAAGTTGGAGACAACTGCACGATGCGTGCGATAATATGGATAAATAACCCCTCCGCCCAAACCATGAAAATGCGTCACTAAAGTGGCAAGAAATCAAGGAATCTCTGGAGGCTGAAGGTGTAGTGAAAGCAAGCACTAAGTAAGGCTCCCAGCGGTCTTTCCTGTGATGGTTTCTACTCAACACTGGAGACCTTGAGCTGCTATTCTGATTGCTTTGTGGGATGTGGGGACCTGGTGATTCAGCCTGGGGCCCCCATGAGGTGAGGAGGCTGGTAGGAAGCCGCATGTGAAATCGCGACACCGTAAGGGCGTATGAGAAACGAAACACAGAAAGGGCAAGGATGGAAGTTTCCTGCTTTCTCCTGGGCACTAAGTACACCCCTGCAAGTTGAAGTATAAGTGGTCTGGGGTTGGAAGAGCCCCTCGAAGACTGGCAGAAACAGATACAGATCTTTCCTGGAGGAATGCAACCAGATTCCAATCCTCAAAGGATGCCCGCAAATAAAATCCCAAGGAACGTGACGCTCACAATCAAAAGTCATAAAATGCACAAGGAAAAGAGTCACCAAGAGTTGGAGCCAGCAGAAGCAGTGGGATCCAACCTGCAAAGACTTCAAATACTGGAAGTCCAACTATAAAATCGCAATCTTTAACATATTTAAAAACAACAAGAAGTTCCCGTTGAAGTGTCTTGCTTAATTGTCTCTGACCCATGTAGCAGGAAAAAGTGCCTTCCTCGTAGTTTCTCAGACACCAATTCAAGACTCAGAAAAAATACCTTCATCCTTCTGAGCACATTGTATCAGTTAAGACGGAAATGCTCTCGAGGCGCCTACGTGGCTTGGTCGGAAGAGCGTGCGACTCTTGATCTCAGGGTTGGGAGTTCGAGGCCCATGTTGGGTGTAGAGATCACTTAAATAAACAAAACTTAAAAAAAGAGACAGAAATGTTCGCTGTCAGAAATCACCCTTCAGAAGCCTAAATAAGCACCTAGTCTCCATAGGTCACAGTTCCTGCCCCTGACCTCATATTTTAAGTTCTGATATAAATTCAGCATTGCCTGAACTGGCAGGAAGAAAGGCGATTTCAGAGGCTCTCCAAATATATCCAGACTCTGTGATCGCGCATGGACCTTTGCCTTCTGAGAAGTGACAAAACTTACTGAAAATTATAGGCTGAAAATTATAGGCATTACTTGGTGAAGAGAAGCATAGACAAAGCCTTTAATATGTGTTTTAGCAATTCAAAAATGATCATACTGTGCTACGCCGACAGCCGATTCCAGGAGAAAGAAGCTAATAATTGTTAGTAGGTCTTTATGTTACCCTTAATCTATGGCACAGAGAAACAAAACAGTTTTAAACTGTCAAAGCAGAAGTTGTCTTAAGATCATCTTCTAATGAACGTACTCTAAAACTGAAAAAAATTGAGGGGCACCTGGGTGGCTCAGTCAGTTCAGCATCTGACTTCAGCTCAGGTCATGATCTCGCAGTTCGTGGGTTCCAGCCCTGCATCAGGCTCTGGGCTGACGGCTTGGAGCCTGAAGCCTGCTTCAGGCCTGATTCTGTCTCCCTTTCTCTCTGCTTCTCTCCCACTGACAATCTGTCTCTCTCTCAAAAATAAACATTTCTTAAAAATTTTTTAAAAAACGGAAAAAATTGAATGAAAGAGAACCCTTGATATGTGAGCAAAGAACAAGAAAATACAAAAATGAGTAAGCAAAATTTTATAAAAATGAAACAGAAGGTCTAAAACTGGAACGTATAATTAAAATTTAAAGCTCAATGAATGGATTCAACGGGAGATTTAAACAAAGCTGAGAGAATGAGACCACTGGGTGATAAAAGTGGAGACGTTATCCAAACTGCAGTGGAGACAGAAAGCTGTAAATTATGAAATTCATTAAAACACACGGACGATGGTGACAAAAAAAAAAAACCCTCACGTAAGTTTAGTAAGAGCTCAGAAGAAAGCAAGAGAGAGAGAATGAGCAAGAAGCAAGCTCTGAGATCTTGGCTGAGAATTTTCTTGAATTGCTGAAAGACAATGTAAGTTCGAGAAAACCCACCAAATTCCAGGTGGCCAGCAAGAAATCTTCAAGGTCCTTCCTACTGATACCTTTACCAAAAAGGAAATGCAGATCTTAAAATTAGCCAATTAGCTGTAGAGCAAAGACTGACTTCTACCAAACCAAACCAAACAAACCAAACCAAAAAGCAAAAATCCCCCCAAAACGCAGATGGCTGAGTACTCAGAAGTAAAAATGGCGTCTGGAACACGGTGGAATGCTGTTTTCAATAAACTCACAGGAAAGAGCTTTTATCCTAGAAATCCCTTTTCTACAAAGCCATTTTTGCCCCCAAGTAAAAGCAGGAAATACATGCATTTTCAGGCAAAGGAAGAATGAGAATTTCACCGATAGACTCAATGACCATAACTCAGGAAAGTGGTCTGTAGTGTAGAAAGATGCAACGAGCAAAAGGTATTGGTAAATATGTAGGCAGATTTAAATAAACATTGAGTGTATGAAAATGAAGCAGAATTTTGGTGGTTAAATAAATAATAGAGCATAACTGAAATCGCTGGGAAGGAGAATATAATTTGATGAATCAATAGTCGAGATCAAACTATTCTAAAGACTTCCTGTTGACTGTGAGGAGAGTACCAGTACTGACACATTTATTCCTTTTAAGGATGCTTATTAAAATAGCTATGGTAACCATAAGAACAGTAGACCTCGACCATATAACATCCAAATTAGCACAAGGAAAAAAAGACAATTTAAAAAAAAATGTAAAATTCAACCTCAAAGGAGGCAAGAAAAAAAAAAGAATAGAAAGTATATAATAAAATGGTAGCAGAATAGATATTAATGAACAACCCCCCCCCCCAGCTAAAAGATATATATTAAGGTGAATAAAACATTCAGTTCTATGCCGATCATTAAAAAGTAATCTCTAATATAAAGGCACAGAAAGATTAAAAGTCAAAGGATACAATGAGCGACGCCAAGCTCATATCACACAGAGGAAATTGGTTTAGTTATAGTAATATAAGACAAAACAGGCTTTAATATGAGAAATATAGTTAGTAATAAAGACGATTTTAATGTGTGGCTGAAAGTTCCAATTTGCTGGAAAGATATAAAAAGTCAAGCTGTGTATGCTCATATAACACAACCTTAAAATATATGAAGCAAAAAGTGACAGAATTCCAAGGCGAAATTGACAATCTGCCATCAAAGTGGAATATAACTAAATAGAAGAGGCCACATCCAAGAGGGTAGGAAGGGCAGAGACATGGTCAGAACTACATGGACTTTCCAGACTGTCCACAGGAGGGAGGAAACTGAGGGCACAGTGAAGGGAGAGAAACACACACTCCACCCCCCACCAGAGAGCCCACATGGAGACGATTAATCCTCGTAACATTAGGCTTTGAAAACCAGAGGGCTTAAATTTTGTGAGTTCTTACAACTAGTGGAACTTGAAACCTGGACTTTTACAAAGTCAGTGGGCTTGGCTCTGGGAGGGCGGGGAGGCCAAGGGGAAACTGAGTACCTAGCCTTAAAGAGACAGCACAACAAAAAGCCCAAGGAGATGCAGCAGAGAAGCAGCACTTTGAAAGGTGCCTGGGGGATATAGGAGGCAGAGTTACTTACTAATGTTACAGCCTGTCCCAGAGACACAGAAATAGCTGGGGAACTCCTCCAGGAACCAAGAAACTGGCAGGTGCCAGTTCCTTCCCCCACCCCCCAGCATAAACTCACAGCCACGTGTGGAACTTGCTACCCAACTTGCTTGCGCAGCTGCCCTGCCATTCTGTTCCCATCATGTTGTGTTTGGCTACCATGCTCCCCAATACGCTCTCGGCCAGAGCCCACACAAGGCAATGCCACAGGCCTGGGAGTGTGCAAGCAGTCCGTATGGTGGCCAGCACCACCCAGAAGGGACTTCTTCCCTGGAGGGGGAAAGATAGCCACCCACAGCAGTCGGCCTGTGGCCCCGGCAGTGGGCTGGAGACGGGCATCTGGTCTGACCGCAGGCCCCGCCCACCAATGAAAGATTCTCAGGGGACAACACAGGGAAGGTGCCGTGCAGTTTGGTGCTACTGCATCTCTGGCAAACGCCTGGTCCGACTCAAGTCAAGTCCAAGGCATCCTAAGACTGGCCCACTAACACCACAGGAACCAAACCCTGCCCAGAGTAAGCAAGGAGAATCACTGCAGATGACTGGACTGAAGGAAGAAGCGACTCAGCCACAACAGATGGGCACACACGTCACACATAGGACACATCCCTGAAGCACCAGGTTCTGGTGAACAGGGGACACTGCACTACCAGGAACTAGAGAACCTCTTCTTCATAAGAAGAGGGTCCTCCTTCTTCACTGCGCTACTTTCAAGTGCAGTAAACAGCTGTCTGTCCTAACACAGAGAAACAGACACAGAGTTAGATAAAATGAGGAGACAGAGGACTATGTCCCAAATGAAAGAACAGGACCAAACCACAGCAAGAGACCCAAGCAAAACTGACATAAGTAATATGTCTGATAGAGAATTTAAAGTAATAGTCATAAAGATACTCACTGGATTTGAGAAAAGAGCGGAGGATATCAGTGAGATCCTTAACAGTGCGACAAAAAGGAACTAATCAGAGATGAAGTACATGATAAATGAAATAAAAATGTGCTAAACAGAGTAAACAGCAGACAAGATGAGGTAGAAGAATAAATCAATGACCTGGAAGACAGAATAATGGAAAGTCTTCAAGTTGAGCAGGTGAGTGAAAAACAATTATGCAAAATAAGAATAGACTTAGAGACCTCAGTGATACCATCAAGCATAATTTCATGTGCATTATAGTCATCCTAGAAGGAGAAGAGAAAGAAAAGGGTGACAGAACATTTATTTGTAGACATAATAGCTGAAATTTTCCCAAATCCGGGGAAGGAAACAGAAACCCGGATCCAGAAGGCACAGAGATCCTCCAACAAAATCAGTGCAAGGAGGCCCACACTAAGACATGTAGTAATTAAGATGGCAAAAAGTAGCACTAAAGAGAGAATTTTTAAAGCAAAAAAGAGAGCAGTTACATACAAGGGAAACCCCATAAGGCTATGAGCAGATTTTTCAGCAGAAACTTTGCAAGTCAGAAGGGAGTAGAATGATATATTCAAAGTGTTGAAAGGAAAAAACCTGCAGCCAAGAATGTTCTATCCAGCAAGGCAGTCATTCAGAATAGAAGGAGAAATAAAGAGTTTCTCAAACCAACAAAGTTTAAAGGAATTCATGACCACAAACCAGCCCTACAAGAAATGTTAAAGGGGACTCTGAGTGGAAAGGAAAGACCATAAGCAAGACTAAGGAAAGTAGGAAGCACAACACAGTAAAAGTAAGTATATCTGTAAAAATCAGTCCAGGGACTCACAAAATAAAAGGATTAAAACATGACACCATATACCTAAAACAAGGAGGGGAGAGGAGTGAAGATTGGGTTCAAAATTAAGCAACCATCAACTTACCATAGTCTGTTATATGCAGAAGATGTTACATAGAAGTCTAACGGTAACCACAAATCAAAAACCGGTAATAGATATGCAAAAAAAAAAAATGAAGAGAAAGGACTTCATATATATCAGTAAAGATAAAGCCAACTTACAATGAGAGAAGAGAGCAAGAGAAGAAACAGAGAAGAACTACAAAAACAACCATAAAACAAGTAACAAAATGGCAATAAATACATACCTATCAATAATTGCTTTGAATGTCCACGGGCTAAATGCCAATCAAAAGACACAGGGTGACCGAAAAGAAAACAAGACCCACCTATATGCTGCCTACAGGAGACTCATTTCAGACCTAAAGACACCTAAAGACTGAAAGTGAGGGGATGGAGAAACATTTATCATACAAATGAATGTGGAAAGAAAGCCAGGTTAGCAATTACTGTATTAGACAAAATAGATATTAAAACAAAGATGATAACAAGAGACAAAGAAGACACTATGTAATCACTGATGGGACAATCCAATGAGATGTAACAGTTGTAAATATTTATGCACCCAACATGGAGGCACCAAAATACTTAAAACAGTTAATAGCAAACAAAGGAAATAATCGATAGTAATACAATAATAGTAGAGACCTTTAACACCCCACTTATATCAATGGACAGACCATCCCAACAGAGTATGAATGAGCAAACAGTGGCTTTGAAGGACACATGGGACCAGATGCATTAAATAGATACATTCACAACATTCCATCCTAAAACAGCAGAATATGCATTCTCTTCAAGTGCACATGGAACATTCTTCAGGATAGAGTACATATTAGGCCACAAAACACATGTCAACAAATTCAAGGAGACTGAAGTTATTCCGTGCATCTTTTCTGACCACAATGCTATGAAACTAGAAATCAATCCTAAGAAAAAAATCTGGAAAGAACACAAATTCATGGAGATTAAAGGACATGCTACTAAACAATGAATGGGTCAACCAAGATATCAAAAAGGAAATCCAAAAATCCATGGAGACAAATGAAAATGAAAACAGAATGGTCCAAAATCTTTGGCACGCAGCAAAAGTGGTTCTAAGAGGGAAGTTTATAGTAATACAGGCCAAACTTAAGAAGCAAGAAAAATTTCAAATAAATAACCTTACACCTAAGGAGCTAGAATAAGAACCCACAAAACCCAAAAACAGTAGAAGGAAGGCAACAACAAAGATTAGAGAAGGAATAAATGAAATAACAACTAAAAAAGCCATAGAACACCTCAATGAAACCAGGAGCTGGTTCGTTGAAAAGATCAACACACTTGACAAACCTTTAGCCAGACTCACCAAAAGAGAGAGAGAGAGAGCAAGAGAGAGAGAGAGCAAGAGAGAGAGAGAGAACTCAAACAAAATCAGATCAAACAGGAGAAATAATTGATATCACAGAAATACAAAAGATTATAGATTATGAAAAATGATATACCAACAAATTGGACAACCTAGAAGAAATGCATAAATTCCTGGAAACATATAACCTCACAAAACTAAACAAGGAAGAAACAGAAAATTTAAACAAACCAATTACCGGCAATGAAATTGAATCAGTAATCAAAAAACTCCCAGAAAAACAAAAGTCCAGGACCAGATGGCTTCACAGGTGAATTCTCCCAAATATTTAAAGAAGGATGAATACTTATTCTTCTCAAATTATTCCAAAAAAATAGAAGGAAAACTTCCAAATTCATTCTACAAGATCTGCATTACCTGATATCCAAACCAGAAAAGATACCACCCACACACCCACACCCACACACACCCACACCCACGCTATAGGCCAATATGTATGATTAACACAGATGCAAAAATCCTCAACAAAATATTAGCAAACCAAATCCAGCAATACATTAAAAAGGTCATTTTCCACGATCGAGTGGATTCCCAGGATGCAACGGTGGTTCAATAATTACAAATCAATCAACGTGACACATCACATTATGAGAAATAAGAACCATATGATCATTTCAAAAGAGGCAGAAAAAGCATTTAATAAAGTATGACGTCCATTCACGATCAAAACCCTCAACAAACCAGGCTTAGAGGGAATATACCTCAACATAATAAAGGCCATATATGAAAACCTCACAGCTAACATCATACTCTATGGTGAAAACCCAAGAGCTTTCACCCCAAGATCAGGAACAAGACAAGGATGTCCACTCACCACTTTTATTCAACATAGTACTGGAAGTTCTAGCCACAGCAAATGAACAAGAAAAATGAATAAAAGGTATCCAGATTAGTAGGGAAGTAGTGAAACTTTCACTTCAGATGACATGACACTATATATGGGAAATCCCAAAGATGCCACCAGAAAACTACTAGAATTGATAAATGAATTCAATAAGGTCACAGGACACAAGATCAACATACACGAACCCATTGCATTTCTATACATCAATAGTGAAGCAACAGAAAGAGAAATTAAGAAAACAATCCCATTTACAATTGTACCAAAAATAATAAAATACCTAGGAATAAACTTAATCAAGGAGGTGAAAGATCTGTGTCCTATAAACTATAAAATGTGGATGAAAGAAACTGAAGATGACACGGACAAATGGAAAGGTATCACGTGGTCATGAACTGGAAGAACAAATATTGTTAAAATGCCCATACTACCCTAGGGTGCCTGGGTGGCTCAGTCAGTGAAGCCACCGACTTCGGCTCAGGTCACAATCTCACGGATTGTGGGTTTGAGCCCCGCATTGGGCTCTGTGCTGATGGCTCGGAGCCTGGAGCCTGCTTCCGATTCTGTGTCTCCCTCTCTCTCTGCCCCTCCCCTGCTCATTCTCTGTTTCTGTCTCTCAAAAATAAATAAATGTTGAAAAAAATTTTTTTAATAAAAAATAAAATGCCCATACCACCCAAAGCAATCTACAGACTTAATGCAATCCCTACCAAAATACTACAGCATTTTTCACAGAACTACAACAAATAATCTTAAAATTTGTAAGGAACCCTGAAAGAATCCAAACAGCCAAAACAATCTTTAAAAAGAAAAACAAGGAAACCAATTTGACAATAAATTTCATATATTAAAAAAAAGAAAAAAAAAAAAAGAAAAAGAAAAACAAAGCTGGAGGCATCACAATTCTGGATTTCAAGTTATACTACAAAGCTCCAGTAATCAAAACAGTATGGTACTGGCACAAAAACAGACACATAGATCAACGGAACAGGGTAGAAAGCCCAGAAACAAACCCACGATTATATGGTCAATCAATGTTCAACAAAAGAGGCAAGAATACGCAGCGAGAAAAAAGTCTCTTCAACAAATGGTGCTGGGAAACCTGGACAGCTACATGCAAAAGAATGAAACTGGACCACTTTCTTACACCATACACAAAAATAAACTCAAAATAGATTCAACATTAAACGTGAGACCTGAAATCATAAAAATCCTAGAAGAGAACACAGGCAGTGATTTTTCTGACAGTGGCCTAATCACATCTTTCTAGATAAGTCTCCTGAGGCAAAGGAAACAAAAGCAAAAATAAACTATTGGACTACATCAAAACACAAACAAAGCTTCTGCACAGCATAGGAAACAATCAATGAAACTAAAAGACAATATACTGAATGGGAAAAGATATTTGCAAAGAACATATCCAACAGAGGGTTAGTATCCAAACTATATGAATTTGTACAATTCAACACCCAAAAAAACAATAATCCAAGTAAAAATGGGCAGATGCCATGAACAGATCTCCAAAGACGACCTACAGATGGCCAACAGACACATGAAAAGATGCTCAACATCACTCATCATCAGGGAAATGCAAATCAAAACCACAATGACGTATCACCTCATAACAGTCAGAAAGGCTAAAGTCAACAACACAGGATACAACAGGTGTTGGTGAGAATATGGGGAAAGGGGAACCTTCCTGCACTGTTGGTGGGAGTGCAAATTGGTGCAGCCACTCTGGAAAACGGTATGGAGGTTCCTGAAAAAGTTAAAAATAGGGCCACCTGGGTGGCTCAGTTGGTGAAGCATCCGAGTCTTTATTTTGGCCCAGGTCATGATCTCATGGTCATGAGATCAAGCCCCCACGATGGGCTCCTTGCTCAGCATGGAGCCTGCTTCAGATTCTGTCTCTCCCTCTTCTTCTGTCCCTCCCCTGCTTGCACGCTTTCTTTCTTTCAAAACTAAATTAACATTTTTTTTTTTTTAAAGTTAAAAATAGGGGCTTTTGGGTGGCTCAGTCAGTTAAACATCTGACTTCGGCTCAGGTCATGATCTCACAGTTCATGAGTTTCAGCCCCATGTCAGGCTCTGTGCTGACGGCTCAGAGCCTGGAGCCTGCTTCGGATTCGTGTCTCCCTCTCTCTCTGCCCCTCCCCTGCTCACATTCTGTCTCTCTCTCTCTCTCTCTCTCAAAAATAAATAAACATTTAAAAAAATTTTTAAGTTAAAAAGAGAACTGCCCTATGATCCAGTAATCACACTACTGGGTATTTACCCCCCAAATACAAAATACTAATTAGAAAGGATATATGCAGCTGTATGTTTACAGCAGCACTATTTATAAGAGCCAAACTATGGAAGCAGCCCAAGTGTCCATCAACTGATGAATGGATGAAGAAGAGGTGAGATAGATACACACACACACACACACACACACACACACACACACACACACACTGGAATATTATTCAGCTATGAAAAGAATGAAATCTTGCCATTTGCAACAACACAGAGGAAGCTAGAGAGTATAAGGCTAAGCGAAACAGGTCAGAGAATGACAAATACCATATAACTTTGCTTGTATGTGAAATTTAAGAAACGAAACAAACTAAAGGAAAAGGACACAAACCACAAAGCAGACTCTTAACTGTAGAGAACAGACCGATGGTCACCAGAGTGGAGGTGGGAGGGGTGATAGGTGAAACGAGTGATGGGGACTAAGCGTGCATTTACCATGATCAGCCCTGAGTACTATACGAAGCGTTGAATCACTATATTGGACATCTGAATCTAATATCACACTGTGTATGGACCATCCTGGGGTTAAAATGAAAAACTTAAAAAAACTATATACCTGGAAGAACCGTATGTGTGAAAATATTAAATATATATATATAAACACATCATAACGGGTATTAAAAATACTTAGAACTAGGGGCGCCTGGGTGGCTCAGTCGGTTAAGCATCCGACTTCGGCTCAGGTCATGATCTCACGGCTTGTGAGTTCGAGCCCCGCGTCGGGCTCTGTGCTGACAGCTCAGAGCCTGGAGCCTCTTCAGATTCTGTGTCTTTCTCTCTCTCTCTGCCCCACCCCACTCACACTCTGTCTCTGTCTCTCAAAAATAAACATTAAAAAAAAGTTTTTAAAGACTTAGAACTAAATTATAATGAAAATATTACATACGAAGACCTGTGAGATGTAGATAAAATTGTACCAAGAAGGGAATTCGTAAATTAATTATATCATTTAATATTTATATTAATTACATTTAAATATTTTACATTGCTTTAAATATTACATTAACAAAGACAGCTCAAAGTGAATAAGCCAAGCATCAATCTTAACTTAGCCTAGGAGAAAAAATAAATCCAAGGAAATAGAAGGACATAATAAACATAAAAGAATAAGTCACTGAAATAGAAATTAAATTGTGATAGAGAGGATCAGGAGTTTATAAGATACTTCTTTGTAAATCTCTGGCAAGATTAATCAAAGTATTCAGAAAGCACAAATGGAAATGAATAGAAATGACAAGGGGGACATAATCATAGATTCTGCAGAGAGTAAACAGACAAGAGAAGATTATGAATTTTAGGACAATAATTTAAAGAATTTACATGAAGCGGATACGTACCCAGACAACTATGACTTACTAAGGAATGGAAAACTTTAACATCCCTCTTACCACTAGAAAAATCATAGGTACAAAACTCGTCACAAAGAAAACACTGAGCCCAGATGTTCAAGGGAGATTTAAATCAAATCTTCAAGGATCAGAGAATTCCAATCTTACACTAACTCTTCCAGAGGATGAACAGGAAGGATTACTTCCTAAGTCATTTTATGAAACTAGCCAAACCACAGAGCATGGTCAGCAAAAACGTGAGAAAGGAAAACTGAAGGCCAATGTCAATCACAGAGACACATCAACAATAACCAATATGTGTTCAAAGAAAATTAAGCAGTGGATATATTGGAAAAGATAATACCTTGTGTTGGGCTTTTCTCAGTAATACTAGGCTGGCTTAACATTAGCAACTAATATATTCACCGCTTTAACATTTCAATGGAAAGAAATAGAATCATCTTTAACAGGGTTAGAAAAAGCAGTTCACAAAATGTTATAGCCATTATGTCAAATCCCCTTAACCAATTAGGAATAGAATGGAATTTCTTTAGGGGTTTCTCTGGCTCAGCTGTAAGAGCATGTGACTCTTGATCTCGGGGTTGTGAGTTCGAGTCCCACACTGGGTATAGAGATTACTAAAAAAATTATTAAATAAACTTAAAAAAAAAAAAAAGAAGGGAACTTCTTTAACTACATAAATAGAATCCACAAAAACTCACAGCAAATATTATGTTTAGTGGTGAAATGTTATAGTATCGCCTTTAAGATCGGACAAGATGGGGTGCCTGGGTGGCTTAGTCAGTCGGGTGTCTGACTTCGGCTCAGGTCATGATCTCGCGGTTTGTGGGTTCGAGCCCCGCGTCGGGATCTGTGCTGACAGCTCAGAGCCTGGAGCCTGCTTTGGATTCTGTGTCTCCCTCTCTCTCTGCCCCTCCCCTGCTCGCACTGTCTCTCAAAAATAACATTAAAAAAAATTTTTTTTTAAAAAAGATCAGACAAGATAAGGGTACCTGTCATTACCACCTTATTCAACATCAAACTGCGAGTCCTAGCCAGTGCGGCAAGAAAAAAACAGCAATAAAATGCATTAGAAAAAAAAAAAAAAAAACACAGAGAAGGAAGAAATAAAACTATTATAAATTTGTAGATGATGACCATGTACATAGCAAATCCAAAGGAGAGCACAGATAAATTATTGCAATTAATAAGTTAATTCAGCAGAGATGCTTGATATAACATCAATAAATAGAAATCAATTCCATTTCCACAGAACATATAATTTTAAAATATCGTTTATGCCAGGAGTCCAAAATTAAAATACCTAGGAATAAATCTTAAAGACACGAGAATTACCTTAAAGGTAATGATTACAAAATTTCATCGAGAGACATTTAAGGCATAGGTTAACGGAAAGATGACACATTCTTGAGCAGGGACACTCAGCGTGTATGGATGACTACTGTCCTCAAATTGACCTATCGTCACTGCAAACAGAATCAAAATCCCAACAGGTTTTTTTTTAGTTCTACAAACAGAATTTTACATTTATGTAGAACAGTAAGGGCCAAGAATTGTGGAGAATTCTTAATGAAAATGGACAAGGTGGGGACTTGCCCGGCAAGATACCAAGATTTATGACAAAACCATGGGAATTTGGATCTTGTCATATAATGCGCAGCGGCAGATAAGGGGCTACTTAATGTGAAAGATGAAACTACAAAGCTTTTATGGAGAGGGTATGGGAGAGCACCATTAGGATCTCAGGGCGAAAAAGGATTTGTTTAACGAGACCAACGGCAACAGAGGGGAAAAGATGAACGAACACGTGTGGCTACGTTACGATGAACTGTTCATGGAAACATACCATAAATGCAGTGGAAAGACAGGTCACAAAATGGGAGACTGGGTTTGCAATACATACAACTCGTACAGGATTAGAGAGAGTATATACCAAAGAGCGAAAGGAAAATCTTGTAAATATCATAAAGGCAAAAATAAAGTCTGACCAAAAGTGGGCAAGGGGCACCTGGGTGGCTCAGTCAGTGAAGCGTCCGACTCTTGGCTTCCGTTCGGGTCGTGATCTTATGGTTCATGAGTTCGAGCCCCACACCGGGCTCTGCGCTGACGGCATGGAGCCTGCTTAGGATTCTCTGTCTCCCTCTTTCTCTGCCCCTCCCCTACTCCCTCCCTCTCTCTCTCTCTCAAAATAAATAAATAAACTTAAGAAAAAAATGGGTAAGCGCTCTGTATGGGCACAGAAGGAGAAACCCACAAACTCACCAAAAAAAAAAAAAAAACCAACATAAAAAGATGAGCCACTTTATTCAGAAGCAGGGCAATGCAAAATATTTACCACGGTAAGATACGACGAGGCACCTCAGAGGAATCGGGTCATCGTCTCCTTTCGGGCTTAAGGAAATAGTGGTCAAAGGACAAGAACTCCGCGTGTTTATCCTGTCACACCAACTACCAAACCCTGCAAAGTCGCACCTGGCGGAGAGGCGCCCGGCAGGTGCTTTCACTGCATCCTGTATCAACCACGTACTCTGAGGCACTAAGTGACTTGCCTCTGAGCCTGCCTTCCACACGCAAACCAATCCACCCGGAGCCCACGCCTCCAACCACCTCCTCTATCTGGTTCTCACACTCCAGACCCCTATCCACCTGCCCTAACCACCCCAGGGCCAGGGACCGAAAACCTAGACACCGTCAGTCCCTCTGGCCCCAAAGCCTGCGCAACTCATTCAAGAGAGCCAACTGTCCACCCGCTGGCCCTGTCTCGACAGCTCTGTTCCAGGGAAACCACAATAAAGGCTCTTGCCCACGTCTTCCCATTGTTCCCTCTGCCTGACGGACCCCGGTGCCTCCCCCTTGCAGCCCTGCACGGGCGGCATGGTGCGTCCTGTCCTGAGAATCCAGTTGTAGAACCAACTCTCTTCTCGGGGGCAGTCATTGCCTACGGGGTCTCTCGGGTGGCCCCACCGCACGTGAATGATAATAAGGCCTGTGTTTTGAGACATGCCTCCATG
Source organism: Panthera leo (assembly GCF_018350215.1). Classification (NCBI taxonomy): domain Eukaryota; kingdom Metazoa; phylum Chordata; class Mammalia; order Carnivora; family Felidae; genus Panthera; species Panthera leo. The sequence continues at coordinate 5,646,401 of NC_056692.1, read as the reverse complement.
TCCTTGGATCCCCAGACCTACCAATGGAGAGGGACCGCGGAGCAGAGACATTCAGAGACATCTCCGTGAATGTGGACAACTGGCCTCTTCTTAAGAGCACCAGGCAAACCCACTTCCAACATCCCACCCTGATCTCCTGGAGTTTTCTAGAGCGGAGGACCCTCACCCCGGTAGGGTCTCTTGGAATTTATTTGCAAACAGACACGTCCTCCGTGGGGTCATTTCCTTTCTGCTCACGGTGCTAGATCACCGGGCGGGGCGGCGGGAGCATTGAGCGAGACCACCCCCAGAATCAAGGGAGGGGGCGGGTCGGCTCCCCTGTAGGCGCAGCTGATACACCACAGGCTGATGGCTGCACAGAAGGACCGTGACTGCCCCGAAGGACTCAGGGTGGGGGGTGCTAGTTGAGGTTCTGACTGTGGCAGATCTGTGCAGAGCAGACCAAGGTGAAGTGACCAGGAGACTGAGCACAGACCTGTTCACCCGGAGGCCGATGCTTTGGGTGGCAGAGCCTGGTGCTGGGTAGTCAAGGTGCCCCGGGGAACAATGTCAGGTCCTGTCTGTCCCGTGCCTAGAATGGCACACACATGGGCATCGGGGGTGTGGGGATTTAGTGACTTCTACGTTGCAAAGTGGGGTGATCCGAGACAAGGAGGGAGTGGTAGAAATAAAATCTAAGAGGCCCATTAGATGCCCTCCGTTTCCTCGTCTTGAAGAGATTTCACAGGGCTGCAAAGGGAGCCTGGATCTGCCATCATCACGCGGAACGTGGTTTACCACTCACCGAGTGCCTTTCACGCACTGGGCCCCGGACGGAAAATAAAACCAAAAGAGGCCACGCCTGGTGAACCAAGGAAAGGGCAGGACTAACGTTACCACCAGTGTCCGAGGGCCTGGAACCTCAATGAGCCGTTTCAATTTTTCACTGAGCCAATGAACCCACTGGGGAAAACGATGAAGAAGATGAAAAAACATGGTGGCCCCAATGGCTCGGGATGCCGGAAGAAAGCTAGAACGACGGTCTTACCTGTTAGTGACGTGGTCAACGAGATGCTGCTTGAACGTGAGGCTCCACCTCTTAATGAGGTTCAGCAGAGATGCTTTAAGGGGTCGCACGTCGATTTTCATCCAGCCGTCAAACACCTTGACGGGCTCCAGCCCGCACACTTCTTCGTAGAGCTTTTCGTAGGAGTCGATCTGTGCCTTGAACTGATGGAGGAGAGGGGGGTTCTCTGGAAGGCCATCATCTATGTGGGCTTCCATTTCCTCGGGTGTGAGGACATGTCCATACAACAGAAACTGACTCAGAACCTCCTTCCGGTCCTCCACGTAGAGGTAGGAGTATTGGCTGAAAGTGTTCCGATAGCCACTGCAGAGGGCCATCATGCTCTGAACCCTGTCCAGGAGCGTGCTCCTCAAGCTGGCCAAGTGGGCCACGCCCTCCATGTCAACCTGGGGTGGGGGGCAAGACCACAGCAGGCGGGTTACACCAACACTTTGCACGAGGTTGCGGGGGAAGGCGGGACGGTTGCGGATTTGGTACCTGGTAGTGGAGAGAGCCGTTCTGTGGGGAAAGCCGTGGCACCAAAGACGATATTCCAAAAATGTTGGCCACCAGACCCTCAACGGTGTCGTAGAAGCCACCCTTCACTCCAGACTCCAGGGATGGAGAGAAAACTAATTCTGGTATCACTAAGCACAGCTGTGCCTCAAATATCGGGGTGACTCCAGCTTTATTTTCTGAAACACAAGGAAAACACACACACAAAACAAAGAAGGATGTCAAGACGGGCAAAGCGCCATACCCGTTCTCAAAGCACTCGGAACATTTTTTCCCTTAACACAAGCTGTTTGGGTATAGGAAAAATGGAAATGTAAAATTTGCTAACCCCCCGGAAAAGGTGAGGGGGGACGGTCTTGCAGTGTTTACCGACAGGGGAGCCACTGACATTTCGAATAGGCCAATTCTTGCACAGGGCCGTCCTGGGCATTGTAGGACATTTACCCTCCCATCCACGGAGAGCACGTCCCAGTGACCGATCAACCCAAGCCAGTCCCCTTCCACGTTCCCAGGTGCCTGGGTCGGGGCAGCGAGGCGGGGGCGGTGGAGAACAGGTTGATTTTGCACAGCTCATTTCTAGGAAGCGGCTGACTTCTTCCTCGGCACCAGCCACGCGACCGCATCGGTTGTCACTAGGTGAACCGAGGCGTTCTTATCAATGGTCGCGTAAGCAAATAAATGAAAGACAACTCACAACCCTGGCCGTTCATCCTGTTCCATGAAAACAGAACTGACTTTAATTCTGTAGTCCTACGGTGATAAAAAATTTAAAAACAGTATACATAATTAATGGATCCCTGATTACTTGCTAGACTAACTTGCCCTGCTAAATTTAAATCAAAATATAACACAGAGCAAGATGTTCCAAGTACGAGATTAGCGCTTCAACTTTTATTAATAACCACTTATATTCCCAGGTCGTCTTAACTGGAAATATTCGGGAGACTGTTCTGCACAGCATGCTGCGGGTGGTGGAGACTCATCGGAATCCTCATCCCCTTCCTCCCTAGAAGCAGAGGTCAGGGTGGGCACGATTCCCTCCCCAGTAGGATGTGGGGAAAAGCGAGGGCTGCCGCCTCTGGGCTGCAGCCCTTGAGACAGCAGGGGAGTCATCGCTGTGCTCGCTCTTTTCTCCGCTCATGGACTAGAGCCTGGATGTGGCAGCGACCCAGCTCCATCACAGAAATGAAGACAAGGCAGGAACACGAATGTGGGGGAACCACAGCATGGCAGGAACCCACCCGCTAACCTGAACGCTCACCTGAGTCTAGAACTTGGGGGATAGACCTTTTTGTCCTTTAAGCCACGTTATTGATGGAGTTTTCGTTACCATAGCTTAGCCACTCACCCCAACTAAAGTAACTGGGGGATCCTCAAAGATAAGTAGGACTAGGGCCTTGCTTTGAAAACTGTAGGGACGATAGGGGGTGCCTGGGTGGCTCAGTCGGTTGAGCGTCCGACTTCGGCTCAGGTCATGATCTCACACAGTTTGTGACTTCGAGCCCTGTGTCGGGCTCTGTGCTGACAGCTCGGAGCCTGGAGCCTGTGTCAGATTCTGTGTCTCCCTCTCTCTCTGCCCCTCCTCCACTTGTGCACTCTCTCTCTCTCTCTCTCTCTCAAAAGTAAATAAACATTAAAAAAAATTGCAGGGATGATAAATTTGCATGACTGGATTCAGGAGGGTCCCATCAAATGCAAATTTAACTTAAGGGAATACACGGTAATCATGCCATCATGGAATCGTTTTTAAAAACACCTATAACATCACACTTTGCATTACGTGCTCAGGACATATTCTGCATTACTCTCTATATGAGATACTGAAAACTTCACAGACCAGGTTGTGTAGGGTTTACAGGAGGTAGAAGACTCATGAGACTGTTTTGACCGTGAGATTTCTGTCCCAGGCGCTCTCATGAGAACCGAATCCCTACATGAGACGGAATGACAACATCGTGACCGTAAAAACCAGATTGTCGGGGCGCCTGGGTGGCTCAGTCGGTTAAGCGTCCGACTTCGGCTCAGGTCACGATCTTGCGGTATGTGGGTTCGAGCCCCGCGTCGGGCTCTGTGCTGACAGCTCGGAGCCTGGAGCCTGTTTCAGATTCTGTGTCTCCCTCTCTCTCTGCCCCTCCCCCGTTCATGCTCTGTCTCTCTCTGTCTCAAAAATAAAAATAAACATTAAAAAAAAAAAACCAGATTGTCTCAGTACAGGTCAGTCACTTTGGGACTCAGGAGGGGGAAGAGCATTTCTCAGTAGGGTGGGTAGCATCTAACCTGGGCAGGGTTTGCATTCTGAGAGGCGACAGGGAGTCCAGCCCAAGCCCTGGGAACGGTCCTGGTCTCACCAAGCACAAAAAGGTGGAAATGATAAAGGAAGCAGGGGAGACAGCCCAGGTCGGGAGAGCTAGACGGGCACCGGTCAAGTGTGGAGTCACTATGTTTAGGGACCATTTCTTATGCAGTGCCTACGGCAAGGGTGTTGGGGCATCTTCCCGGACCTTCTAGAGGACATGTGGTTGGTTCTCTGTGGTGAGCACTGTCAGCGCTGCTCCCCAGAAGCCAGTTCTCTGGTCTCAGTGCCTGCGTTCTGTGCCCCACTGGCTACTCGCCCCCGGGATCCCCCCACCCCGCCACCCCAATCTTGCTGACTATACTGGAGGCTGTTTCCTGCTGCCTGATCTCCTTGATTTGGAGCTTCCTGCAACCCTGCAAACAAAGACTGTGCCGCTGACCTCAGTCACTCCACTTACCAAGACCACATGGGGTGTGCCTGTCTGAGCTACACCCAGCACCGAGCCTCGCTTCCCTCTGTATTCTCAGCCCAGGGGCCTGCACCTGCCGTCTTCTTTGGGCTGGGTATCTGGACACTGACCTTGACCTATCCATTTGACCTCTGGATTCTCTCCTTGGGTTGGACTTAATATCTTAAACTCTCATCTCACCTTTATCTTCTGGCTTCAACCTATTCCCCTCGGTCTTTCCCTTTTGATTAATTCTTCAGGGTGATCCTAGCTAACCTGCTCAGAAGCTATCAGGATATGAAGGGTTGGTCTTGTTTTTGTAAGTAGGCTTCGTGCCCAGCGTAGAGCCCAATGCGGGCCCTGAACTCACCACCTCAAGATCGTGACCTGAGCTGAGATCGAGAGTCGGGACACCCAAATGACTGAGCCACCCAGGCGTCCCAGAATGTGAAGGTTTAATTCAGCTTCTTCCTGAACCCTTCCGCTCTTTCCATCCCATGACTTCCTAGCCAATGTTGGCCCTGACTATATCCTCGACACTGTGCACCTTAACTCAGTTTTATCCATCAGAAATTCAAAGCGATTTTTAACCACTTCAGACGATGCCCATTACCCTTCTTAACATTCCTTTTCCTCCTGAAAGCGATCTCATCCCCAGCTGGTCTGACTCTTTTCACATAGAAACACTTCTGTTTCTTCCACTTAACCTGGCTGCAGCCTGTGTTCTCGAAAGGCCACAGAAAGAGAGTACATTAAGCTCGAAGGCACAAAATGTCCCCCTCCCAATACCATGAGGCAAGCCCAGACTCGAACCCACAACCCCGAGATCAAGAGTCGCACACTTTCCCGACTAAGCCAGCCAGGCACCCCCTGAAGCTTTATTTGGATAGAATTGGCATTTATGGTTTTGCTTTTGCTAAGGGCTTCACTACCTGAGAGCCTGGTTTATCACCTGAGTTTTAAAGAGAGAGAAATCTTTTCTCTGGGAACAATTCAGAAACTCAATACCTTTGCTATTCTCCTGTGTGTAGCTCACAAAACATCCACAACATTTTGGGAAAAGTCACAAAGCACTCGATCACACTTCACTTTTGTTCAACAGGTGCCACTGTTATCTTTGCGGCAATAACACACATCCATAAGCCAGTACATACCGGTGTTTTCCAGAAGGTACTTGAGGGAGCACTCAATGGCAAGAAAAAATCCATCCAGCAACATATCATCTATGTACTTAACATAAGCCTTCCAGATATTAGAGGTTGGGTCCGCGGCAAACAGACCTAGGTTTTCCTACAAAATAAAGAAGAACGGATTGAAACCATGTTGAATAATATGGAAGGACTGGTCTAGTTCTCATTAACGGGAATGAAAACAACCTAGAGGGGGGAGAAAAGCATTCTCGTGAAAAGTTTGCTATCACACAGATGTTGAATCCATACTGTCTAATGGGTTTAATCGTTGATCGAAAGAATCACAAAGTTAATCCGTGAAGGGCAGATGGGGTCTCATCCTGTCCCTGAGGAAGGAGGAGGGGGCCCGGCCACTTTCCCAGGAAAGATGGGACATAGGGTGTTGATTTATAAGTGCTGACGGGTGCACCGTGGAGAAGCAATATCAAGACGGGAGTCAGGGCAGAGAGAAAAAGGGACGCTATGGAGAGAGGGCTTGGTGATTCAAGGCGTGTAAGAACTTTGGGGTTCAAGCAAGTAAAGCATTTCCTGGCGAGTCCTCAGAAATGAGCTGGAGGGGTTTGCTCAGGGCAGTTGGTATTAAAAGCAGCCGGCTGAGTGATTTAGAAAACGTACACACATCAAGGAATGCATGCGTGCTCTCTCCCTCCTCCCTGATCTGGTGGCGTGGGGCACACACATCCCACCTACCGCCATCATTTTCATCATTAAGCCTTCTGACATCGACTTTCTATTTATCGCACATCTTCAAAGAAAGTGGTAACTACTCTGAAGAGGTACGTTTTTTAGGCGACTCACGCCCCTTTACAAACATTTCCACGTATAAACCCCCCTGAATTAAAAAAAAATCTCATAGCAGCGCCTGGGTGGCTCAGTGGGTTAAGCCTCTGACTCTTGATCTCTGCTCAGGTTCACGATCTCACCGTTGATGAGATCGGACCCCATACCCGGCTCTGCACTGCAAGTGTGGAGCCTGCTTGAGATCCCCTCTCACTCTTTCTCCGCCCCTCCTCTGCTCGTGCTCTCTCCCAAAAATAAATTTAAAAAATCTCATTCTTTATTAAAATTTTTTTTAACGTTAAGTTTTGAGAGAGAAAGAGAACACAAGCAAGGGAGAGGCAGAGAGAGACAGGGAGACACAGAATCCAAAGCAGGCTCCAGGCTCCAAGCTGCCAGCACAGAGCCCGACGCGGGGCTCAAACCCGTGTACCGCAAGATCATGACCTGAGCCGTCAGACGCTTAACCAACTGAGCCACCCAGGCGCCCCTCATAGATTCTTAAATGCAGAGAACAAACTGAGGATTGATGGAGAGACGTGGGTGGGGGATGGGCTAGATGGGCATTAAGGAGGGCATCTGTTGGGATGAGCCCTGGCTGTTGTATGTAAGTGATGCATCACCGAATTCTACTCCTGAAACCAATGTTGCACTGTGTGTTAACTAACTAGAAGTTAAATAAAATATTGAAAAGAAAAAAAAGTCTCAAGATCCTGTCTTTACATGATAAAACTCTAAAATTTCCAAAATGCATTAACATACCCCTTTCCTTCCTACACAGGTAGAAGAGTTTCTGAATGATTTAAAGCCCAACATCACACAAATCACAACACAGTGACAATATAGAGTTGTTCTCGGGTATTAGTAAGCCTGTATGTCTGTTTGCTTCTTTATTGTGTAAAACATTCAGTTCTGACTGCTTTGTACGGTTTTATCTCAACGTCATGCTCTCAGTATAGCTCTCCGTACCTTTCGACTCTTTACCTCAAATCTACTATGGTCAGGGGGTGGGGAGGAGGGGCAAAACTGTTGGGATTTCTGTGAACCAAGAAGAAACGGCTCCAGTTTCCGATTTTCTGGCCAAGACAGAGGGGTGAGATCAGACCTGTCCGTCCGCGACACAGATGCAGCTATGGCAGATGCAGCACAAGAAACCATTCTTGGGGGGCAATTAGATAACAGGAACATGGGGCTGTGCTCCTCGGGAGAAGGGAAATACACACACACACACACACACACACACACACACACACACACACACACGGTGAGTTTCACAAACCACCTGGCTCCCGACCTAGAGGCACTTTCCCAACCATGGCATGGAGAAGTAGACCGCAGTGACAGCGTCCTTCCTGATGGGCAGACGACCACCCAGCAGTTGGGGTCTGGGGCTCCTGAGATTGCTGAATCTTCTGGAGTCTCTGGGTGGTAAGCTGCACATCCTTAGGGCCAGACTCTGCGAGGCCTGGGGGAGAACAGTTGCCAGGGTGCTGTGAAGCTGCATGGAGACTGTGTGGGCCTGCGGTAATGTATGTGGGAATATCTGGTAATATATCTGGAAAATATCTGTGTGCCTTCGGACATAAATGAGGACATCTTACAGATAGCCCAGGCACATTCTGCTGGGCCCCCAGCAACGCCGTGCTTGGGGGTTAGAGCTGCTTTGTCCTAGAGTCAGGCCCCCTCGGACCCACCCTCACAAAGCTTAAAACCGAGCCTCGGCAGGACCAGCTGACCCACCGGTAAGTTAACTGCCTGCCAAGGCAAAACACGAACCCTTTAAGGGGACTGACACTCAGATCCTAAAGTGGCATCCGACATGACTAAGATATAATAAGAAAACATCACTAGACACGCCAAGCAGCAGGAGAGTGTGACATTTAACCGAGAGAGGAAATAATCACCAACAACATACTCAGCAAATAGCCGCCATACCAATCCGGGGATGCCTGTTCCTAAGACTTGTTTCACGGAGACAAAAAGGAACTTCTGTCACATTAAAAACAAAAACAGACGCAGAAAATAAAACGGATGTTGGAATCAGGAGACAAGCATGGCATAATTTGATTAGAAACTCAAATTTGGGGCGCTTGGGTGGCTCAGTGGGTTAAGCGGCCGACTTTGTTTGGCTCTGGTCACGATCTCACGGTTCATGAGTTCGAGCCCTGCCTCAGGCTCTGTGCTGATGGCTCGGAGCCTGGAGCCTGCTTCAGATTCTGCGTCTCCCTCTCTCTCTGCCCCTCCCCGCTCATGCTCCATGTCTCTCTCTGTCAAAAATAAATAAAACATTTAAAAAATTTTTTCTTAATTAAAAAGAGAAAAAAGAAACTCCTCCAATTTAATGAAAAACAGGTTCAATAAGCCACATACTCCAAGCTGGGTGAACAGAAAGTAAACCTATTTAGCACATTGTAGTGAGGCAGAAAAAAGAAATCCAAGGATTTTTTAAAAAAGAATCTAGGGGCGCCTGGGTGGCTCAGTCGGTTAAGCGTCCGACTTCAGCTCAGGTCACGATCTCGCGGTCCGTGAGTTCGAGCCCCGCGTCGGGCTCTGGGCTGATGGCTCAGAGCCTGGAGCCTGCTTCCGATTCTGTGTCTCCCTCTGTCTCTGCCCCTCCCCTGTTCATGCTCTGTCTCTTTCTGTCTCAAAAATAAATAAAACGTTAAAAAAAAACATTTTTTTTTAAAATAAATAAATAAATAAAAATAAAAAAGAATCTATTAAAAGAAGCCTGGGAGAAACAATACACTGCATATCCAGGAGCAAAGACACCAATTGCAGCTGGCTTCGCATCAGAAACATCGGAGGGGAGGAGACAAGGAAATAACTTGTGGAGGGAAAATAAAACCGTCTACGCAGAATTCTAGATCTAATGAAACTATCCGCCAAAACCAGAAGTGACACAAGGACATCTCAGATAAACAAAAACCTGAGAGAATGGGTCGTTAGCAGACTGGAACTGCAAGAAAAACTGAACGGAGTTCTTCAGGCTGCAGAGAAATGACTCCAGGTGGCAAGTCAGTTTTACAGAAAAGGGGAAAAAAATAAGTCTGGAAATGGCGAGTCTGTGGGTGGATCTAAAATACCAGAAGTATTTTTTTCTTGAGTTTTTTTTCTAATGTTTATTCATTTTTGAGAGATGGAGACAGACAGGGTATGAGTGGGGGAAGGGCAGAGAGAGAGGGAGACACAGAATCGGAAGCAGGCTCCAGGCTCCGAGCTGTCAGCACAGAGCCCGACGCGGGGCTCGAACCCACGCACCGTGAGATCGTGACCTGAGCCGAAGTCGGACGCTTAACCGACTGAGCCACCCAGGAGTCCCTTTTCTTGAGTTTTTAAGGCAAAAATATAGAATACTCTACAAGGCCTGGGATTTAGTGTGGGATTTGTTACACACACACACACACACACACACACACACACACACACACCCCAACAGTGCCAAAGATGAACGGGGGTGTTTGAATTGAACCATACTGTGGCTACATTCCTATATTTCATGGGAAAACAATCACTGATTGTAATTAGAGACCTATAACCCACAACAACCATTGCAAATGTAATGCAATGACAGCATCATTAAAGTAAAAGATGGGATACCCATTGAGAAATCAGAATAGGATATTTTTAAAAATAGAGAATAACAGGGGCGCCTGGATGGCTCAGTCAGCTGAGTGTCTGACCTCAGCTCAGGTCATGATCTCGCGATGAGTTCGAGCCCCAAGTCGGGCTCTGTGCTAATAGCTCAGAGCCTGGAGCCTGCTTCGGATTCTGTGTCTCCTCCTCTCTCTGCCCCTCCCATGCTCATGCTCTGTCTCTATCTCTCAATAATAAATAAACGTTAAGTAAAAAAAAAAATAGCGAATAACAAGAAGGAAGGAACAGAGGAGCAGAACAACACAACAGAGATGAAGCAAACAGGAAATAGCAAGATGGTAGGGCTAAATCCAAGCACACCCATAATTACACTAACCGTAATAGTCTAAACATCCCAGTTAATAGGCAGAGTTGTTAGGAAAGTAAGTTTCTACTATACCGTCTATAAGAGAAGGAATCAGAAAGTCGTGATATTATAAATGTGTCTATATTAAAAGAGCATCACAAACTTGATGAAAACTCGGACCGCACTAAAGGGTTACACAAATCACCTAAAGTCACAGGCGGAGATGTTAACACGGCCCTTTCGGTAATTGGTAGAACACACAGACAAGAAATCCTGAAACCATACAGAGGATCTGAACAACAGTATCAACCACTTTGAACTTTAACGGAGATTCATAGAGCACTACACCCAACAACGGAAGAATGAAGGCATTGTCAAGTGTACAAGCAATGTGCAGTAAGATGGGACAGTATTCTAGGTCATGGAACAAGTTTTGGCGAATTCCAAATGATTTGGATCTTACAGAGTACTTTCTCTGGCCACAATTGGACTGAACTCAAGGTCGATTTCACTAAGCTATCCAGAGAAGCCCTGAACATATGGAAATGAAACAGTGTGCTTCCAAATGACCATTAAACAATGAGTCACGAGCAGAAAAATTTAAGAGTGAACGACAATGCAAATGAGGCACATGAAATTTGTGCAATGCAACTAAAATACAGCTAAGAGAGAAAATTACATCAAATGCTTGTATCAGAAAAGAAGAAAGGCTTAGAATCAATACCCTAAGTTTCTGCCCTTGGCAGGTAGGGGGAGAATGAAAAGGGGAGAACCACCTCAAATTAAGGAAAGAAAGGATAAAGCACAAAGAACAGAAATTAATGAACTAGAAGGGTGCCTCAGTGGCTCAGTTGGTTAAGCGTCCAACTATTGATTTTGGCTCAGGTCACGATCTCACAGTTTGTGAGTTCGAGCCCCGAGTCGGGCTCCGAGCTGACAGTGCAGAGCCTGCTTAGGATCCCCTCTCCACCCCCTCTCTACCCCTCCCCTGATGGTGCTCTCTCTCTCGCTCTCTCAAAATAAAACTTAAAAACAGAGAAATTAATGAATTAGAAAACAGATAAACAAAATTAACAGAGTCAAAGTACAGCATGTTACTGGGATTCAAACCACAGCTAATCAAAAATAGCAACTGTGATCCATTACGGACTCTAGGGTTCTGTACTTGGCATCTCCTTCCATGTCCTCGGGGTTTGGCGTGGGACTTAGGTCATGCGGTGACACCGTTACGACAGTATTAATTTTGACACACTGGTACCGGAATGTGACTTTTCTCTCTACCGATCTGTTAGCTTTAGTTCTCTCGCTCGCACTATAAACTTCTACCCTGAATGCAGAAGTCACGGGATCTGTTGAGCGTTCTAATTTTCAAATCACTTACTGCATCCAAACACTTCCTGACGCTTTCCCTCTGCGAGTGGTAGGTGCATCCGACAGGCTACACCTCGTTATTACCTGAACGAGGGCATGAATCTTAAGTCCAGATTCTTTGATGAGATAGTAGTATCTTTCCATCCGGTTGCGCTGGTCATCCATGGAAAGGAGACATTCCTTTTTTCCATCTTTTCTCTTAAATATCGGAGACACCCATGTTTTCATGATGTTTTGAATCTCTTCCACATTGTCTTGGGCTTTCTGAATCCTTTGTTCGAGATCATGAACGCTGTTGGTGATTTGAATGACATAATCCCAAATGCCTGCTCCCCAAAAGAAATACATTTAATTGAAAGAGTTAAAGGTCTAGTCGCTACGGAAGGTACGGATTTAATATCTGTAGGTTTCAAAAGGCTTTCTTGCACAAGCTATTTTGTTAGCACCAGAGTCTTTTTCTTCCTGGCTGTGTTGAAAAGCCAGTGCTTACCATCACCCTGCTTACAGAGGAAAAGAAACGAGGAGGTAATGCTTACCAACCAAGTGCACAGAAATCGTCATAGTTGCTGGGGCACACCAGTGCACCATCATGATTGTATTTGGGTTATGGACCTTCTGAAAAGCACTTTCGCCTCATTAAATGTTGAAAACAGGGGCGCCTGGGTGGCTCAGTCGGTTAAGCGTCCAACTTCGGCTCAGGTCATGATCTCACGGTCCTGAGTTCGAGCCCCGTGTCGGGCTCTGTGCTGACAGCTCAGAGCCTGGAGCCTGCTTCCGATTCTGTGTCTCCCTCTCTCTCTGACCCTCCCCCATTCATGCTCTGTCTCTGTCTCAAAAATAAACATTAAAAAAATTTTTTTTTTAAATTGAAAACATTGCTCCCTCTTGCATATAAAATAAAGTTCTAATTCGTTTAATATGGCGTTCCAAGACTTCTGTGAGTTGATGGTGACCTCCTTTGCAAACATGAACTCTTTCGAGGACTCTAATGAGAATTATTCTCCCTCCCCTGTGATTTGGCACACTTTATTTTTAACTCTGTGAAGGCTTTTTATCATAGCCTGTCTTGGGTGATTTATGGTTGTACATATGTCTGTTGGTCCCACTAAACGTGAGTTCTTTGAGGGTAGGAGCCATGTCCCATACACCTCATATTCCAAGTGCCGTTGAGGTCCCTTACATAGTACCCTGCAAAAGTTAATCCATCAATGAAAGTACTGAATTGGAAGAAACACAAGAAATAAATCATGGTACCCTCACTTAAGATGTCTACAATCTAGGGGTGCTTGGCTGGCTCAGTCGGTGGGACATGGGACTCTTGATCTCAAGGTTATGAGTTTGAGCCCATGTTGGGGGTAAAGATTATTTAATAAATAAAAAAAAGTTTTAAAAAAAGGTGTCTATATTTCAGTGGGAAAAATTAAGTGACAGTGATGATATAAGAAAAGCCCTCGTTCACGGAGTGCCCAATATATGTTGGAGACCTCAGGGTATGTCACGCAAACCCTGAGCCTCCCCAAACGTGTGGCGGCAACATCTTCTCAGTCTACCAATCCTATCCGAAGAGAAGGAAGACAAGGAATACTAGCCCTTCTGGCCTTCTCTGCTTTGGATACATGTCTCAGAGGCTAGGCTTGAGTTTCAAGCACAAATCCGGTTACTGGGGGAGTCATTCGAGTTCTACCAACTTTATCAGGATCCTGACCCCCAACCCCCTCCCCAGATTCCAGGCAGTGCCCTGCTACCTTCCGTTTTCCAGTTCAGAGTCTCTTCTGCAGCTTTCAGGCAGAGATCGATATTCCCCAGCTCTTTCTCCAGTAACGGCAATTCCACGTCTACGAGAGTTTTCATAATCCTGTTGTACCAATTCGCCACCACTTCCAACTTCGCCACGAGCTGCCGATAGAATTCCCTGGAGGAGAACATGGCTGCTGCTGTCTCAGGAACATGTCGCATCTGCCTCGATTCAAGGTAACTCATTTCCTTCAGCACTGAAGTCAGCTGGAGAAGCAAATCGGCATTAAAGTGGTTACAGCCCCGTGGCAGTAAAGGGTGGCAATCATCAGTCAAGGACTAGAAAACCCCAGGGGCCCAAAGACCTTCATAACGGGTCCCTTCGTAACGTTTGCTCCTACCTGCTCCTTCCATCTAGAGAAGGGGAACCAAGTTTTGAAATTGAGAAAGCAGAGGACTCAGACGCAGCAAGGCTTACCAAGTCCGTCAAGTCCGTCAATCCCAAAGAGTAACAAAAACAACGCTGGACAGATTACCCTGATGCTTTCGGGCACATGGCTGATGCAGTGACGGGCTCACCCCAATGAGGTCACGCACACACAGACACGGACAGAACTGAGAGGAGATGCTATTGTACGAGTTTAATTGTTAAATGGAACCATTGGAAACAGCCCTTCGTTTCTGTGAGCCTGTGCCGGCACGCCTTTGTGTCACTCAGGCCTCTCTGAATGTCTGTGGGCACGGAGTTCAGTGGAACTGAACGGTGAGAGGCGAAGCAGACGTGGGCCAATGGAAAAAGAGACCTCTGGCTGGGTTGCTAGGTATTGGGGTCTTCATTATTTATTGCGTTTACCTCTGAACCCACGAGGACAGTTGTGTATTAGTATGGGCAACAAAACACCCCAGAGATACTTCCCACCCGCCTCCCACTCCCCTCCCCTTTGCATGGAGACACCTGGGCTCCCAGCTCTCCTCGCAGTGGCTCTGGGTCAGTGCTCCGCTGCGGCCCAGCCAACCCTACTCAGGATGAAGGCAAATGCTAACCATCTGGTGGGGAAATGGCTTCAGTCTCCTACTTTGTTTGAAATAAGCTCAAGACGGATATTAAAAATTTCAGTGTAAAAACTGAAAACAGAAAATTAAAACATCAGGGCTACTTATATAATACTGAGGTGGAGAAGGCCCTTCCAAACATACAACCGGAAAATAAAATATAAAAGGTTGCAGGCATTAAATATCGTTCACGTAATAAAAGGGCACATTTCAACAGGTCTGAAACATATGCAATGGATTTCTTAATATGCGACAAATATTTCCCAAATATTCTAAAAAATTCACAGGAAAAGACGGCACTTCCACTCCGAAGTGGGCAAGAGACATGAACAAGTGATTTGTAGAAGAACTATGACCGGCCAATGAACAGATGAGAAGGTTCTACTTTACTAGTGGCCAAATACAAATTAAAACAACGTTGAGATACTATATCTATATCTATCTATCTATCTATATATATATATATATACACACACACACACACACAATACTATATATATATATATATATACACACACACACACAAAATAAATACAAATTAAAACAATGTTGAGATACTATATATATATATATATATATATATATATATATATATTTTTTTTTTTTTTTTTTTTTTTTTTTTTTTTAGTTCAACAGGCTGGGGGTGATTTGAAGAAATGGATACCTTCCTCGAAGAGATACGACCGAGTTCCATCTTCCTGAAGAACCAATTGATGATGTAGATGTGAATCCTCACAATGTGAACACCCTTTACCCCATTTCCAGGCCTTTATCCCACATAAATCATCGAGGACGGACACAACAATAACTAAGGATGTTTCCTGTAGCTTTATTTATACTGTATTTTATTTCTTTCCAACATGCTTCAATGTTGAGATTCTCTATTATTTCATTTCCAACCAGGGAAGAAAAATGCGGTTAAACTATAAACACGTGCCATTTTCAGAGATGCGAAGATGTAACAAAAAAAGAAAAAGTGCATCTTTCGATCAGTGAAATGCAGATTGATAAAACGAGAAAATAATTTCAATATCCTACCATGATAGGGCATTTAAAACACTTTAAATAATTTGCAAAAGAATTTTTTTTCTGGCCCCAGAGGGGCAGATCTGATCATGTCCCTCTAGAATGATACACGTGTTACTGTTCATTCTTACTAGCACGGCCACTGTCATGTTGCTCGAAGCTGGAAACGGGGACACATACAGCTCCTCTTTGACTTGTGTTTGGTCGTCTCCCCTTAACTCACTTTATAATTCAGGTATTCCCTCTCCCCCTTTCTTCTCTCTTTCACTCTCCCCTCTTTCCTTCTACCGCCTACGAACACTTCGTAAGTGCCTACTATGTGCTGCACATTGGGAGAGAGAAAGAGTCCTTGCTCTGGAGTATACAGAGGAGGAGTACATGGTCTCGTATACTCAAAACTGTCTCGTCCTGAGGGCTTCATTCCTACCATTATAACCTCTGGACTGTGGCTTCGTGGGTAACCCAGACCCTCCTCTGTTTGGGCATTTAACAATCAACATTGCTCACGGTGAATGCCGATAAAATTATGCCAAGGAGTTAAATGAGTCAAACGACAGGCTTATGTGCTACCAAAGTGAAGAAATGGACCCTCCAACCCCCTTTGTTGACTCTGATCGCCGTCGGAGTCGATGTTCTACTTAAACTGTAATTTTCTCAAAAGACACTCACATGCTATCAGCTTAGTTTCCGGCTCTCTCTACCTCAAGAGCACGCCATTGATACAGAAGTCGGTGACTGCGTTTAGCTCAGCGTGGCCTATACTTTTAAGTTGTTTTTTTTTTTTTCCAATATACTTCCTGATATGGGCTGGCTTTTGGTTATCACGTTCTCTGGCATGAAGTTTTCCACATTGCTACAGCCCACAGTGGTCTTCAACTCTTCTGATCGCCTAGAGCAGGGCCTCTCAATCTCAGCACCCCTGACACTTTCAGACAAAAACTCCTGCTTGTGGGGTGCTGTCCTGAGTGTCGTGGGAAGTTTAGCTGCATCCTTAAGAATCTGCTCACCCTACACCATTGGCACCCAGTTCATGACGGATAACCCAAAATATCTCCAAGGGGACTAAATTGCCCCAGGTGAGAACCAGTAATCTAGAGTCTTATTTCCAAAGCTACTCCAAGGAGATTTATCACATATAATCTAATAAAGGTAGACTTTTGCATGTTGAGGTCCTAGCTCCCAACTAGCTGGTGGGTTCCTTGAGGGCAGGCGTAGCAATACCTGTTACCTATTTAAATACTTTCTTGAATTCCAGATGGTGCATACCTAGAATAGGATATGTAAACTTCTGGATGAATTTATCTTGGACGCAATTGCCGTTCTAACTTTGTATGTGGAGTCGAGTTCATAACAAAGCTGTTATCACCCAACTATGAAAGTTTAAAACATATTCTGCTGTATTTTCTGTTGTGCAAAATTGACACAAACGTATTGACCAACCACAGAGAAAAATGAGGACACTGGACAATGTGAGGAAACAACGCACCGCGGGATTCATCCCGAAAGGGAGATCCGGGGTGGAAATTCTCTCGGGCAGCTTCTGCAATTTCTTATAAAACGCCTCTGTTGCCTTTGAAATCAGCAGAGTTAAAGGAGTCTCTTCAGGAACCCACAAGGAAATTCCTGCTGCCTTACCTGTGGGTTAAAGTTGACGGCAATCTGCTTCGTCTCTGGGTCACGTTTCAGAAGTGGCTGGGAAAGATTGTACTGTGACTTCTCTGACACGGTCTGACACCAGTCTTCATAAAGTCTCGTCTCATACCTGCGAGGACCAGAGACAACAGTCACCTCTGAAGCACCCTCCCAGCGCCTGGCAATGACCCGCTGAAGACAGAGATCTATTAATGTGTGTATGACCTAGATATCTACATAGGTACATGTGCACGTCTGTAACAAAAACTGAAGGTACCATCAGAAAAATGCCTGGCTACGTTCTTAGGTCAAAGTCATTGACTCGGCTTTCAAAAGGTAACACAGCTGAAATGAGAACCCGGTCGAGAGGCTCCATGCAATCTTTAGAGGAGATAAAGGGAGTTGTGATTAGTCTCCCTAACCACGGGAAGAAGTTATTGGGCAAGATTTGCTCTCACAGTAATCTTCATGCCGCTCAGACATCCGTCAATCAGCCGTTACCCGATGACTGAAAACGTGATGAATAAACACCCCACGGTAAATGGAGCTAAGGCCCTGGACCACGGGTAAACGGAAAATACAGAAGTACAATCCTGGAGAGATGTACTGGGCATCGGGCATCTAGTGGCGGGGATGAGAGTGTGATAAGGAGAATGCCAGGAAGGCTGCACGGAAGAGGGGCTGAGGCGAGGCTTGACGGAGTCTCAAAGGATGAGTACAGGTAGGAGAGTGAAAGGGAAATGGATGTCCCCCAGCAGAAGCATCAGCACCACCACAGGGCAGAGAAGAGACACATGGAGCGTGATCTTGGAACGGCTGAGGCCGGAGGGGGGAAGGGACGAGGCTGGAGAGGGAGGCAAAGGCCACAGCGAGGGCTTTTCGGGTCACGTGAAAGTGACAAGAGCCAGTGGGAGGCGCTGGAGGGCTCCCCAGCCCGGGCATGCGGTGACATCACCGGATTGGCTGAGCCTGCGGGCATCACGGCCTGAACCACAAGACTTAACCGCAGCTTTAGAGCAGGAACTAAGAGTCCGTGTGAATTGTCATTCTTCTGTTTTCTCCGTAAGAGGACGCAGGAAGTACTTTTAAAACTTATTTTCTCTTTGCGTAGCACAAACCGTTGCTTTCTGCTTCGCGAGCGGCTGCTGTGATTTCCCGGGACACCGATCTCCAGGTGTCCCGAGGAGCGCCCTACTTCCTCCGGCTCCGCCAAGTCCACGCTCCCAACCCAACTACCCTGGAAAGCGTCTGTTCCTAGAACAGAGCCGCATTCCCCAGAGACCCAGAAGCGCTGGACTCACAGACACCGTGGTTTACATCCTACAACAGTGACATTGCACAGCCACTGAGGAATCTACGTGAAACCGGTAACCACAGAAGGCATCACGGGGGCGGGGAGGGGGGCCGGGGGTGGCTATGCCATTTGCAGAACAATACGATGCCAGAAGCCGCTTACTTGTCGAGCAGTGAGAGCATATCTTCATATTTTTGTGTCATTTGCTTTCCTTCGGCAGATTCCAGGCAACTATCCACACAAAAGAGGGGGGGGAAATGGCATCGATTTAGAGGTCAAAATAATAAGCGAAGTAACAAACTGCACCTGTTCCCCGCGTCCTTCTCGCCAGTGTCGTCCACCGGCCACTAGAGGGCATCTGCACTTCCTGAAATGCAGGCCGACCCCCAGGTGACAGGGACAGTGAACACAGCACCTGAACCCCACCCCCCCCCCCCCCACGCTGGGCTTCACCAACCCCCTCTCCTAGCCCAGCCAGTCATGCATGGGCAAGTGAAGTCCTTCCAAAATCTGAATTAAAACGGAAATTGAGACGAAAGGAACATTCTAGGTGCTACAGTTTTCTGTATTTAAGGAAAAAAACTACATAATGTTACGCATTATAACATAATAAAACTACACAACATCAAATATAAAAACAATATTGAAAACTTTTTAAATGTTTGTTTAATTTTGAGAGAGAGAGAGAGAGAGAGCATGAGCGAGGGAGGGGTAGAGAGAGAGAGAGCAGGAGACAGAATCAGAAGCCAGCTCCAGGCTCTGAGCTGTCAGCACAGAGCCTGACGTGGGGCTCGAACTCACAGACCTTGAGATCATGACCTGAGCTGACATCAGATGCTTAACTGATGGAGCCACCTAGGCACCCCCAAAACAATATTTTGTATATATTTGTATAAAGTGACATCTGATGTGTGTGTGTATATATATATGTATACATGTATACATGTACATATGTATACATGTAACACATGTGTATATGTAACACACACGTGTATATGTAACACACGTGTATATGTAACACACATGTGTATACGTAACACACGTGTATATGTAACACACGTGTATATGTCTCCTCTAAAATCCTGCTAGGACATGTGATGACAAAACCTCCTACCAATTACTCACTGACACGTTGATGCAAGTTTCCCCTCCCACCTCTTATGCCCCCCCTACGTGAACGCACACGTGGACACAGAGGCTTCCACAGGGATGCTGGGGGCCACATGGCATGTAAGCAGGGTCCGGCTGGAGGCACCGTTACCCACACTGTCGCCCGGTTGTGACGTTCCTTTGCAACACGAAATGAGAGTCCAGCCTCTGGGAACATCGGCGAAGTGTCTGTAATTTTCAGACACCTTCACGCTGACTGTGTGGGAGCGTCTGTTTTTGTTCGTTCTCCCGGCTGATTGCAAAGATTTTTAAAAACCCATTTGCTCCTTAACCCAACACAAGGGTTCTCCACCAGATATCCTGAGCTCTCAGGATAAGCCCTCGTGCCTGCAGAGAAAGCATTGGATTTCCTGGCGTTTTATTCCCAGTCCTTAGTCCCCGTTCCCGGTGAAGGAGCAGGTGTGGCTGGGGAGGCAGCAAGGAGGCGAGAGAAGGGCTTTGGACCAGGTGGGCTGGCTCCCCCCAGCTCTCGCCTCCCGAGCCGTGGGATTTCTGGAAGCCTCAATACGCCGGATCCCAGTTTTGTTTCTGGAGAAGAGTGAGGCCAGAGGGGAGAAGGGTTTCTCACACTGGGGGCCCGTGCCAGTCGCCTGGAAGTTTCAGGAGCCACAGGACTAATTGCAAACTCCCTGTGGGTTCTCCTTCCCTTCGTGGTGAGGAATGGAAAACGTTCTTTATAGCCAATTCATACAGGTAGTTGACCCCTAAACAACGTGGGAGTGAGGGACGCCAACCCCCACGCAGGCAAAAATCCGCATATAACTTTGGACTCCCTAAAAACTTAACTATTAACAGCTACTCTTGCCTGGAAGCCTTACAGATACCCCAAACTGTCCATGAACACGTACGTTTTACGTTACATACGTTATACGTTGTATTCTGGCAATAAAGGAAACTAGAGAGAAGATGGTAAGAAAATCACAAGGGAGAACACCATACAAACTCGGTCTGGGCAGTGCGCCCAGTAGCCCCTGGGTCTGTCTCTGGCCTCAACACCTTGTGCAAGGAACAGACCCAGTGCCAACCCTTCTTCCGGTCTCCCGGCACCCTCCTACCTCTTTCCCCGTTGCAATCTTTGGAATCATCCTGTCAGCCATGCCCTGCCTCCGGGACCAGCCAACAGCATCTACTGGGCTTAGCTCCTTGTTGCTGACCAACCACGAGCTCCCAGATTCGTCAGAATCATTCCACCGCTGTGGAGGCCACCGTCAACTGCCTGATCAACCTGCACCTGCACGCCTCCTACACCTGTCTCTCCGGGCTTCTACCTGGATGCACTGATGCGGCTCCGGAGGGCTGGGCCACTTCTCCTCCCAGTTGGCAGAGAAGCGTGAGGGTGTCCAGTGTCTCTCGAAGTCACAAACCCAGCAGAGCTGATGCGCCTGTTCCAGAAGGCGCAGAAGCCATCCCGAGATGGGAGAGGTGAAGCCTGCCACGCCACGGAAGCTTCCACGCTTCTGGATGAGAAGCTGAACCGGGTCCTTCTGGATCCGCTTGCCCTGGGTCCCACGAGCACAGACCCCACCTCTGGGAATCCCGAGAACCACGTCCCATAGGGGCAGGTGAAACTCCTCAAGAAGAGGGTAACCAGCTGGCCCACCTCCGCAGGCTGGCCTGGCCGCCCCCAGGCTGGGCTAGGCGGGTAGCTCCGCCCCTTGTCAAGAACAAGAAGGGGACCCTGCACCTCCTTTCTGAGCATCCTGCTCACATTGAGGTTTCAGCCTGAACTTACTTTTCCCTGCAGCCTCTAGGCAGCTTTTAACCACCCGGGACCAAATGGAAACAATAAAACTTCTTGTAGCAAAAGAAAAAGGAAAAAAAAAACTGCATGTAAATGGAGCCACCCAGTTCAAACCCATGTTGTTCAAAGGTCAGCTGCATATTACAGAGCAAGGTGCTGCAAATGTGAGTTCATTTTTAAACAAAGGGGAATTTTCAGGGGGGACCACAGAGGACACCTTGGGTGCTGTTCAGATCCCCTCTCCAGGCCCAGGCCCTCTTACCACCCTCCCATCCCCCCTGGGCTAGACACATTGGCTGCTGATGAAACACAGCTGCCTGCCTCTTGGGGGAACAGCTGCGGCCAGAGAGCCCCTCGCCCAAGGTCATGCCCCTCCCCTCCAACAGCCCACATCCACGTGCACGTTTGAGAAGATGGGGCTCAGAGGTACCCTGGGCCACGCTGCCTGTGGCTGGGGGCTTCCCGGGAAGAGTGCTGGGCCAGGGTCTCAAGACCCCAGACTGTTCCAGTTCTTTCTGGGATCTCTCCCTGGGACTGTGGTGAGCCTGTCACCTCATTTCCGTTTTCCTCCCTTTCTTCATCTGCAAAACAAAGAGCTCGGCTAGCTCAGACCAGATCAGATGTTGCCAACGGATCGCCTGCAGGGCAGACCTGACCCCCTGTTTATCGGATGGGTGTGGAGTTTGAGAGCAGGTGGTAACTCTGAAGTTGGGCGTTTTACAGACACGCCGCGATTTTCAGCTCTTGTCTGCGTGGGGCGAGCGCTCTTACGGAGTCCGCTTTTCCACTGGGCAGCGCTGGATGGGGTGCTGGTGACCCCCTTGTGGGACCCCAGCCTGGCTGGTCTTCCGTTTTTCTTCCCCGGCCCCTGAAAGCGTTCAGTCCTGCCACCTGCACCAGAGGGTCGCCGGCGTCCTACCCGATGCCAAAAACACCTGGGAGGCCAGGGTCTCAACGCTTGGTTGCCGTTTTGTTTGCCAAAGCTGAGTGCCCTCAAAGGAGACTCTTTAGAAAGAGGGGTCAGAGAAAGACCGCCCTTTCCCGAAGCATCCTGAACGTGATACCGCAAAACAGTTCTCTCGCTTCTTGCAGCTGAGATGCCTCTAGGTAGCCCAGCTTCCAGATTGTGGAAACCGGTGGTTTCCAAACCTGGTCAACCATCAGAATCACGGGGCGGGGGGAGCTTGCTAAGGAAGCAAATCATAGGCCCCATCCCGCTTCGCGATTCGGATTCAGTAGTGGGAGGTGAGGCCTGGGAAGCTGCATGTAACAAGAGCCCCAGGTATCTAACAGGCGAAGACTTTACAGCACGCTTTAACAGACACTGGGCTTCTCTATTTTCCAGCAGCCTCAGTAGCCAGGAGACGCTGTGTTAGAGGAGACTGGTGGGAAAGCCCCAAAGAGCTGGAAAACCCGGACTCCTTTGCCTCTAGAAAGTTCCCTCGGGGCACGTGGGTGGCTCAGTAGGTTAAGCGTCCGGCTCAGGTCGTGATCCCACGGTGAGTTGGCGTGTGGGGCTCTGGGCTGACAGCTCAGAGTCCAGAACCTGCTTCAGGGTCTGTGTCTCCCTGTCTCTCTCTGCCCCTCTGTCGCTCTCTGTCTCTCTCAAAAATAAACATTAAAGAAAAGAAATCAATCTGATGGAGCAAAAAAGAGGCCGCCTGTCATCCAGGAAGCCTCATTTTGCACCAACGGTCCCCTAATGAGTCCAAATGTATCAATCTCGTTACTGCATGTTTGTGTTCCCTCCCACACCAAAATTCACATGTTGAAATCCTACCCTCCATGTGATGGCATTAGGAGGCAGGGCCTTTCGGGAGTGATTAGGCCATGAGGGTGAAGCCTCATGGAGGGGGTGGAGCCTCATGAAGGGGTGGAGCCTCGTGAAGGGGGTGGTCTCATGAAGGGGGTGGAGCCTCATGTAGGCAGTGGAGCCTCGTGAAGGGGTGGAGCCTTATGAAGGGGGTGGAGCCTCGTGAAGGGGTGGAGCCTTCTTAAGGGGGTGGAGCCTTCTTAAGGGGTGGAGCCTCATGGCGGGGGTGGGCCTCACGAAGGGGTGGAGCCTCATGGAGGCGTGGAGCCTCGTGAAGGGGAGGGGCCTTGTGAAGGGGGTGGAGCCTCATGAAGGGGTGGAGCCTTCTTAAGGGGTGGAGCCTCATGGAGGGGGTGGGGCCTCATGAAGGGGTGGAGCCTCGTGGAGGGGTGGAGCCTCATGAAGGGGAGGGGCCTTGCAAAGGGGGTGGAGCCTCATGAAGGGGGTGGAGACTCATGAAGGGGTGGAGTCTCGTGAAGGGGGTGAAGCCTCATGTAGGCAGTGGAGCCTCATGAAGGGGTGGTGCCTCATGAAGGGGGTGGAGCCCCATGAAGGGGTGGGGCCCTGTGAAGGGGTGGAGCCTCATGGTGGGGGTGGGGCCTCGTGAAGGGGTGGAGCCTCATTAAGGAATTAGTGTCCTATTAAGAAGAGGCTCCATGGAGGTCCCTTGTCCCACCTGCCATGTGGACACAGTGAGGGGACAGCCATCTGTGAACCAGGGTGTGCCTCACCACACACCAAATCTGCGGGCACCGTGATCTTGGACTTGCCAGCCTCCAGAGGTGTGAGAAGTGCCTCTGGTGTTTATAGGCCACCAGGTCTGTGGCATTCTGTACAACAGCCCAGACGGACTTAAGATGCTGGTCTACTGCTGAAAAGGGAAAGAAATGAAGGTGATTTTCATGCCGTAGGGAAGTGAGCTGCATTTCTCCAAAAATCCAGAGCGGGAGCTGAAGCCTAAAACGCACCCGCCTTTGGGGAGTCGGTTACTCACGGATGTGCGATGCGTCTGAAGCTGGCGAAGGGGCCCTGGATACGCTGCCGCAGCTCCTGTGCCCAGCGGAGACCTCCGGCCACGGTGGGCATGTTCTTGTGCACGGCGGCGAACCCTGGGGACACGGCACAGGCAGACTGAAGGAGGCCCGCCCCCGGCCCCACTCTGCCCAGGAATACCCGCCCCCCCCCCCCTACTTTTTGCCTCAGTACCTCCACCTGCTAAAGTCACCCTGTGCCCACACTGAGATGGGGGTGGGTCCCGGGAGATCGGCCTGTAGGCTAAGGAGTGAGGAGGAGGGGCCTGGGGGAGAACACCAAATGGGGCCCGAGGACAGGGGTGCCCAGCCCAGAAACCCCTCACTGGCTTTCTGACTCCACACCTGGGACTTTCCACCTGCCTGCACATCAGCATCACCTGGGGGCTCTTAAAAAAATCCCGGGGCACCTGGGTGGCTCAGTGGGTTAAACATCTGACTCTTGATTTCAGCTCAGGTCATGATCTCACAGATCATGGGATCCAGCCCTGCTTGGGGCTCTGGGCTGACAGTGTGGAGCCTGCTTGGGATTCTCTCTCTCCACCTCCCCCTCTTTGCCCCCCCCCCCCTGCTTTCTCTCTCTCTCTCTCTCTCTCTCTCTCTCTCTCTCTCTCTCTTAAATAAATAAATAAATAAATAAACAAACAAACTTAAAAAAATTACTAATGCTTGGACCCTGACTCAGCCATTCTGACTTAATTGGTCTGGGTGGGGCCCAGTCATCTGTATTTTTAAAAGCTCTGGAGATGATTTCAATTGCACATTCAGGGTTGAAAACACTGCCTTAAACAGACAATAGAATCTCTTTGGGCCTCAGTTTTTTCATCTATAAAATGGGAATACTATCTTCCCTGCTTCATTTCCAGGGTTTCTGTGAAAATTCACTAAGATGATGAATGAGACAGGCCGTGTGGGTTGTGAATCACTTGCCCAGCGTCAGCACAGCCTGGATCCTCTTACTTTAGTCCAAACAGTGGGTTTCTTTGCTCACAATTACTTGTCAGGATTCAACAGTGATTAGATTTCATTTTTTAAGACACATCTTTAAAACTTATTTTTTCAGTTTATTTAATTTGAGAAAGAGAGAGTGGGGAGAGGAGCAGAGAGAGAGAGGGACAGAGAGAATCCCAAGCAGGTTCCGCACTGTCAGTGCAGAGACCGACGTGGGGCTCAGACTCACAGATGTGAGGTCATGACCTGAGCTGAAACCAAGAGTTGGACACTTAACCGACTGAGCCACCCAGGTGCCCCTGGATTCCATTTCTTGAAAAAAATCTCAGTTGGAAGAGTTGGCAAGAACCAGCCACCACTTCTAACTAGCAAGTGTAGCTGAATAGTGGTCTCTTCCTTATTTTACCACAGACCCCACTGCTCCCTGATGTCGTACCCTCAGCCCTGATCTGTTACAGTCACATTCTGCCCGGCCTCCACAGCAGGGCAAAATGCTAAGATGACACCAATGACCCTAACCCTTGCATAATCCTCTCCTCTTCAGTGTGTGTGTGGAGGGGGTGGGGAACCAGATACGATCGAGAAATCACTCCAGTGATGACGCTATGTTAGATAGCAAAAGAGAGATGATCCTGGGTGGGCCTGACTTAATCAGGTGAGTCCTTTTAAAGCAGAACGTTTTCTCTGGTGGCTGGAAGGAGAAGTCAGGGATTCAGGAAGCCATACCTGGCCTGAAGATGGAGGCATGGGCGTGCCAGCCAGTCACTAAGTGGCCCCCCCAGCCCCCCCCTCCCCCCCCCCCCCCCCGGCCAACAGCCAACGAGGAATTGCAGACCTCGGGGCTACAGTCACAAGGCACTGGATTCTCCCAACGAAATGAGCTCGAAAGCGTATTCCCCCTACTCCCCGGGACCTCCTGATGAGAACTTGGCCCTGGTCAACGCTGTGATTTCAGCCCTGGGCCACTCTCAGTGGAGATCAAGGCACATCATGCTGGGCTCCGACCTACAGAACTTTAGAAACGTTTGTTTCTAAAGTTTATTTATTTTGAGAGAGAGAGAGAAAGGGAAAGCACACAAGCAGGGGAGGGGCAAAGAGACAGAGAGAGAGAAGGAGAGAAAGAATCCCAAGCAGGCTCCATGCTGTCAATGTAGAGCCCAACGTGGGGCTCAAATTTATGAACCATGAGATCATGACCTGAGCAGAAACCAAGAGTCGGACACTCAATCAACTGAGCCACCCAGGCGCCCCTAAGAAGCAGTTCTTCATGACCTCCCTGGGAACTTGCAAACGTCTTTATAGATGCAGTGGTCCTACTACTCTGTTGCTTAAAAACCCTGGAAAATTTCCCGTTACCCAAATAATGAACTCCAGATTCCTAAACATGGCACTCAAAGAAGGTGATAATGGTGCCCCAAACTCTGTGACTAACATAATCTCCCCATGTAACCTCATTTGGCTGAGGCAGGTGCCACCCTCACCTTCCTCTCCTGTCTCTGCTTCAGAGGCCTTTGCCATTTCTCCCTGGCTGTCTATCCCCCGACCTTGCAGGGCTCAGCTCAAGGCCACCTACCCCACACACTCCCCTCAGACCTCCCGGCCATAAGCTGTCTTGTTTCGTTACCGTTCGCTGCGACTCAAGTTGAACATCGCCTGTGTTCTCTGCTCTGCATTACTGTTAAGCCTGTTCATGTCCGATGTGTTCCTTGAAGAACAACCCTTTAGTATTAATTACTTTATCCCTTACCCTGGCCTGCCTCTGTATACAGTGCCCACAGAGGTGCCCCGCCTATAGTGAGGATTCAAGAAATGCTTGTAGAGCAGAACTGAACTTGTGTTTGACTTCGGATCAGGTAAGTCAGGGCATCTAAGAATTGTGGCAAAAATGGAGACATCATGGGGCACCTGGGAGGCTCAGTCTGTTAAGCGTCCGAGTTCGGCTCGGGTCATGATCTCCGGTCCATGGGTTTGAGCCCCACGTCGGGCTCTGTGCTGACAGCTCGGAGCCTGGAGCCTGCTTCGGAATCTGTGCCTCCCTCTCTTTCTGCCCCTCCCCTGCTCATGCTCTTTCTCTCTCTTTCTCTCAAAAATAAATAAAGGTTAGAAAAAAATTTTTTTTCAAGAATGGAGACATCACACCTCGGCACGGACCCGCGCTTTGTCAGCCTCCTGCAGGGTCCCCCCTCCAGAAGCAGGGTTTGCTATGGTGTCAGAAGGGAGCAGAAACTTTCCCCAGGCATGTAGAAATCCTTTGTGGAACTAAGGTACGCTGGAGATTGATCAGTGTGGCAACACTGATCAAGGGTCAACTCATGCATGGTGCTAAGGTCTCAGCCAGAAGCAGCCGGGACTTCAGTGCTCTGGGTCGGCTGCCAGTCGCAGCCCCAGACACAGGGAAATGCGCAGGTCAGTGAATTCTACAATTACCCAAGGCGGCCTGAGATTTCAAGCAGGAAGACTGTGCTCTCTTTTCTGGGAGGATGTCATGGACCCA
Organism: Panthera leo; assembly: GCF_018350215.1. Classification (NCBI taxonomy): domain Eukaryota; kingdom Metazoa; phylum Chordata; class Mammalia; order Carnivora; family Felidae; genus Panthera; species Panthera leo. The sequence goes on along the minus strand of NC_056692.1, from coordinate 5,618,876 downwards.
CCGTGGCCATTTAACGGGCACAAGAGGGTTGAGCTGCACCCTTGCTGGTAACAGAACTCCCCCATTCAAATCCACTCGCCACAAACCTACCAAGTTCCGCCTCCTCCTGGACGTGCTGACTGTAGATCACCCTCACGGTATCCAGGTCTTTGTGGAACATTCGGACGAACAGCAGGTACTTTTCAGATGCATCCTGCGCTATCAGCGGTCTTTCCAGAAGGTTCCCTGCTAGGTCTAGCAGCTGCGGAGGAGGCAGAGAGAGAAGAAGAAAAAGTCACAGATCCAACCTTTCTAAGGTTACAGCTTGTTTCCTGGCTATTTCTTTCAGATGTCTGCTGGCGGCAGAGGGTCGAAAACTGTTGAGTCAATGATTATAAATAGGTGGCTATTCATAGTCGCCCCTCCCTCCTTTGCTTCTAAAGGAGAAGGAGACCTGTCTGCTGAATTACCCGCCAGACTCTCATGTGTTGAGAGACCCTGAGTAAAGGATTAAACAAAGAGAAAGCTAAAGATGTCAGAGAGCTGATCTTCATTAAAAAAAGAGAACTAAAACAGAAATAGAGATGAGGTAAAGAAGCTAACTGAGCTAGGGGTGCTTGGGTGGCTCAGTTGGCTAAGCATCTGACTCTTGATTTCGGCTCAGGTCACGATCTCACAGTTCATGAGTTCGAGCCCTGCATCCGGCTGTGTGCCGACGGCACAGAGCCTGCTTGGGAGTCTCTCTGTCCCTTGCTCTCTGCCCCTCCCCTGCTCCCTCTCTCTCCCAAAATAAATAAATAAACTAAAAAAAAAAAAACCCTACGTGGGCCAGGTGTTGGGGAGAATGTGGAAGGCTCAAATTTGAGGGTGGCGAGCAAGAAAAAAGTTTCAGAGAGAACTAATTCTGGAACTAATTTCCGGAATGAGTTCAAAGGCTTGGAGAGAGGAATCCTACAAGTGTTTCCCCATGAGTTATGGGGCCGCACTGTTTATGAAAGGTCATGTGTCTCTATGCTCGATGGCTAACAAAGGCTGGCATGCTGGATCACCCACTATCCCAGAATGGCACGGACTCACCCAGCCAGGGCTTGAGCCTCTTCGACAACTGTCTCACTGGTCATCGAGGCTACCCAAGGACATTTTCAGCACCTGGACACTCATCGACTTCTTGGAGAAGTCCATTCCACCTTTCACAGAAATCTCTCTCCTCCACGGAGCCCAAATTGGCCTCCTTATAACTGCCACCGGTCAGTCCTTGTTCTAATCTTCAAGTCTTTACAGAGTTGAAGTTCCTTTGCAGTTTAGAGAAGATCGGTCACGTGCTGTGAAGGCATCGTGCCTCACGACTCAGAAGTCTCAGTGTGCACCCACTGTCCACTTGTCCGGTGCCTTCTCCTCCCTATTCCTGCTCCAGCTGGCCCCTGATGGACTTCAGCAGCTGGTAGCTGAACCCTGCAACCACTTATGGGGGGGTTTGCTCCGGCTTGAATCAGCCCTGCGGCACTGGTTAAATAGCCCAGGTTTTCAGGGGGGCGACCGCAAGTAGACTTCTTCACTCCTAATGGGCACGCTCGGGATAAGGCCCAGAGAGAACATTCTAGAATAAACTTTTTTGGAAAGTATTTTCACATCGTCGTGTTTCTAGAAAAGCATTAATGATCAACCTGAGAGCCCTAGTTCTGCCCAGTCCCTTTGCCTAGTTCTCCCACGACACCGTTCTAGAAGACCCACAGGAACAATTGACATCTGTGGGGACAAAACCATTGGAAGAGGGGCCTTGTCCCCCTCAGCTGACGGTGGGGACAGAATTGAGCACAGCGGTGGCTCCCACCTGTCCACCCCCCGCTGCACAAACCTTAAAGGCATGCTCCAAACCGGGGGCATCATCGAAGGCTTGAATGAAGATGGTCCCCAGCCCTCGGTCAAGATCTTCTACTCTCTGGCGAAATTCGGACACGTCATTTTCGAATTCCTATAGAGACATCACGTGGACGTAGGACGAACGTGAGCTCCTCAAGGCCAATCCCACTATACTCTTTACCACCACCTATGTGCTTGAATTGGCTACACCCAGGACTTATTTTAAGTTTCTAAAATTCACCCTGGCATGGCTTTGTTTCTATCCATGCAGTGACCCTATTACTGCAGTATTGTTTTCCTGGATGCCACTTTCCTGGTAAATTGAGTCCGGTGTGAGCTTGGCTCCTTGTCACCCCCTTTCGGGGCCCCTCTCCCACCTTCTGTAGTCCCTTCTTTCACCCCCAGTGCTAGCTCATGTCACCCCAGAAGCCACCTCAGCGCCAACAGCCCCGGCAGTAAGGCTATTGTATCATTACCTCCTACTTTCCTTCCTGCCCCAAGTCAAAATCCTCCCAAATACTGTGTTTTGTCAGACGGCCCCAAGTGTGTTCTCTTTCTTAGAGCGTAGCCATTGTCAAAGAAACTTTTATTTGTGGAATCATTATTACCTGTTATTATCGCTTTCCAACACTGATGCATCGCCTTACAAAAAAGACAAAGAAAACCAGAACAGCATAGTGTTTTTCTACTTCCCAAACCCAAGCACATTAATACTAGTATGTTTCCTTGTGGGTAGGATTTGGTGTGTTTTCAGATTATCACTCTGTAGCAAACACACAGTATATATCCTGTTTTCTCATATGCCACCGCCCCCCCCCCCTTTTTTTTTTCCACCTGAGACTCATGGAATTTTTAGAAAGTGATCCCTTCTGGGTTTGGCCAGCTAATCACCCAAGGTCTGGAGGTGCTCAGAGTAGATTTCTGCTCAATTTCTTTCTCCACTTCCCCTGGTATATTCTTGTGATTCCTTCTCCCCTAATTCAGCCCCTCCTAACAGGCATGCCATTCCCTGCTTCCGTCCTGACCCTTCTGCTTTTTTGTTTTGTTTTGTTTTGTTTTTCCTGCTGCAGGCTTGGACCCACGGGTCCAGAATCCTGGGCTACAGGTGACATGTGGGATCCTGGAAACTGCAACTCTGGCCCTTTCCTCTGCCTGAAGACTCCCTGGGGGACCAGGGTCAGCTCAGAACAACTCAGCCTCTGTTTCACTTCCCCCTCCCCAAGCCACTAATGAAATTCTGCCCGGGTGCGCCTGGCCTCCGCGGAGCTCGAAGCTGAAAGCTTTGCACGCGGCCCCCCACCATCAACCCGTACACGTCTCAGCATCTCTGGAACCCTGGGTATCATCAGTCTGGAGCAGTCAGCCGTTAGAAAAGGCCTTTCCTGAACTTTCTCCTGACAAAGAGAATAACTGGGAGTGGTCTCTTAATACAACCACCGGAGCCCCGGGAACCAAAGGAAATACACAAGGAAAATGCAAGTAAACACCCAGACCCTACCGCCTCGAGGCATCTGAGAAAGAGAAAAAGCTTGTGAGTTAGCCTTTCCAAGCCTTACCGTGCTCTGGGGGTCCAAGCAGTCATAGGGGGCCTCTGTAAAGACCCTGTACATCTCTTGAAATTCGTCGTACATTTGCTGGACCTGCCGACTCAGGGCACTCCCTCTGATGCCACTAAACTCAAGCTTTCCCAGCGTGTGGAAATCCAGGGTTGTCTTCAGAAGATCCTATAGGGCCAGTTCACAAAATAGTTAAAATACTAAGAGCAGGAGGAGATAACACTCAGATGAGTACGGGAAGGGCTAGAAATCATGGGGAGCGTGGGTGGTTGCTTAGGAAAATAGGAAGGCTGATGAGTATCGTAGCCTTATTATTAGATTGGCTTGGTATAAATAACTTGGCTAAACTCACAAAGCAAAGAGGAAGCACAGGTAAATAGAATTCACACAGACAAGAAAAAAACCACATGTATATTTCAGCCTCTTTCCGGGTTCTCTAATAGATAACAAACTATAACAACATTATTTACGTGACTGGTGGGTTTACTTCTGTTTTTTTGTTAATTTTTTTTTTAGTGTTTTGTTTATTTTTGAGACAGAGAGAGACAGAGCGTGAGCAGGGGAGGGGCAGAGAGAGAGCGAGACACGGAATCCAAAGCAGGCTCCAGGCTCTGAGCTGTCAGCACAGAGCCCCGACGCGGGGCTCGAGCTCACAAACTGTGAGATCATGACCTGAGCCGAAGTCGGACGCTTAACTGACTGAGCCACCCAGGCGCCCCTAATTTTTTTTAAAAAATCCATGTCGGGGTGCCTGGGTGGCTCCGCCAGCTGAGCGTCTGGCTCCTGGTTTCAGATCAGGGCGTGATCTCGCGGTTCATGAGTTCGAGCCTCGCATCCGGCTCTGCTGACAGGGCAGAGCCGGCTTGGGATTCTCTCTCTCCCTCTGCTCCTGCCCACCTCTCTCTCTCTCTCGCTCTCTCTCAATAAATAAATAAACTTCAAAAAAATAAAAATAAATCCATTTCAAGGAAAACACATTATCTGGCTCCAGAAGCACAGCTATCTTAAGGGATATTGACAGAAAACAGATCCTTCAAAAGGTCTCAAGGACAAGCCAAGAGGGAGACACCGATATTCTCAGCAACCACTCCTGCGAGAGAAGGAATCTGCCATGTGGTTGGCTGGGCGACAGTGAGCAAGTTACTGGGCGTCTCTGTTGGGTTTCTTCATCTGCAACAGGATAATAATGGCGGGAGTGAAAGCAGTCCGGGTTGGCTTAGGGTTTAGGCCAGTGCTTGGCACACGGCAAGTACACAGTACGGGCGTCTTGCTGTCACTGTTGTCGTTGATACGGCAGTGCCCCAGCTGTGCTCAGAATTAAGTGACAGGTGGACAGCGCACAGCCTCGGGGAGGAGCCCCTCCCAAGTCCACAGAAGCCGCTTCATCGGACGGGAGCCTTCAGAAGACACTACTGTGACAGATTGTGTTTTTCCCTTGCACACGCTCATCTGAAGTCACAGAACCTGCAAACCCAGCCTTTCTTCCAATCTAGGCGCAGACCTCTTCCAACAGGAAAGAGGAGGGTAACTCTGACCTTTGGGTGCTTCTGGCAAACGCTGGGAGGGGGTCCTCCACCCTAAGGGAGATTGGAGGGCAGGTAGAGGGAACACCGTGTCACAACGCAGAAAACCCAGTGGGTCCTGAGTCCACTCCGGGAAATCCCCGCTGCCAATGGCCACTGCGACGGGTTGAGCCATCAGGCTGGTGAGAGGCTGCTCGACTCCCTTCCCTTCCTGGGACGCCATGTCCAACGGCAGTGACAGAGCCACCGGGAAGTGGTGAGACGGGACTGGTTTGCCCCACGTTGCCAGGAGGGCACCTGGCAGCCTGGGGCAGCCCATCTAACCACCCCCCCCTCCACCCCCGTTTTTCTTGCTATGCTCAGGCATGGCTGTTGGCGAGCAGCTCAAGTCCGGGAGAGAAGAGGAAAGAACCAGCTGAGGAAAGGAAGACGTCACCCAGACCAGGGGGTCTTGCCTCTGCTGGTGGGAAATGGGGCAGTCTTTACTTAAAAACACGTTTCAATTTCATATATCCGCAGGAGAACAGAAAAGAATCTGATTTAAATGAAATCGACTTAGATCGCAATTCATGTCCATTCAACAAGTTGTGCTTAGCTGTGATCAGTCAAGTGGGGGCAAACGTACGTGTGCTGTGGAATGTCACCTGGGTACCCATCTTTCGTAATCCCGTGGAAGTCAGTTTCAAGTTTTGGGAAGATGCTCTGGATCCATGTTAAAAAAGACAGACGGATCTGGGTATGTTTGGTTACATCGGAAAACCAGATGGTCATTTAGTTGTACTGTTTTGTTCTCAAGAATACTTGAAGCATGGTCTTGGGTCCCAGAGGTACCACTGTACCTTCAGCCCCTGGAAGGGTCCTAGACGCTGAAGGAATTCAAGGCAGAAATGTGCCTTTAACCGTTCGTGCCTTTAAATGTGCGTTTAAAAGGGCCTTGGTCAAATACGAGGCAGAACCTAGCCTGGTCCTACTGTGAGGGCAGAAATAAGGCAGATGAGTGAACAGGGCAAAAGTAGTAGTTTTGGTCTCAACTCGTGGGCTGAACGTATAAAATGACTTGCACTTGGCCATTTTGGCAATTCCACATGGTTCCACTTCATAAAACAGAACCGTCTAATACCCAGAAATGCCCGACTATAGAATGGAATGCCAAGAGAGATAGTGAGCTCCCCATCACGGCATGGATTTTAGTAGAGGTTTGAGATCAGGGGCACTGTAGAGACGATTCCTGAATCGGGTGGAAAATCGTCTCCCAACTGTGGAAACTGATTCATCCTAACGATGGTTTCCACGTCGTTGATTCTCAAAATATTTGAATGCAAGTCCTTTTCGTTATTGAGAAGTCCTCATGAAACAGATAAAAGGCAGTTAAAACCAAAATGAGGCTTAAATAATATTTTCAGCATATCCATTTTTATTCAGCCCGCCAGTACACACAGGAAATTCACTCTGCTCTGTACTGGCTGAAAACGTTGACCTCAGGAGCACAGGCATCATGGAAAGAGCTGAGGATCCAGGACCCCAAGTCCCTGGGTCCACACAACCCTGGGCTGCCACTCCCTACCCACGCGGCTTAAAGCAAGACCCTAATTAAACCTCACTCTCCTAACCTGCAAAAGGGTTGGCTAACACCTGATTTGCCGTGGGGTTACCGAGTGTTCCACGGGAAGTGCTTTGGAGTGACTTCCATCCACAGAAGCCGCTGTCGTTAATTACCATCTCGCTGATGTCATTAGATCGGTTTGGTGGGTAAGAGATGTCTAACGGCGGATGGACCGCTGCTCCCTCCCAGCCGGATCCCAAAAAGACCATGGGGTCCCCGGCAACCGACTGGCAGATTGGGTCCTATTCTTTGGAGCAACGGGGCAACCTCTAATGGGGTGCCGGGGGAGAGCTCCGTTTGTGCCCTGGCCCCGCGAGGCGTGGCGACAAAGTCGGGGATCGTGGCTATCCCCACGCACACAAGCCTGTCCTCCACCGAGAGGGGACACCACCCATCTGCAAGGAAATGTCTTCAGAATTCATTAAGAGAGAGCACAAAGCAGGCGTTCGGAGAAGGTCGTGGGGAAAAAGACTGTTTTCTTTACCTTTCGAACGGTGGCTGACGTTACGCGGCTAATGGTCTCCTGCGTGGCCACATGCCCAGGCCAGGCTGAGAGGGAAGCCGCCCCAATTAGGCCCCAGTGAAGGAGGCAGCAGCCCGGCCACCGATGGGGGAAGGAGGGAAGGGAATGCAGTGCATATTAGGTCAGCTGATTACCTCTCTCCCCGCTAATCACCTTGCAGAAAGCCTCAGCAGGAAATCATTTTGTCTCCAAGTGAATCCCAGCTTTGCAGCAATTTTATAATGAAAGAAATGAGGGTTCTCTCCAAGCTGCTCAGGGCATTGTTTGTAGGGAAGAGGCTGCAGGCAGAAACGGAACGCAAGGTGGCGGGTGGGGGGGGGGGTGGTCTGCAGCATCTACTGACTAGGGCACAAAAATGAGCTCAGTGTGGGGTGTGTGTGTGTGTGTGTGTGTGTGTGTGTGTGTGTGTGTGTGTGTGCGCACGTGGCGTGGGTGTGTGCAGCGTGCATTCACGTGGTGGGGGGCACGCGCGTGCGCACTGGTAAGGCAATAGTAAGGCAGGGTGAGGGGATCAGGAGGCAGCCGAACCCCTCTTCTTCCCTTTGACTTTTGACTGTTGGAGTTGCAAAGATTTTATGTACTTTTGGGAGTTCCTTAGCGAGTCATAAAGTCAAATAAATAAGGCCCCCTCGTGGACGGGGGGGGAGGGATATAATTTTACCCAAATGACTTATTTTGGAAAAAAAAAAAAGGCCTAGGAACCAGGTGGTAGAAATAGGGTCTAAAAAGGCAGAGTCGGGTGTCTGAGGGCAGAAGGAAAACACAAAACCCTGGGGAATAGGGGGGCAGGACAGAGGGACAGGACCTTGAGATCTCCCCCCAGGAGATTCACAACTTTGGTGGAAAGACAAGACGCCCCTGGCTACAAATTGCAGCCAAACCTCCCAGAGCCGTGTGAACCCTGGGCAAGCGAATTTGTGCGTTGCCCTCAATGCACCTAGGCTCCTGCTGAATGTAGGCTACGGGCCAGAGCAGGATTCAGACTCTAGAAACAGGTTTGTTCTTCATTTTCCTCTTCTTCCTTTCGTTCCCCCAGGCTCGGCTCTATCCGAGATGAGCTGTATCCTGGCTGTGATGGGGAGGCGGGGGAGGGCGCGGTGCCCTACGAACCCAATCACTCTGCCTGCTGAGCGGTGCTCGGCACACGGCACACACAGGCTCCTGCCCGGCAGCCCCCTCCTCGCCCTGCCCCCATTTTTTGCTCCAGCAGGAGCCCAGAGGGAAGAGTCCATCTGCACAAGGAGACTTTCTTGTGAAAAGGCGAGGGAGGGAAAGCCATACAAATCAGAGGGGAAAAGAAATCCAAGGGAACGACGGAGATGAAAAACAGGCCCTTTTACAACATAACCCTGGACGTGAACATGCCGAAGAGTAAAGGTATTGGTGTCATTTTTTTAACTTGGCTGCGTGCGTTTATTAATGGCAGACACCCACATCTCGGCAGCTGCATTATTAGAACGGCAAGATGAATAAGGCGAGGTTCATGCTAATTCTTGCTGGAGAGAAGCAGATTAATCCCATTTCAAACAGGCATTGATCACAGAGATACACGGAATGTTAACTAAAGGGCTACATGAAATATGCTCCCGGAAGATCAATAACTCCGTGTCCTCTGTGCTGAGACGGGTAGGGGGGCGACAGGGGAGCCGGAGGGCACAGGGAGGAGTGAGAGCCAACATTTGGGAGATGAAACCGGGAGGAGGGGAGCAAACACTGGCCTGGGGGAAGGGGGGGGCAGCCACAGGATTGGGAAGATCACGGAAATGTAGGGCGAACAATGAGGTGAGGAAAACAGAAAAGGGAGGGAGAAAAAGAGAGAGAGAGAGAGAGAGAAAGAGCAAGAAAGAGAAAAGGAAGGAAGGATCGGAAAGAGAAAGAAAGAAGACAGGAAAGAAGGAAAAGAGAAAGGGAAAGAGAAAGAAAGAGGAAGGAAGAAGGGAAAGAGAAAGAAAAGAAAAAGAAAGGGAAGGATGGGAAAGAGAGAAAGAAGAAAGGAAGAAAGGGAAAGAGAAAGAAAGAAAGAAAAAAGAAGGAAGGGAATGAGAAAGAGAAAAAGGAAGGAAGGGAAAGAGAGAAAGAAAGATGACAAAAGAGGAGGGGAAGGGGACAGGTAGAAAGGGGAGGAAGAGGCAAGGCAGCAGAGAAAAGAAATGCTGGGGTCTGAGGTAAGGGCTGAGAAGTAAACCATCTCGAAGGACAGGAAACTCGAGAGAGGGAGCCACAGAAAGGCCGAGAACGGTGACATTCAAGCCATCCCCTAATTAAATTGGGGCAACTGCTTTTTATGCCTCCGTGCCCTTGATTCGGAGGGAAAGAGCAGCTGTGAGCACTCTCGTGAGGGTAATGACTCCGGGGAGATGGGTGGCCATCAGTGCTTGTATTTACTGAATACACCCCGCAGATTAGCCGCCCTCATGTTAGAATAGCTGTCTATATGCAAAGTCACATCATGAGCATGTGTGCACAGGGCCGAGGCCCCGCCCCACAGTCGCTCTGACTGCAGAGGCAGGTTGGTGACTGTCTGTCACCTGGGCTCAAGCAGGGAAGGGGTTAGAGACTAGAGGGAGAGCTCCAGAGGCTGCCGGAGGAGGAGGCATTTGGGATAAAGCTAATGTCGATTATTTGCAGTCTCCGCGATCGGGTGAAGCATTTAGGGTGCGCCTTTCGCGAGATCTGGCTTCTGGTTTTCTCACGTATACGTTTTCTCTGTCTCTGTGGCCTTCCCCTTCTTTCCCTGGAGAATTCCCACTCCAGTTTCAAAATGTATTTCCTCGTGTGCTGCCCGCTTTCTCAGAGCCCCCTCTGGGTTAGGGAGCCCTTCTTTCCTGCTCCCAGGAACACCCCGATGTCGCTTCTGTCGTGGCATTTAATACACCTCAACGACATTCCCAGATTCTGTTGTCTTTCTGTCCCTGGATCTCATCCATCAGTGTGTCTACCTTCTCCTGAGCTATGGCTACTGGTCCACAGGCTTCTTGTAGACAAAGCCATCTTCCGGTCACCATGGTATCCCCAGTTCGCAGCTCGGTGCCTGGTGCATGGCGGGGCTGGGACAATGCTTCTTGAATTGGAATGCATGGATTCAATCCCATACTGTCTTGTCCTCATTATCCTACAAACTGTAGGGAGCACCTCTTCCCAACTGATCCCCCCCACCCCACCCCACCTCTGCATTCTCAGATCTGTGCGGATCATAGATGGAAACATGATTCTGACTCCCTCTCGGTCCCCTTGGTCATTGTCCGAATCCTGACCCTGAATTTCTCCAATAAGTCCGTATTTCATTTGATGACGTCCATTGCAAAGTTCAGTCAGCAAATATCGAGCCATCAAGTGTGAAAACACCTGCTAACCACATTAAATTCTGAGGAATGAAAACCATCAAAAGCAAAAGTCTCCTGTTTTCTCACCCTGGCCCTTAAACTAACATTCACATGAACTTTTACATCACTGCTGGGGGAGGGGGGCGTGGGGGGAGGGAGGGGGTGGAGCCACAACTTTGAGCCAAAAGTCCTACGTCTTTTGCACAGGGATTCGCTAGTCTTATGATTCTGGGAGCCACCTTGAGGGTGGGAGCATGGAAAAGGAGAAGTTCAAAGGAGTGGATTTGTTGAGCATGGCTAACTGCATCTAGATCGGTTCAGTTGCATTTCGCCCGTGGAATTTCTAGCAAGAATTTATTTGAAACAAAGTTTGAAGATTATGGGTAATTTGAAAACCAACTCAATTGGCTGGCCTTTCCCCCAAACGAGCCTATGATCAGAGTTGCCTACACTGCGACCAGAACCACCATCACATGAAAATGTCAAACCAGATATTTATTGACTCTTATTATGGGTTCTTCCAACCAAAGGAGGACTGGCCACCGTGCTGCTTTGGTCCTTTTCCTACTCTGATTTCGGATCCCTGGATGGCTCACCCCTGTACGGAGCTGGGAGCCTGATGTGAACGAGGACACTCACCTGCACCAGGAGCAGTCTCCCCAGGAAGCCATCCAGTCGCACGAAGACCAAGGAAGACTGGAAGTCCCACTCCTTGACTTCCTGGTTCTCTTTGAAGTAAGTATGGAGATTCTCTCTTCTGTCCTGAAACATCTGCTTGAAGAAGTTCAAGGTGTCCATGACCACTTGCAGTTTTCTCTGACTTTCTTCCACCTCACTTCTCAGGAGGCCTTCTGGGTTGAGATAATTAGAAGCCTGGAACGCAAACAGATGGTTGTCGCGGAGCCTGCACACGGTGCAGGACACCCTACGGTTTTTGTCCATGTCCCAACTCTGATCTCAATAACCGCCCGCCATACTTTCCAGAAGCATGCTGTAGGAAACCTCTGACCCCATCCTCCGTTCTACCAGTGGACTGGGGCCTGGGCTCAAGCCAAACCGTCCACGATTGGCTCAGGGACAGACGGGTGCGTAAAGGAGCCATGGCAAACTTCTGTTGGGTCAGCTTGGGCTGGGAAAGGTGCTCTTTCCTGGGGGATTCTCTCATGACTAGTTGGCTTTCTATAGTAAAGTAATTCAAAAGCAAGAATTCTTTGAACCATAAGTATTCCCCTGTCTCTAAGAGCCTCGATCCTGTACAGCTGTGATGCTTAAGCTGTATGACAGCCGCCTTCGCCACCACAGGGCGTGTCAAAGGTACCCTCGTCCTGGTGATGTTATCTTAGCCTTCCTGTCGGCCAGGGCTGGAGCCAGCCTTATCTTGGGCCTTTGAAGTACACAAACCAGTAAGTCATGCTAGTTGTTTTGTTGAGGCTGGTTTGGATTGGGCTTTCTTTTTTTTTTTCTTTTTTTAATTTTTTTTTCAACGTTTTTTATTTATTTTTGGGACAGAGAGAGACAGAGCATGAACAGGGGAGGGGCAGAGAGAGAGGGAGACACAGAATTGGAAACAGGCTCCAGGCTCCGAGCCATCAGCCCAGAGCCTGATGCGGGGCTCGAACTCACGGACCGCGAGATCGTGACCTGGCTGAAGTCGGAAGCTTAACCGACTACGCCACCCAGGCATGGATTGGGCTTTCTTATACTTTCAACCGGAAAAGTCTTACAAAAATGCCGTGATGGAAGGGTGCTGACCTGGGAGCCAAACAACTGACTTCTGGTCCTGGATTGGGGGACCTTTGGCGACTCAGTTGACCTCCTCGAGCCTTAGCTCACATCTCTAAATATTAATAAGAAATTAATAAGGCTCTCCTTGCCCATCTCACAGGGTCCATCCAAAAATGGCTGAGGTCTTGGATGTCACAGCACTGGTAGGCTGCAACATTCTCCATAGATGTTAGTTGTTACGAGTTACTCTTTATATATGTTCATTAGAGGTAAAAGAAGCCAATTTGGGAGACAGATCCCCGAAGCCTCATTAAGGCCCCTTGTTCTGTTGACACACAGACTCCTGAGGTTTATGCTGTGCTGGCTGGTGTTCCAAGAGGCCCCGAGGAGGAGTATGGACTATGTGGTCCAAGAAGCTGTTTCTCTGTAGCTCACAGGCCCTGAGTTCATAGCACGTGCAGGGCATGAGCATGTGGGATGTGGCCATCTGGCCGCCCTTTGAGACAGGTCCTCTGCTTTTTCCCATTGCACAGTGGGGAATGTGAGGCACAGAGCAGATATGTCACTTGCCCAGGCACACACGGCTAACCAGTGGTGACTCAGAATTAGGCACAAGGACGCCTGGCTCTCGGGGCAGCATTCTTAAGTGTTGGGCTTCCCTGTTGACCCTGGGCACTGATCACTAAGGAGGTCAAGACTCACCACACCCACCCTGTGCCTGACCCCGGGACTTGGGCAGAGGGGAAAGGAAGACCGGTCCTCCCAAGGATTCTAGCACTACTGAGAACACCTTTGGGAGTTACTGGCGGTGACAGTAACACAATTTAAGTGTGAGACTCCTCCGGACTTGAATGATTTCCCTGCCCTGAAGGAAACGCGCCCTCTCCTCTTCCCTGTGACCCGGTGCCAGCCAGCCCCTGGCGGGGGTGGGGGGGGGAGGTTGTCAGGAGCCCCGACGGCTAACCTGCTGGATGAGGAGATTGCAGATTTCCTGGAGCAGCACCGTGAGCCGCCCTGGGGAGCGGTAGGACCCGCACGTGGCCCAGATCAGACACACCACGTGGAGCAGAGGCCGCAGCCGTGGTTTCACCTCCGGAAACTCCAGGCTCTCGAGAATCTCCAGGTGGCGGGAGAGTGGCATCAGGTGTGTCCGGATGTCCTGCGCCTCTGTCAGAGCTGGAAGGGATTGGAGATGGTCACCTTCCCCGCTTGGGGCTCATGCCTACCGAGTGGAGCCCTGGTGCCTGGGACGGAAGCTTCCGGGGAGCGGTGGCTGCCATTTCTGCTTAAACTAGGAGGAGAGCAGAGGAAGCTGGTCCCCGAGAACTTTCTAGCTCTTTTTTTTTAATTTTTATTTTTTAATTTATTTTGAGAGAGGGATAGAGCACAGGTGGGGGAGGGGCAGAGAGATGGCGGGGGTGGGGCGGGGAGACAGAGACAGAGAATCCCAAGCAGGCTCCGTGCTGTCAGCGCAGAGCCCGACGTGGGGCTCGATCTCACGAACCATAAGATCATGACCTGAGCCGAAATCAAGAGTCGGATCCTTAACTGACTTGAGCCACCCAGGCGTCCCAAACTTTCCAGCTCTTTTCAGGAAACACTGAGACCTGGAAAGCTCTGGACAGCTGAAATAATGGTCTGAGGAGTCTGTCTTACAAAAGTCCCGTATCTGGACACCTCCCTGGCTCTGCTGGCCCCAGTCCGGTGCCCTGTGTGGAGAAGATACTTTGCTGCTGGCCAGCACCATACAAAGTAGATGATCGGAAGGACAAGTTTTAGAGTCAGAAAGATCTGCCTCCAAATGCCGACCCAGACGCTTCCCTGATGTGTGACCTTGGGCACGGAGAATCGCTCTAACCTCAGAAAGACGCGGAACAGGAGCTAATTTAAAGAATTCTTGCGAAGGTCTGTAGGCAGCACAAGGGGAGTGTCCCAGGAAAGGTGACGTCCCTGATAAACATTTTGCTAATCAAGTATCTCACTGAGCCCGTACCGAGGGGGAGGCAGGTGGGGAGAGAGAAATAACACAGACTGATGATGGCGGGGTTCTGCTGGATCTCAAAGCCAGGAAAATCTCCCCACCACTTCCTTTGACCACAGCCAAGGAAAGACAGGTGCCTTTCACTAGTCACCTTGTGGTGACGGAGAGAAGGGAAAGTAGGAAACCCAGTGGGTGGGGGACTAACTCTGCATATCACCACAGAGGCAGTGAAGAAGCCCACTGAGCAAAGTATCCCGGGAAGGGCCATTTATAAAGTTCTTTCCTGGGCAGATAATCAGGCGCTGTGATGCGTGATCATGGCCTTTGTTATCTTACAGGCTCCGCACTCATTCATCCTAAAGGAAACCCAAAATGTACCTGTTTAGTGAAGGTTCCGTGTGCCAGGCACTGATCCATTCACTAGACGTATCCCATCTCATAGCAGACCCCGGGCAGGAGCTTCGTTACTCTCCCATCACGAGTGAAGAAGTTAAGACCTGCCCACCATGCCTAGGGTCTTCTTCCCACGGTTATAGCGGAACAAAAGCAAGATCACCCCAGGTTTGTGGGGCTGAACCCTGGCTTGATGGCCGCGGGGCTCACCCCGCCAGGAGTTTGCAATGCGTGTACGTTTGCACTTTATATCTCCAACGGGAAGTCGTGTGTGCGTCGAATGGTTGAAAGTCAAATATCACAGTAAGTTGATGGGAGGGGTTGGTGAGAACATCAAAACCGCCGTGTGGGGGTGGGGGAGACGCAGCTCCAGCAGCCATGCTAATGGGCACATGCCCTAGTGTTCAGACACATGGGGAGGAAGGAGGCTGAGGACATCGGGCCAGAGAACTTTCTCTTTACGATACCTTCCCCCCACCCCCTCCCAAAAAAGCAAACCTTTCTTTAATCACATAAATAGGCATTCCCCTGATTTTTAAGAGCACGGTATTTGAGGGTTGGCTCGTCCAGTCCAGGGCGTGGTCACAACTTAGCTCACAAGGCAGATGAAGAAAGAAATGAACAAAGGTGGGTGAAACATAAGCAGCTCAGTCATAACAGGCTCTTCTGGGACCAAAGCCTTTGTTACGTGTAGCACTTGCCAATTTCCATGGCGTAGATACTGCTGACATTCCCACCATGTCGGATTTCAAGCTACCAGCTCGACTTTTCTGAGTGTTGGGAGGGGGGATTGAAAAGAGTTGCAGACAGCAGGTTCTCAAGAACCTGATGGACAGTCCCCATTGGCTCCAGCCCACCTCTGGCCACTGACCTGCACACATTGCCACCAACAAAGAGCCAGACTGGTGACCAGGCTGTACTATGCCAATCCTGCCCCTGGTGGCCAGAGACTAGAATGCTCCTGCAGGGACCTGTTGGCTTCCTTTTTTCCCAAGGTTTCCTTCCACTGCTGACAATCTTGTTCCACACTGTTTCTCCACCCCTTTAACTCCTCTCTTTACTTTGCATCATTTTCCAATTTGCGCCCACTGATCCAGGAATGTTTCTTTTCCTCTCGTTCTCTTCAGTCCATCAGTGAGCCCAGGAACTACCCTGCTCATGACTAAGACAACTAACATTCATAGTGGGTCTCTTTAGGTTCAAGAAAGACAGATGCTCTTTGGGGTGCCTGGGTGGCTCAGTCAGTTAAGCGTCCAACTTCAGCTCAGGTCGTGATCTCGCGGTCTGTGAGTTCGAGCCCCGCGTTGGGCTCTGTGCTGACAGCTCAGAGCCTGGAGCCTGTTTCAGATTCTGTGTCTCCCTCTCCCTCTCTCTCTCTGCCCCTCTCCCACTCGCTCTGTCTCTCTCTCAAAAATAAATAAAAACATCTTAAAAATAAAAAAAAAAAAAAGAAAGATGCTCTGAAATTAAATCGGAAATGGGAAAACTAACTGCCAGCCTCCAAAATCTTTTAAAAAAATTTTTTAAAGATTTTATTTTTAAGTAACCTCTACACCCAATGTGAGGCTGGAGCTCACGACCCCCAGATCTAGTCACGCGCTCTACCGACGGGGCCAGCCAGGCGCCCCTCTAAAATCTTTTTATTCTCAGAAGACCCCATCAAAATTTCTGACCAAGTCTTTGCCTAACTCCTATAATCAAAATTCCTTTTCTTGCATCATCAGAATTGAGTTACATATGTTTCAAGGATTTCTAATTTTGCTGTCGTGTTTATCCATGATCATGATGACGGTATTGTTTTTTTCTCCTTTCTTCTCATTGCCAGCATTTACTCGACTGCAAAGAGCTTTCTGAAGCCCACCCGGGAAACCAAATCTTTTATAACTATTAATCAAGCAGAATGATTATAGTCTATTAATCTATTAATGTGCAAAATATATTTGGGGCTCTAAATAACGGACTCGTAAATATACTTTTAGCGCGTGTCATTTTATTTCAGGGCCCCGAACGTCAGTCATTTCCAGGTCTCCTTTATGGTAGCTGTCGTGCCTGCATACAACCTGTAATATTCCTTACTGAGTGCTTTTCTCAAAGTTGATGCACATTTTAACCTGAATAAAATATTAGATGAAAACTTTGAATCACTACCACAAACAGAAAACTGGCATCACTTGCCAAAAGCAGTTGCCCTTTGACACACTTAAATTTTTTTTCGGGGCGCCTGGGTGGTGCAGTCGGTTAAGCGTCCGACTTCAGCTCAGGTCACGATCTCACGGTCCGTGAGTTCGAGCCCCGCGTCGGGCTCTGGGCTGATGGCTCAGAGCCTGGAGCCTGCTTCCGATTCTGTGTCTCCCTCTCTCTCTGCCCCTCCCCCATTCATGCTCTGTCTCTCTCTGTCTCAAAAATAAATAAACGTTAAAAAAAAAATTAAAAAAAATTTTTTTTTCATGTTTTTATTTATTTTTGAAGGAGAGAGAGAGAGAGACAGAGCATGAGCAAGGGAGGAACAGAGAGAGAGGGAGACACAGAATCCGAAGCAGGATCCAGGCTCTAAGACGTCAGTTCGGAGCCCGACGTGGGGCTCGAACTCATGGACCGTGAGATCGTGACCTGAGCGGAAGTCGGACGCTTCACCGACTGAGCCACCCGGCGGCCCCAACCGTTTAACACGCTTTCAAACATACCTGTCCATACGTCTCCCACAATCACAGTGGTGGTGGCACGCATCCACTTTTGGGGACACCTGTCCCATCTGAACTAC
The DNA here is from genome assembly GCF_018350215.1 of Panthera leo. Lineage (NCBI taxonomy): Eukaryota > Metazoa > Chordata > Mammalia > Carnivora > Felidae > Panthera > Panthera leo. The sequence continues at coordinate 5,601,649 of NC_056692.1, read as the reverse complement.
AGTATAACTTGGGAACAATGGCTGGTTCCTCTGGGACACAAAACCTCTCTGAGAAGCAATAATCGGGGGCCCCCAAGAGGGATCTTGTTCCAAGCCAGCTTTATGTGTTGGCAGAGTGATGTCTGTGATAATATTTTAGGGCCCAAAAGGACCTCAAAGACTAGTCACTTACGGCCACTCTCCTCTGTTAGTTAGCACATATCGGAACCCCCACCACTGGGACCTTTATTCCTTGAGCTGAGTGGTTTCCAAACCCCACGCCGTGGGGCTGAGATGGTGGGGCAGGGGTAGACCAGTGGGGTCTGGACACAGGACGCTCCCCTCTTTAACAGAGCAAATGTAGCTTGGTTAGTTTTACATTGTGGACTTCCGTAGATTGTACTTGAAGAAAGAGTTCTGATCGAGGAAAAAAACGTTTGAAAAACCACCACTTGAATTAAGCTTGAATCACATGAAATTACGGACGCCTTCAAAAGCACATTCTGACCTACCATGCTGAAGAGCTAGCGGGAGGAGGTTTGATAGGAGGGAGGAAAGAAGCAAAGGGTACAGACGGCGGGAGAGGGAGCCCCGAGAAAAATTTACCTACTTCTAATCATAGACTTTGCTAACTGCAATTTTGACAGGGGCCGATCTTGTCTGGGGCTCCGATGGCCAGTCCCATCCGACAGCAGGAACAGAGAAAAGCAGAACGGAGCTCGAAAAGGAACAGAGACTTCTTCCAAGGAGCTAGGGGTGGAGGGACTTGGAATCCAGAGGTGAGAGGTCACAACATGCACGTGCACAGTACAACATGGTCAGAGAGCACTTCCACTTGTGTCATCCCCCAGCGGCCCAGGGAAGCCTCCGCGGGGAGTGCAGGGGCCACAACCGCGCTCCGCACTAAAGCTCAGAGAGGTTAGGTGACTTTGCCGGGGTCACAGAGCCTTGGCAACGCAAACAGACCACAAGGTGTCTGCTTTCCTGCTTCTAGATTTGGCACTCTCATCACCAAGCTAGACCGTGTCGGGTGGGAGGGTTTCAGAGACCGGAAAACTGCAGAGGGAGAAGACAATTCAGCACTAAACAAGAAATGCGACGCCAGCGTGTTGAAAATACTCACGCGTCCTCACCTGCTACGACATCTCTGCACATGGCTTGGAAAGCTGGGAAGTAGCTGCTGTGGACTCTGTCCAGGAGCCTGGCCATGCCCCTCACCTTTATCGCTCTCAGTTGGTTGTAAACGTGTTCCAGATCTTCAGCCCTACAACACCGTGGAGAGGGGTGAGTCCGGGCGGACATCGCGAAATGCAAGTCACATTGTGATGACCCCCCCCCCCCGGACACAGAGGGGCCCTGCCTCCGGGTGCTTGCACACAGGCCGGAGCCAGCCCCACAGAGCGGGGCATCTGTTCCTGGAACAGTGAGGGCGAAAGCCTGGGTCGGGGACGCGGGTTCAAAGGGGCAGCTCCGGGAGGTAACGGCAGCGAACGCTGCTGTGACCATCTGGCAGCTCATCTCGGCAGCTGGAGGTCATTAGCTCTTGCAGTAAGGTCTGGAAGGCGGGGTGCGGGGGGTGTCGTCGGAACACAGCTGCCGGAGAAGGGCCCGTCAGCAGGTCAGAGGAACGGTCAGTGACGAGGCAAGAGGATGGGGCGTCTCAGCGCTGGGGCACACAGAGGGCCGGAGCCCTACCGGTACGCCTGGCCACGTGACAGGGACACTCTCGTTCAAGGCGAGAACAGGGGCGTCTGCCTCAAACATCTTTCTGTCTCCTTTTCAGTGAAGGAGTACTCGGCACGGCAATAAACAGAAGCAGGGAAACAGGAGAGCCGGAGGGGGAAGGAGTGGGAGCACTAGTCAGGTCTTTCCAGAATCCCTCAGGGGCTGGGACGCCCTGGAGGATGGGATTTCCAGCCCTCCGGATGACTGACTGGGCCCTAGGAAAGGCCGCTTTGCAGGCAGCCAACGGCCAGAACCCCAGATCTTTTTTTTTTTTTTTTTTTTTTTTTTTATTTTTATTTATTTATTTTTTTTAATATATGAAATTTACTGTCAAATTGGTTTCCATACAACACCCAGTGCTCATCCCAAAAGGTGCCCTCCTCAATACCCATCACCCACCCTGTCCTCCCTCCCACCCTGCCCTCCCTCCCACCCCCCATCAACCCTCAGTTTGTTCTCAGTTTTTTAACAGTCTCTAATGCTTTGGCTCTCTCCCACTCTAACCTCTTTTTTTTTTTTTTTTTTTTCCTTCCCCTCCCCCATGGGTTTCTGTTATGTTTCTCAGGATCCACATAAGAGTGAAACCATATGGTATCTGTCTTTCTCTGTATGGCTTATTTCACTTAGCATCACACTCTCCAGTTCCATCCATGTTGCTACAAAAGGCCATATTTCATTTTTTCTCATTGCCACGTAGTATTCCATTGTGTATATAAACCACAGTTTCTTTATCCATTCATCAGTTGATGGACATTTAGGCTCTTTCCATAATTTGGCTATTGTTGAGAGTGCTGCTATAAACATTGGGGTACAGGTGCCCCTATGCATCAGTACTCCTGTATCCCTTGGATAAATTCCTAGCAGTGCTATTGCTGGGTCATAGGGTAGGTCTATTTTTAATTTTCTGAGGAACCTCCACACTGCTTTCCAGAGCGGCTGCACCAATTTGCATTCCCACCAACAGTGCAAGAGGCAGAACCCCAGATCTTTAACAAGAAGTGTGCATATGGCTTCGACTGTCCACGGAGGAGGGGATAGAGGAGTAGAAGACAAAACGTGACGGAGGGTTCATTAGTTTTATATTTGGTTGAAAGCACCTTTGAAGAAATGTCAGCCGGTAGACAGATCATAGCTCAAGAAAGGAAAGACAGCTAAGCATTTTCCCGCGCTTGGGACACCTGTGTTGGCCCAACCAGTGGTGAAAAGTCCCCGGGGGTGGGACCAGACTCAGTGGCTGCCCCTTCCCCCCAGGCCACCATCATCCCCGGTAAGACATCTACGCCCCAGGATTTGAGCATGCGCCTACCTGCTCTTCCAGAACTCCAACTCCGTCCTAGGGGTGGGGTTCTCCCCTTGTAGGAGGGGCTGGGAAGACTCTCTCTTGAGCACCCCCCGGACCCGGCGGCTCCACTGGATTACAGCGGACTCAATGGCATAGATGACTGACTTCTCTGTGCAATCCAAGCTGTGGAAGACACGACAAATCTCCCGGGTCTACTGGAAGTAACTCCAGGTGTCCCCAAAACAGAATTCCAAGTCTTTCGAAGATAGGTGGGAAATTCCACTGAATCCAGGCTTTGTTCACTTCCGTTGGATGACGGACTCGGATCCGCAGTCAATAAAAAGTACAGACAAAACGCTTACGTGTGCACGCGTACGCAATTATTCAAGGTTGGGGGCTTCCCCGGCATCCTGAAGACGGGTTTGAGAACTCTGAATCCCACCGAGCCTTTCTGTCCGTGCAGGAATACACTGGACAGAAGCTATTCGGGTGAATGTCCACCCCTTGCCTGAGTACCCCCAATGTCAGCAAGCTCCCTACTTGACAAAGCAGTGCGATCCTTGGTAGGCCGGCCCGTCCTGGGAGAGGGTCGGTCTCTACACTGAACCCGGAACCACATCTACCTCTCTGCCAATTTCCACAGTTGGTCTTGGCTCTGACTTCTGCAGCAAGAGGAGGTAGGCTCCGTCCTCCTCCACGAGGCAGGGAATCAGCCATCTGAAGGCCACGGGCAATTTCATTCTGGGCCCCCACTCCCCCTCCTACACCTTTTCGAAAATCCTTCAGTGAGGAAAGCTAGAGGTGTTTCGGAAGAGATGTAAATGTCCAGAACATATTTTGGTGGCCTTTCGACAAAGCTTTCATAGACAGCTGTTCAGGCCAAGAACCCAGGACACAAGCGACACAGAAAGAGAATCTACCGCCTGGGTGTTTCACGCCAGAAACCCACCTTCGCTTATTTTAATTAAATTCATATTTGCTGAGCAACAATATGTCGCAAGTGATTACAGAAGGTATTGAAAGGAAAAGATACTCACCTCCCTGAAATGTGATCCAGCCTTTCGGGAAATTATCAAATTTGAACAAAGCGAGACAAACCCAGCAATGATTACACACACATACACACACACACACACTGAATGTTATTATGTTAACATATAAAAAGGAACAGGGAAAGCGTCATTTAAGTTTATTTATTTCAAAAATTGAATATTTTTATTAAGCCACATTAGGTTTTCTAGTTAACTGGGAAATTGCTTCAGATTATATATGTAGCAAATTACTTCCCAATAGCAAAAACCCATTATAAAGGACATTGGCATTGCACGCGACACTTAGTCTCCAGATCAAATCACGGGCCCTTGAACGTACAACTGTTGACAGTAATACATTTGCAAACTGCTGGCAATATGGCAGACGGCACTCACACCGGAAGGTGGCCTGTTCCCAGAAACACACAGAAGTGCTGGATAGAAGATAAAAAAGGTATCATTTAGAAACCCATGCTGGCTGAAAAGAAAAAGGAAAAAGACAATCCCCGTGGGACAGAAAGAAAGCCATTCCCCCTCCAAGGAGAAGAGGCTGGGGGTTTCCTGCCCACCCAGACGCGAAGAGGCGTAGACTTCAAACAAAGCCAGATTTGTGTCCGTTTGGGGGAAAAGAAAAAAGTCCCAGATCTGACAAAAGTCTCCAGCTGCCAGGGGGAGGAGGGTGCGAACTGTAACAAGAGCCACTGAGGCTGGTTCTGTGACATTACGTGCCGCGTAAATGCGCGCGGCTGTTGCCCAGACCGGACCTGGGTCTTTGCCAAGGATGAGACGCTGTCCTGATGAGCAAAATACTGCAAATCAGTGTGGCTGCTCCCGGCCCTGAACTAATTCTGAGTGGGGGAGAAAAGGGCCATGCTGCTGTGATGGCCTTCAGGGACTTCGGGCACAGGGAGCGAGAGGCACGGGCGGCAATCCGCGGAAAACACGCAGTCCGCGGATGTTGGCAAACGGCAGACGGTGGGCTTGTGCGCAGAACCAGGAGGTGTGCGGAGCCGGGAACAGAGAAGTCGTAAAGAAAACACTCAGACAAACCGGCATCTCCCCTATCTCGGAGGCCCCTACGGCCAGGCTGGCGGTACTTACGCACTGTCGCTGTCAGAATCCACAAACCCCACTTCGTCGGCGCCTGCCGGAAGAGGCAGCACAGTCTTCCCGTTCACCTGCTCCAGGATAACCAGGAGGTCGCCCTGCAGGCCGTGGGCGTGCCGCTGGACATCTTGACATACCACGTGGGGCCAGCCTCGGTGATTCTTCTCATTGGCCAGGACGGGGACGACCACCTGGAACGGAAGCACGCGGGAAGGGAAGGTGGGAATTCTTCTGACGCCTTCAGGAAAGACTATCTTAGAATGGCCCAGAAGGCCACCCGCAACCTTTTGCAGGCCCCCGTGCCGTAGGGCCTACTATTAAGAGCCAACAGTGTGTATTGCCTTGACGTCTGGTAAAACTGGGAAGGTCTCAAAGAGCCCACCTGCAGGTGAGTCCCCTTGGCCAGACAGCCGTCTTCGTCAAGGGGATGGGCGCGGTTGCCGCTTAATTCTGAGTAGCGGGCTTCGACCCCCTGCCAGCCAGTGGACTTCCTCAAACAAGCCAGTCCTATCCTCCCACCGGGGCTGGTGGGCACCCCACCATCTGGATCCCCCCACCCCAAGCTTGCCTCCCATAGCGCCGTGGTTGTTCATTGTGGTCCCAAGCCCAACTCCCGAGGGACACAGTATCCTCTCCCACCTCCTCCTCTGGGCTGTGAGTCTAGGTAACTGATAAGCCGCCATCAGGATCATCTGTCCAATGTCGTGTGCTTGGCCATCCCCAGAACTCTTGGGCAGGAGCCCCTCCGTCATGAGCAGGGTGAATAGGAGGCGATTGAAAATGTCAAAATATAGGACGAATGTGGGTAAGGAAGCCCATCTGTCTACAGGTGTTATGACCAGGGCGTGTTAAAAAAGCAAGCCAAGTTGAGGATCTTAAATCTACCTGTAGGGTGAACATTAGTTGGTTTGGGCCACCCAGTAGGGTTCCTCTTTTTTTGGTACTCATTTCTAGGTCCAGAGGCGGGATGTGAACAAATCTGAGCCAATGCGAGTCAGGCCAAAGTCTTGCATCTGAACTTTTTGACGAAGAGAGTTTTCTCTTTTCTAGGAGTCCAGAACGATTGTGGCCACCTTGCCAACATATGGAGCCTTAGAATAAGGCCAATATGGGGGTGCCTGGGTGACTCAGTTGGTCGAGCGTCCGACTTCGGCTCAGGTCACGATCTCACGGTCTGTGAGTTTGTGCCCCATATCGGGCTCTGTGCTGACAGCTCAGAGCCTGCAGCCTGCTTCAAATTCTGTCTCTCTGTCTCTCTCTGCCCCTCCCCTGCTTGTGCTCTGTCTCTAAAATAAATAAACATTAAAAAAATTAAAAAAAAAATAGGGTCAATATGCAGAAAAGACACTTTATAGATGGAGAAAAGCCCATGTCCTCTGACATCATTAGAGCTCCTGAATCAAGCCGCTCCAGAATTTTCTTAGCTACTTCACGTGGAGGTTTTGATCACTAGCAACTTAAAAAGTTGTAGTTGATAGAACCTACTAGGAACATCTCACAGCTGAAGGAAAGGGATGAGAGAGAGAGAGAGAGAGAGAGAAACCCAGATGATCGGGAAATGGGATAAGGAAGAACCAAGGAAATAATGACAATAGAAACTCATATGGCTGGTTGGGTTCTATGAATGACCAGAGTCCATGTGGCTACGAAATGGGACACCTAGACCTGGCAGGTGAAATCGAAGAGGGTGAGCCTTGCCTGGCCTGTCTGGAAACAATCACTGAACTGAGAATTTATAACAGCAGGTGGACAGGGAGTGCCAACAGAGAAGATGTCACAAATCAAGTCCCACTCATTCATGTTGAGAAAGGATGCTCAGTGGGGGGGGGGGGGAGCGGGGTGCCTGGGCGGCTCAGTTGGTTGAGGATCCAACTTCAGCTCAGGTCATGGCCTCACAGTTTGTGAGTCTGTGCCCTGCATGGGGCTCTCTGCTATCCATGCAGAACCCGCTTCAGATCCTCTGTCCCCCTCTCTCTCTGCCCCTCCCCCACTCGCACACACTCTCTCCCCAAAGTAAACAGACATTTATTAAAAAGAAAGAAAGAAAGGAAGGAAGGAAGGAAGGAAGGGAGGAAGGAAGGAAGGAAGGAAGGAAGGAAGGAAGGAAAAAAGGAAGAAAAGAAAGGACCCTTTTGGACCCAGGGCAGAAGGACCAAGAGGAAAGAGAGAATGAAGAGAAATATTCTTAGGATCTCAGAGGCAGGGACTGTATCTCATCTGGTCTTTTTATACCCACAGTCCTCCATAAGGCCTGGCATAGAGGAAGCACTCCATAGAGGTTCACAGAATAATTGAACGTACACGGTCTGAAGAAAAACTGGTAAGTGAGCTTGCACCGGATTTTTGAGGGCTCTGAGTGAGAGAAAAATAATGAACGTGAACTTTCTATGAAACGAAAAGCTACTCCTTCATTTATTCAATAAATATTTATTAACCATCTATATGCTAATCGTGTTCTAGGTGCTGGGAAGGTATGTCAATGAACAAAACAGACAAGAATTCCTGAGCTCATGAAGTTCAGGGGAGAGACAGTCCATCAACGGAACGTTCTGCAAGAAAGGATAACAACAAAGCAGGGGAGGACGATCAAGAGAGTTTACAGTGACAGATGGACTGATTGGTGCAGGCTTGATTGAGAAGGTCACATTTAAACAAAAACTGGGGAGGACAGGGAGAGAGCTGTGCAGATCCTTGGGGGACGTATATTATAGACAGAAGGTAGCTGGCTATGGCAGTTGGGATTTCAGAGAAGCAAAGACTGGGGACAGCAATATCAGAATTAGGTGGTTTGTGAAACTCTGGGGTCGGGGGGTGTGAATGACTGCTCCCGAGAATCTGAGGACAGATAGAGAGGAGGGGGTGTCCAAGCAGTGAGCCCAAGGGCTCTCCAGTGTTAGGAAGCTGGCAGGTGCCATTGATGGAAAGGAGTGGCCATCGCGACATCAGAAGACTGGTGTCCTGAAAGCCAAAGGCCGCTCACAGGTCCAACCAGAAGAGGACTGCTGAAGCATCCGGCGTCCTGGTAACGCCGACGAGCTCTTCACTTTGTCTTCCATGCGACGTGGGGGTGACCGCAGGCTAAAACAGGAAGAAGATGGGGCCCAGCGAGAACAGACACGAATCCCAGGCATTCTGCCATCGAGGGGACCACAGAAAAAAGGACGAGAGCTGCCAGGAGGAATGAGGATTCTGTCTGACGGGAGTTACCTGGTGGGGAAGGAAAAACCAAGAATGTAGGAGAGAGGGGAGAGTCGTTGGCGTGACCTCTTCAAGGAAACGAGAATGGACGGGATTCGGAGCAAAGGTGGAGCTTTTAGTCTTGGGGTTGCCACCCGGGGACGGCACACGGTCCTTCTGTAGCAACAGGAGAAAGAGGTCCCTGATGTGGGATCCTGAGGGGGTGGTTTGGAATGGGAGGTCTGGGAACAGCCACAGTAGAGAGGTAGGCAACATCGTTAGAGGAGGAAGTTTCAAGGACCCCGGAGGCCGGCTTATTGGAAGGATCCTTCCTGCATCTGATGAAGCAGCCAGGTGGTAAGGTAGGAGTGATGTTGGAAAGAGTCACAGTGAGCCGGGGGCAGGGCCGTCAGTACATGACGCAGCAGTGAGACGGGAGAGGGCGGGTTTTGTCTGATGGCGTAAGATCCAAGCGGAGGTTTTTCTACACGAGTCTAGAAGCAGCAAGGAGGAGCGAAGGCTCAGAGATGGAGAGGCTGTGGGGACAGACACACAGCTGAGTCCTCCAGGGACAGCGGGGATGGGTTGGGGCCAGGTGACAAGGAGGGGTCAGAGGAATGAGGACGCTTTTCAGTGGGGTATCGAGGGACAAGAATTCTTGTCCTGTAGGGCAAACCTACAACACAGCACACCATTCCGGGTGTCCTCATGTACTGTTTCTAAATTCCATGACCGTCCTGCACGATCGTTTGACCCTGGCCGCAGAGGTCACATGACAATGATGCATTGCCCAGAACCGGGATTCGAACACAGGCCCATCAGATTCCATATCCCATGCTCCCTCCCTCAGACACAGAACTTCAAAATGGCACCCAAGTCTCGGACCTCGGGGAAAATAACCTGGCAGCAGTGAGTGAAGTGGCCGGGAGGAGGAAGAAACTAGCAGGAAACTCGTTACTAAATTCTGTCAATTCCAAGAAACATTGCTTGGATGCCTTTTTTAATTACTTTATTTAATCTATCTATCTATCTATCTATTATCTATCTATCATGTATGTATTTTGAGAGAGAGAGAGTGTGCACACACATTCAAGCAGGAGAGAAGGGGCAGAGAGAGAGAGAGAGAGAGAGAGAGAGAGAGGGAGGAGAGAATCCCAAGCAGGCTTCATGCCCAGTGCAGAGTCTGACACGAGGCTCGATCTCACGACCCAGGGATCACGACCTGAGCCAAAATCGAGAGTTGGACATTCAACCGACTGAGCCACCCAGGCGTACCTTGGATGCATTTTTTTTTAAACCCTGTACTAGTGTAACAAAATAATGTTAAAACGTATAGCTTCTTCCCTCGTTGGGAGGAATCGTACCCCACACCCACCCCCTAACACAAGAGGGCTTCTCTCAGCCACAAGGGCTCCTTTGGCTTGAGTGAGCTGAGTCGGGTGTGGGAGGATGAGGGGAGTATGCCACCAGGAGTGAAGCTGGCCCACAGGGGGAGAGGAGAGGGGGCAGGAGCGCTGGGAGGGAAGGAGGGGCTTAGGGGACAGGAGGTGAGCTGGGGGCTGTAACCGCCCTCGATCAGCAGGGCGAGTAAAAGAAGTATGTGAGGGAACAGTGGTTGAATGGCCTATGGATGGCTGTTAGCGGCTTCGAGAAATGCTAAGGCCTGAAGGTAATCTAAAAGTAAATATTTTATTTGGATTTTAAAAACATATAATACATTTACCTGGTGCAAAATCTGAAAGTGCAAAAGCTTCCCAGTGCGAAGCAAGCATTCTATCTACTCCTGCAGCTCAGTCACCTAGTTTCTCGGGCCTGTGGATTCCTCTGTTAGTGAATCTGTCCATCCTCCGTCCCTCTCTCCCTCCCTCCTTCCCTCTTTTCCTCCGTTCCCTCTTTCATTCCCTCCTTCTTTCCCTCTTTCCTTCCTTACTACCCTCCCTCCTTCCCTCCTTCTTTCCTTCCTTCCTCCCTCCCTCTCTCCCTCCCTCCCTCCTTCCCTCTTTTCCTCCGTTCCCTCTTTCATTCCCTCCTTCTTTCCCTCTTTCCTTCCTTACTACCCTCCTTCCTTCCCTCCTTTTCTTCCTTCCTCCCTCCCTCTCTCCCTTCCTCCTTCCCTCCTTCCTTCCATCCTTCCTTCCTTTCTTCCTTTCCTTCCTTCCTTCCCTCCCTCCTTCCTTCCCTTCCTCTTTCCCTCCTTCCTTCCTTTCCTTCCTTCCCTTCTTCCTTCCCTGCTTCCTTCCTTCCTTCCTTTTTTCCCTTCCTTCCTTCCCTCCTTTTTTCCCTCCTTCCTCCCTCCCTCCCGCTTTCCCTCCTCCTTGCTTCCTTCCCCCTTCTTTCCTCCCTCCCTCTTTCTTCTTTTTAGCAGAAATGGTAGCATACTATACTATAATTCTGCACCTTAAAAAATTATCTTAAATCGCAGCACTATTCACACTAGCCAAGAGGGGAAAGAACTTCCCTCCATGGGTGAATGGATACACAAAAGGCGACGTATACATAAAATGGGATAGTACTCAGCCTTAAAAAGGAAGACGGTTCTGACACCTGCTACAACCATGGATGAACCACGAGGACATTATGCTAAATGAAGTAAGCCAGTGACAAGAAGCTAAATGCTGCACGACTCCATTCATATGAGGTACCCAGAGTGGTCAAGGTCATGGGAACAGAAAGTAGAATGGGGTGGGTGGGGGGAATGCCAGGGCCCGCGGAAAGGTGGACCTGGGGGTTTGTTTAGCGCGTACCGGCTTTCAGTCAAGCAGGATGGTGGGGGTTCCCGGGGTTCCCCACACACAACAGTGTGTGGGGGGTTCACAGGTGTCAGCCTGTACACTTGGAAATTATTGAGAGAGTGAATTTTATCTTGTGTTGGTTTTTTTTCCCCACAATAAATATAAATTACCTTAAGGACTGTTCCCTAGCAATTATTCCTTTTATCTATTTATTTTTTCAAAGTTTATGTGTTTGTTTTGAGAGGGAGAGAGAAAGCATGAGCAGGGGAAGGGCAGAGAGAGAGAGGAGAGAGCGAGAATCCCAAGTCGGCTCTTCCCTGCTACCACAGAGCCCGACGCGGGGCTCAAACTCATGAACTGTGACATCATGACCTGAGCCCAAGTCCAACACTTAACCAACTGAGCCACCCAGGTGCCCTACCAACTCTTCCATTTAATTATAGCCGGACCTTCCTTCATTTGCCCGGTCCCCTGTCGATAAACATTCAGTTTGTTTCCAATCTCGTTCAATGCACCAATGAAAATTCTGGAATGTTTGAGGGCTTGGATTATTTTACAATTATGTTTGCCCGCTGGATACATTTCCTCGGGCCTGATCCTGCTCTGAGATTGACCCGCTGCCCTCCACACGTACTAAGTGTAGCACCATGTCTGAACCTTGGCTCAGTCTGCTCCCAGTCCCTTGAAATTTACCTTGACATCCATTTACCCTAACCTTCCTTCCTGTTCAGGAGCCAGTTCGACACCTGAGGCTAAGCGTGGCTCTCAGACCACATGCATACCTCTCTCCTCTGATCACAATGGCACTTCCTTCTGTCATCATCATTCACAAGGGGACTTGATCCAAGCTTAGATCTCTGTAGTGAGGGTGTTCAGACAATGCACAGCAGTAAAGCCATTCTGGTTGTTAAAAGACTGAAGTGCATCCTGATCTACTGAGAAACCTAGCTTCTCTGGGCTTCCCGAGAGTGACTCTGTCCCCCGTGCTCCTTCCCTGCCATAACCCCTTCCCAGAGCTTCCTGGTAAAGCAACTAAAAGGCTAACATCTGGCCTAGCAGGGAGCCTCCAGGACCCGGCTCCAGCACTGGGGCCAACTCTAGGTAAATTCTACCTCCACCCCAGGCGTACGAGTTTTCAATACAGCAAAACCTTGGTTTGCGAGCAGAGCATAATTCTTTCCAGAAACATGCTCGTAATCCAAAGCACGAGTATATCAAAGCAAATTTCCCCATAAGAAAGAGTGGGAACTCAGATGATTTGTTCCACAACCCAAAAATATTCATATAAAAATCGCAATACTGTAAATATAACACAAAATAATAAAGAAAATACATAATACAAAGAAAAAGAAACAAATTCACCTGCACTTACCTTTGAACACCTTCATGGTTGGTGTGAAGGAGACAAGAGATAGGAGCGTTATTGTGTAGGACGACGTTCACTATCGCTAACAGAATCATGGCTATCTATTGGCTCGGTGGAATCTTTTTCTTTTTGTGCAACCGTAACAAGGAACCTATCCAATGACACTTGCTATTGCCTCCTTTTGAGGATGTCAGGGAATTGTGACATTGCGTTGACAATCACCCACAATCCCACAGTGAGCGAAAGAGAGAACGAGAGAGAGAGAGAAGAACCATTGGCTCTTTGTGATCATGTGACAACCCGCATCGCGTACTACTTATGTTGCAAGACATTGCTCGTTTATGGAGTTAAAATGTATTAGAAATGTTTGCTCGTCTTGCGGAACACTCGCAGAACAAGTTACTCGCGATCCAAGGTTTTACTGTATTTGAAATAGAGGATCAATTTCATGGGTAGGATTGTGTCTTCTGTTTTTCTGGTATTCCCTATGGCCTCTATCACACAAAACAGCCTCCCCAAACACACACACACAACTTACAGGGAAAATTACTCCCGTTCCAGAAAGGTCTCAATGTCCCAAGAATCTCACCTTGGGCACCCTCTCTGAAATCTGCACTGTCCCCGCTTTGCCTGTGGCCTCACACAAGTACTCTATAATCCACGACTCTGGACATCTTCCTCCCTGAGCTCAGGGCAGACCCCTCCCCCCTCCAAACACCTGTGGGCACCTGTTGGACATTTCCAAATGGATGCCCCAACTTCTTATCTTGGCACGTGGCTGACACTGGGTATTCACGGATGAGGTGAAATCAAAACCAAACCACCTCCCCCTTTAACTCCCCTCGTAGGTAAGCACTGTGTATATAGAGCCTTTCACTTCCGTTACCTCCCTGACCCCATAGAGATGACCCCTTGGTCACCACTGTTTGTCTTTCCCTGTGCCAGTTTACAGAGGGATTAAGAAATGGTCAGGACCCACCAGGCCCTCCTGCCTCCAGCCTCCCCTCGACGTTGGCTTGGTCCCAGACCGGGACTGGAGGAAATCGGAGCCCATTCAGCTTCTCACTCTGACCTGGCCCCTTCCCAGGTGGCCCCAGCTCGCCCCCAGGTCGCACGTGGGCTCTGGGCTTGGGGCCCCTCCCCTCTGGCCCCGCCCCTGCCCCGCCCTCCGGCTCCGCCTCCCCTCCCCCTCCCCCTCCCAGTGGCTGCCGGCGCCCCGCAACCTGCCCACCCTCACCTGAGAGAACAGGGCGGCCAGATGCTCCAGAGGGGCGGCGGGCACGTCCCCGCACAGCACGGCGCCGCGGAGGCTGCGGGGCCCCGGCGGCTCCGGCCCGGTGCGCAGGAAGAAAAGCCCCTTGGCGCGAGGCGGGCCGGCCTCGGGCCCCGCGTCCAGCCCGGGTCGCAGCGCCAGGCCCCCCGGCCCGGGCCGCACCACCAGCAGCGGCTGCGGGCTCCCCGCATCCTCGCGGCCCAGGAAGGCGTGCAGCAGCCGCTCCGCCTCGGCCGTGCCCGCGCAGCGCTCCCAGGCGCCGGCGGCCGGCCGCAGGCTCCGGGCCACGTAGGCCCCCAGGAGTCGCAGGCGCGGGTCGGCGCCGGGCTCCGGGTCCGCTTCCTCCGCTCCCGGCATCGCGCGCTCCTGCCGGCCCCAGCGGTTTCCCGGGCGACGCGGACGCGGCCGGGGCTCCCGCCTCCGCTGCCCTCCTATTGGGCCGAAGACTGCTGACCACGCCCCCTTCCAGGCTAGAGAGGTAGGCGAGGGACGCGGACGGCAAGGGGCGGGCTCGCGTCGCTGTTGCTAGGAAACCAGCCGCCGCTCCTGGTTAGTGCCTGCTCTCTCGGATTGCAGGTGCTCAGGGGTGACCGTCCAGAGCCCCGGTTTATTGACGGGGTGCGTGGAGGGGGAGGGCAAGGATACAAATGCTGTTAAGGGTCTTGCTGGCTAAGGTCAGATTAAATTCTTTAGAGGACTCCAGACACTGAAAATATGCTGGTTCTCCCGTCTACTCCCCAAATGTGCAATTCAAACTTGAAAAAACGATGTCAAATCCTAAAATAGATGTAAGCGAACTCAGTGAATTTTTAAAATTTCTTTTCCGTGATAACTTACATACTTTAGAACGGTGTTTATGTGGCCACTGAGCATTTGAAAGGTGCTGGTGCGACTGAGGAACTGAATTTTTAATTTAATATTAAACAATAATGAAATAATAATTTTAGATCAGCTTCAGAATTTCAATGTCAATTTTTTTAAAAAAGATTTTTTTTTTAGGGTCCTGCTCTGTTCATGCCTTAAGTGTGTGCTTAATCTGACAAATGGGGACTCAAACTCTGAGATGGCCCCAATCAGCTCTTCTGAAGTGCAGAAAGGTGCTTTTAAACATACAGGATTATGTGGATCTTGTCTTCCAAAAGGGATACCGTGAAGCAGCTTTACTGACCTCAGAAATTAGCGTTTGTCACCTGACTCCCTCTTCATTATGGAGATATAAATAGCTTGGCTCTTTGCATGCTTGTAAGGGGTGTAGCGACAAGGAAAGGGACAGCCTGGAAGCGTGAAGCCTGCAGGTCTGAAATGAGCCCCCCCACCCCCATCCCCCGCCCTACCACCCTGATTTTTGTCATCAACCAGAGACTGCACAATCTCTGGTAAAAAAGAATGTTCATAATGGCTTCAAAGAAACATTAACAGAATAAGCACTTATCAAAGGCAACTCAGCTAACAAGAACCCCTCAGGAAAAGTTGGTAGCTAAAAGGTAAAATGATTGATTTCATAATAACTGGGGCACAGGAGGCACTATGATGAAAACTGTTCACAATAGAAAATGAATCTTTATGTGTGTAAAGAGTGTTTTATCATTGCCGGATTAAACAGTAGGCAGACCAACTGTGAGGAAAGCGACAAAGCAGGGGCCCTAAAATGATTTTAAGATGAATTTGGTGATTGACATTGCAAAAGAAAGCATCAGGGGGGGCGCCTGGGTGGCGCAGTCGGTTAAGCGTCCGACTTCAGCCAGGTCACGATCTCGCGGTCCGTGAGTTCGAGCCCCGCGTCAGGCTCTGTGCTGATGGCTCGGAGCCTGGAGCCTGTTTCCGATTCTGTGTCTCCCTCTCTCTCTGCCCCTCCCCCGTTCATGCCCTGTCTCTCTCTGTTCCAAAAATAAATAAAAAACGTTGGAAAAAAAAAAAAAAAAAAAAAAAAAAAAAAAAAAAAAAAAAAGAAAGCATCAGGGGAAAATGGAAGTGTTGGGGGCTTCTTACACATAGCATTGTTTTTTAGAGTTTTTATTTTGCACAGAGGAAGGCATGATTATTGTTTTAATGCTTAGGGCCTCCAAATGTGTAAATACCGGTCATGTTTTATAGAGAGAGTGACTTCAGGGCCATTAACTTCCTGTAAACCCTTCAAATAAAGTTCCTACCACCCCAGTCGTGGCCTATGTTGACCTCCATCCTCATTGTCCCTTTGCCCCAATATACATAAAAATAGAAACCCAGAAGCCTGTGGAGGTGATCTGAAGATATCTGACAGTAAAGTCTCCTGAACACTGTCAACCCAGGCTTTTTTCCTTTAAAAATACACCTTAATCTTCATTTTAGAAGGAGATCGGCTGGGGCTGTGGGGGGGTGGGACATTAAATGGGATTTATTAAAAGCAACTGACATCAAGTTTATACTGTATAATTATAGTAAGGGAAATAAAATAACAAACACGTTAGCAATCTGTTACCGTGTAACGAATTCCATGAAAAGTTAGCAGCTTCATAACATTATCTAACATAATTTATGCTGGCTCAGGAATTGGGGCAGCTTATCTGGGCAGTTCCGGCTCAGGATCTCTCATCATGTTTCAGACAAGATGTCTTCAGGGGCCACATCATCTAGAGGCTTGACTGGGTCTGGGGGAGCCTCTTCAAGATATCTTGCTCCCATGGCTGGTGAGTCAATGCTGGAGGCTTCGGTTTCTCAGCACGTGGAGCTCTCCACTGGGTGTTTGATAACGCTATGGCTGTCTTCCCCTAGACCAAGTGATCTAAGAGAGAGCAAGACAGAAGCCACAAAGTCTCTCACGACCTAGCCTTGGAAGCCACACACTGCCATTTCTGTAATAGCCCTGTTAGTTACAAAGATTCACCCCATTCACGGTGAAAGGGAAATATTCCAGGATGTGGATACCTTGGGGCAAGACTCACTGGGTGTTACCTAAGAGGCTGGCTACTCCAAAAAGCGTTCAGAAAGATATTGAATTTGTGTCATTATTCAGAGGAAATGATTTCCATTTTTTATGTTGGAAACGTGACTTTGCTTCTCTGAGCATAATGTTTTTTATATCAGATTTTTTGCTTTGCACAACTCTTGTTCAATGCTTTTTAGTAATGATCTCTTTAAATTCTGGGCAGTCATCATGGGCAAGAAAATGTGTTCACACAAGCAAGTAATGCAAAATGTAAAGCCTTTAGACTCATTCAAAAGTGAAGAGTTGACATTATATTTCCAGAATCTGACAGTTCTTTTCTTCACTGACAAACATTATGTTGAAATTTCTCATGATGCTGCTAATGGCTATTGAATCTGAATCAACCTTTTCCTATCAAATATTTAAAATAATGATAACGTCTTAATTCAAAGAGCATGCATGCGTTGTTACAGTAGTTTCCTTCCAGCCGTCTTAGATGCCACTGAATAAAGACATTGGACGCACATGGGGAGGTGCTTTGGATACATGTGGCAAAGGAGAATCCAGGCTACCTGGGACTCCATCCAGGAGGCACGTATAAGAATATTAACTGTTCGTAAGAGCATAATCATGGGAAATAGACTGAGTGTTTACCAATGACAGAATGAGTAGACAAATTGTAGTGTATGTCATTCATAAAATAAAATACTATCCGGCAGTGAACAGGAGGGGACAACACGGGCAAATCTCAAAAGTGTAGTGCTAAACAAAAAAGGGGAAGTTGCACATAAATGCATTTAGTATAATATTTATTACTAGTTTTAAGCCAAACCAAATCAACACTATTTTTGTAGACAGACAGACATATGAAGAAATCTAGAGAAAAGTCAGAGAACGATTATCACAAAATTCAGATTTTGATCACGTCTCAGAGGTGGAGGGGAAAAGAGGCGTGGAATGGGGAGGGACACACAGGGGTCTTTCACATCCCTGGTAATGGTTTGTTTGTTTATTTGTTTATTCATATTTTAGAGATGGAGTGATGGGGGGTGGGGGGAGAGGGGCAGAGGGAGAAAGAAAGAAAATCCCAAGCAGGTTCCATGCTCAGTGTGGAGCCCAAGGCAGGGCTCAATTCCACAACCCTGGGATCACGACCTGGGTCAAAACCAAGAGTCCAACACTCAACCAACTGAGTCACACGGGTGCCCCTAGTAATGGTTTATTCTTAACCTTGCTTATGGGTGTTCATTTTACCACTCACTCTTCTTAACCCACACGTGTGTATTATATACTCTCTTGTGTACATATGAAATACTTCACAATTAAAGAAATTTCACGGGGCGCCTGGGTGGCTCACTCGGTTAAGCTTCCGACTTTGGCTCAGGTCATGATCTCACAATTCGTGAGTTCGAGCCCTGCGCTGGGTTCTGTGCTGGCAGCTCGGAGCCTGGAGCCTGCTTCAGATTCTGTGTCTCTTTTTCTCCCTGCCCCTCCCCTGCTCGTGCTCTGTGTCTTTCTCTCTCAAAAATGAATAAACATTAAATTTTTTTTTTACTTTTAAAAAGGGATGTGCCATTTCTTGAACTCTGAATGTTGTGGGGCAATTCATTTCAGTTACTGGGAATAAATGTATTGTTATTCACTTAAATGCTACTAATACCCCATTAGACCTATAAAAGTATACATCGTTGGGTAATGCCTGTTTTCCCTCAAACCTCTGTAGAAATTGCTTTTTGACGCTGAATGTGGGAGAGAAGTCTGAAGCTCGCCTGATTTTTATTCCTTTGTAGGCAACATTTTGAAACGACAGGATTGTTTAAAGCAGTTTTTTCCCCGCTTTTCATTCCGGTGATAAAAAAAAAAAATGTTTTAGGATATAGCTAAAGTCCCATTGAATTGATTTTTGCCTGAAATTATGAGGGCATGTTTGGTTCTTATAATGATGGGTTTCTACACAGCAAGAGAGATCGTTCTATAGAACCTTGGATTATTACCTATTTTTTACTTGCACTTTCTGATCTGGTTTTCTGGTAACGTAAACTGATCGAGTGTGCCTAAAATTACAAGTAAGGGATACATTTTGAAATACTAATTGAGGTTTGTTTTTTTGGCTTTTTTTTTTTTTTTTTTTTTTTTTTTTTTTTATCCCTATGTGTTTTGATATTGTCCTGTGGCTCTCTACTTAGTGAGTTAGTGACATTTAATGCCTCAGGGGAGTATGGATATAGCTTCAAAGGGTCTATTGAATTTCAGAATGGTTTTCAAACACAATGGTCATGAAAGCCATTCTGTTTCTTTTCTTTTATTGTAAGAGCTAAGCACTTAAGAGGGAGAAAGGGTTTATGTTGCACTGCTAGTTTGTTTTCATTGCAGGAGCGTGGCTTTGAGGACACAAGGCACAGCCTGGAGACTGAGAGGTTAGGATGTGTATACTAACCTGTAGGTGGAGAAGCACATTTCTTAAAAGGAGCAATAAGCTGGGAAGGAGTGCTGCAGAAGCCAAGTAGAGGACCGCTTAGACATGCGGTACAACTATTGACCCTTTCGAGAGAGTCCGAGGACAACATGACAGCTACTCCAGGAATACTTGGGTATTTCTTGGGAATACCCAATACTAGGGAAGGGGATGCTTGAGCCCGGCTGCCCAGGGAAGCACTTGGTGTTACAGTGGCAATGAATGAGAGCAGGGTCTAAGGAGAGTAAACAGAAAGCAGCCTTTCAATACTGCCTTGACTTATGTTCAGGGACATGGGCTGACATTTCCCAATGCGTTGACATTTCCCAAGATCTTTGTAGGATGGTTAGGAGAAGGAGGGCAGAAATGCTCGGAGAGTCAGCTTGGGTTCAGGCTGAGAAGGACTGTGAGAAGGGCACAGTCTAGGTACCTGTATCACCTAGAGGCTTGGTGGACAAGAGGGCATGGTTACAAGGACTGACTCTACAAGATGGTGTATATCTCAATGAGGACATAGGACAGATGTAGACCCTCCCCTGATGGCCAAAAGATATATAAGCTCCCCAGGAACTTACAACCCCCCAGAGAAGAGAGTAAAAGGAAAGAATCCTGAAATACAGACATCAGGTGATTGGATTACCTTGAACTGGCAAGACTGTGTTTTCTACCGCTGACTGGGTAGAGGGGTGGATCAGTCTGGGCTTGGTCAAAGCCACTCCAAGTATTATATAAATAAGGAGTTTCATATAGAAATCAGACCTTACATGAGCATGGGAAGAGCAGGGAAGTGAAGCGGGGAGGTCTGAAGATTGTAGCTGGAGGTTCAGAGAAAGAGTCATAATTTCGTGACCATGGAGGATGTACCTTTATTCCATTTAAATACTATTTTTCTGCCTTCTAGTACACACCTCCCAGAATCCAATCCCATTCGGGGCCATATTTTAAATGAGAGTTTCTGTTTCTGGTGGTAGAAAGATGATAAGAATAGAGAGTCTAGGGTAAAATTAAGGGGGAGGCTACGAGGGGGGTAAAATATTATTGGTCACTTCACATGGTTAACATCGTAAGTCAGTAAACTATAGTCTGTGGACCGAATCCAACCCTCCTTTATCTGCCTACTTTTGTAAATAAAATCCAGGTGGAACACAGCCAGGCCTATTTGTTTATGTATATATTCATTTATTAATTTTTTTTTATGAATCGTGGAGAGCCTACGGCTTTTTTCCACACTACAAGGGCGGAGTTGAATTGTTGCAAGTCGACAGAGACAGGATGGCTCTAAAACCTAAAATATTTGCCTCTGTAGAGGAACAAGTTGGCCAGCCTCGAGTTTAGATTAGATACTATGAAGTCTTTTGGTTGGTAAGAACTCAATGGAGGAGGCATAAAGTAGTCTTAGTCTCATGAAGTCAAGTTCAGAATGGGTTTGGTGGTTTCCATATGCTTTAGAGTCAAAGGTCAACCTTTGCAGGTTGTGGAATCAGGTGACCCTTCAGTCACAGCTGTGAAAGTGAGGAACATTCTTTTTCTGTGCTTTCTTAGTTATTCTAGTGAGAAGTTGGGAGAGGTTACAGGAAGTGTCCCTAGCTGGATATGACTTTTTTAAATGTTTATTTATTTTGAGAGAGAGAAAGAGACAGAGTGCCAGTGGGGGAGGGACAGAGAGAGAGGGAGACACAGAATCTGAAGCAGGCTCCAGGCTCTGAGCTGTCAGCACAGAGCCCACTGTGGGGCTTGAACCCACGAACCGTGAGATCATGACCTGGGCTGAAGTTGGAGGCTTAACCGACAGAGCCACCCAGGCGCCCCAGGATATCATTTTGAACAACAAATCCATAATGTGCTTTCTCATTAATGGTTCTTAAGGGTACCGACTGCCTTCTTTTTTCCCCATGACCCAACCTGTTCCTGTGGGCTGTGAAAGTAGGTCTCACACTTCTGAGAGCAGGAAGGCATTCACCCATCATTTATTCTCTTTGCCTTGGGGATGCAGTGGTGGATGGGATATCGTCTTGCCTTCAGAGAAGGGAGCCACTTAGTGACAATCCCAAAGAGGAATGCTAGGAGCTGTCTACACTGAGTCTAGTCGATTTCCACACCACATTCTCCCTGTTGTTCAAAAGTCAGCAGAAACGTGGTTTGACGAACATTGGCTTCTTTCGTGTTTTTACCCTTGGATAAATGGATATTTACCCTTGTTCTAATAACCATTTACCACTTTTCCTTTGGGAAAATACCTCTACTCCCTGCCCCCAATCCGGGCACTTCTGATAGGGCTCAGTCCCCAGCTCTGACTGAAATGTATGACTGAGCTAACTGGACCATTCCTGTCCCCGCACCCCCCATTAGCCATCAGTGTGGCAGAGGGCGTGTGATCCCATCAGAACAGTAGAATCAGACCCAAGGCTTTGGTTTCACTCTTGGGTTAAGTGAGCGCTTTCTGTTTCCTCTTGGACTTGAACTTAGAGGGATTTAGGGCAGTGCTGATGTGGCCACCTTGACACCATGAGGGGAAGGGCTATCTGAAAATGGACCAACGGGGCATCTGGGTGGCTCAGTCAGTTAAGCATCTGACTCTTGATCTCAGCTCAGGTCTTGATCTCGGGGTCCTGAGTTCAAGCCCTACGTTGGACTCCAGGCTGGGCGTGAAAAAAAAATGGAGCCAACACAGTGCAGGCAGAGCTGAGAGACGGGAAAGAGAAACGACATTGTTTGAGCTACAGCCTACACACTAGACTTCTCATGTACATGAGCAGAGACATCCCCTTCCCAGTAAGCCAGTCATAGCTGTGTTTTCTGTCCCTCTTAAACAAGAATCACAATCGATACAAGTGGCAGGTAAGGACAAAATTTCCTCAAAGAAGAGGAGAGAAGAAGCTGTTTCTTGGCAAAGGGGAAGGAATCCTCGAGGAGACAGTTGAGAGAGGAAACATCAACGTGGATCCTTCTGGGAGCACTGTCTGTAGGAGATGTGAAGGGTCAACCTTCAACCACTTTGTTTATCACATAACGATTCCATATCACAGACTTAGCTCTTGATTTCCACATTTTTGAATGAAGGCAGCAAACCCGAAATTAACCTGGGCACGTTTCCCCGTGTTTATTCACGATTCAGCGTTTAATTCCCAGAAGGATGAGAGAAATACTTAAATGAGCTGAACAATAGCAACCCTCCCTTGCTTCTTACACATACCTGTCCTACAAACATATGCTATGAAGGGTTGATGAAGCTATTTTTTATTTTTTTATTTTATTAAAAAGTTTTTTAAATGTTTATTCATTTTTGAGAGACAGAGAGAGACCGAGTGAGAGCAGGGGAGGGGCAGAGAGAGAGAGGGAGACACAGCATCGGAAGCAGGGTCCAGGCTCTGAGCCGTCAGCACAGAGCCCAACGTGGGGCTGAATCACCGAGAGCTTTACTGACCTGCGAGAAGGGCATCGTGAGAACAAGCACAATGATAACTCGAGGCTGGCGCTGGGAAGTAGACTTCGTCAGAGATGTGTAGAGATCGTGCTCTGCTTACGCTTTTCAAAAAATTTTTTAAGGTTTTTTTATTTTTGAGAGTGACAGAGAGACAGAGTGTGAGTGGGGGAGGGGCAGAGAGAGAGAGAGGGAGACACAGAGTCCGAAGCAGGCTCCAGGCTCCCAGCCGTCAGCACAGAGCCCGACGCGGGGGTCGAACCCACGAACCGCGAGACAGTGACCTGAGCCGAAGTCGGACGCTGAACCGACTGAGCCACCCAGGCGCCCCTGTGCTGATGCCTTTCAATAACCTCTTATGTAGCCACACTTTTTATTATAAAACTCTACATCCTGTGACTTATCACGAAGTGAGATTACCTCCTCAGTTTTCAATATCCAAGGTTGATGTTTATATGCAGTTCTTGCCCATGATCTGGTGGGTTCTTGAAAAGCTCTGGCCATTCTCCACGTTTCAAGGGATTCCTCACTCACTGGTGCCAAGACTGGCTTTCAGAATTACAGGTTCCATCCCTACGATGCAGTCCCGGGCATTGAGAGCTGACACAGATGTGGGAGAGTGAGGAACCTTCGCTCTGACAACTGGACTCGGAGGTTACGTATTTTTAGCCGACCAACCGGACCGGGGCTCACAGATCTACGGTGTTCAGCCAGCAATCATTGGCCCAGAGAGCGTTTCCTTTCTAAGTGAATTATTTGCCATCGTTTCAAAACCAGTGCATTGGCATCCTTTAAAGTTGTAAAAGACGGGCCAATCTGGGCTGACGTTTCCACACTGTAATGACTGGCTGGAGGTGAGAGGCGTGGGCCCTTTGGGCGAAGCTTACGCTCTCTGATTCGACACAGCCCTCGCTATCCCCCATTACCTGCTAATTAAATGAACCCACATAACGTTAGGCTAAGAGTAAAGATAACCTAGAAATTGTGTCTCCTCCAAGGCAGGAGTAATTTGTCTCGTAAGGGAGACGGCAGGGAGTGATGGGGACGGGACAGACCAGAGAGGGCCTGCGCTCCAGCGGGGAATAACTACTACTCAGCCTGCCCGGCTCCTGCTGCAACCCCCAATTTACCAATTCCCTCATTACAAATGGAACTAATACGTTCTCCGCATATTTTAAAAATTACTTATGTATTTGTTTTTGAGAGAGAGAAAGAGAGAGAGCGTGCGTGCACATGTGAGCATGAGCGGAGGCAGGGGCAGAGAGAGAGGAGAGAGAGAATTCCAGGCAGGCTCCGTGTGCCCCCAGTGCGGAGCCCGATGCGGGGCTTGAACCCACGACCCCGTGAGATCGTGACCTGAGCGGAAATCAAGAGTCACTTAACCGACTGAGCTACCCAGGCGCCCATGCTCTGCGTGTTAAAAAGTGGTGAAAACACTGTCCCGGAGAAGAAAGAAAGAAGGCAAAAGTCAGAGCAGGCTGATCGTAGACTTCCCCGTAAGCGGAGTGCCCAGCGATATTCCCCCCGTTAAGGCCTGAGTCTACGTAATTTAAGCAAACTTCTGTATGATGACGGGGCTCCTTCATGGACGAGGCTGTGCTGGACCGCGGCCACAGCACCTGCTGCTTCGTTCGGGGCGACGCACATCAACTTTGTTCAGAATGAGCCCTCCAGGGGTGCCTGGCTGGCTCAGTCAGTAGAGCACGTGACTCTTGATCTCAGGGTCATGAGTTCAAATCCCACATTGGGCACGGAGCCTACTTCAAATAAATTCATTAATTAAAAAAACATTAAAAAAAATTTTTTTTAAACGTTTATTTATTTTTGAGACAGAGAGAGACACAGCATGAACGGGGGAGGGGCAGAGAGAGAGGGAGACACAGAATTGGAAGCAGGCTCCAGGCTCTGAGCCATCAGCCCAGAGCCCGACGCGGGGCTCGAACTCGCGGACCACGAGATCGTGACCTGAGCTGAAGTCAGACGCTCAACCGACTGAGCCACCCAGGTGCCCCAAAAAAACATTTTTTTTAAAAAAGAGCCCTCCAGCCCTACTTCTTTTAAAAATTAAAACATTAAATTCTATTTTTCCCATTAAAAACGCAATGCATGTTCATTAAAGAAAATGTGGAAAGTGCATAAAAGTGAAAGGCATTTGAAAACTTGCCTAGACTTACCACCACTGTTGTTCATAATTTAGGGCAGGGGTGCCTGGGTGGCTCAGTTAAGCATCAAACTTTGGCTCGGGTCATGATCTCACAGTTGGTGAATTCGAGCCCTGCATCGGGCTCTGTGCTGACAGCTCAGAGCCTGGAGCCTGCTTTGGATTATTCTGTGTCTCCCTCTCTCTCTGCCTCTCCCCAGCTTGTGCTCTGTCTCTGTCTCTCAAAAATAAAGATAAAAAAAAATAATAATTTAGGGTAACTTTCTTCCACTCATTTTGCTGCACACACACACACACACACACACACACACACAAATACATATTGTATACATCTATATGTATAATTCCACTCTTCTCACTATGTTTTGAAAATACAGCTATTTCTCTGGAAAAACATTCCATGCTCATGGATTGGAAGAATAAATATTGTTAAAATGTCAATACTACCCAAAGCTATCTACACATTCAATGCAATCCCAATCAAAATTCCACCAGCATTCTTCTCAAAGTGGAAACAAGCAATCCTAAAATTTGTATGGAACCACAAAAGACCCCGAATAGCCAAAGTAATATTGAAGAAGAAGACCAAAGCGGGAGGCATCACAATCCCAGACTTTAGCATCTACTACAAAGCTGTAACCATCAAGACAGCATGGTATTGGCACAAAAACAGACACAGAGGCCAATGGAATAGAATAGAGACCCCAGAATTGGACCCACAAAAGTATGGCCAACTAATCTTTGACAAAGCAGGAAAGAACATCCAATGGAAAAAAGACAGTCTCTTTAACAAATGGTGCTGTGAGAACTGGACAGCAACATGCAGAAGAATGAAACTAGACCACTTTCTTACACCGTACACAAAAATAAACTCAAAATGGATGAAGGACCTGAATGTGAGACAGGAAATGATCAAAATCCTAGAGGAGAAAGCAGGAAAAAACCTCTCTGACCTCAGCCACAGCAATTTCTTACTTGACACATCTCCAAAGGCAAGGGAATTAAAAGCAAAAATGAACTATTGGGACCTCATCAAGATAAAAACCTTCTGCACTGCAAAGGAAACAATCAACAAAACTGAAAGGCAACCGGGGCGCCTGGGTGGCTCAGTCGGTTAAGCGTCCGACTTCGGCTCAGGTCATGATCTCACGGTCCGTGAGTTCAAGCCCCGCGTCGGGCTCTGCGCTGACAGCTCAGAGCCTGGAGCCTGCTTCGGATTCTGTGTCTCCCTCTCTATCTGACCCTCCCCTGTTCATGCTCTGTCTCTCTGTCTCAAAAATAAATAAACATTAAAAAAAATTTTTAAAAAAACTGAAAGGCAACCAACGGAATGGGAAAAGATATTTGCAAATGACATATCGGACAAAGGGCTAATATCCAAAATCTATAAAGAACTCACCAAAATCCACACCCGAAAAACAAATAATCCAGTGAGGAAATGGGCAGAAGACATGAATAGACACTTTTCTAAAGAAGACATCCGGATGGCCAACAGGCACATGAAAAGATGCTCAACGTCACTCTTTATCAGGGAAATACAAATCAAAACCACACTCAGCTATCACCTCATGCCAATCAGAGTGGCCAAAATGAACAAATCAGGAGACTATAGATGCTGGCGAGGATGTGGAGAAATGGGAACCCTCTTGCACTGTTGGTGGGAATGCAAACTGGTGCAGCCACTCTGGAAAACAGGGTGGAGGAGGTTCCTCAAAAAATTAAAAATAGACCTACCCTATGACCCAGCAATAGCACTGCTAGGAATTTACCCACGGGATACAGATGCTGACGCAACGGGGCACTTGTACCCCAATGTTTATAGCAGCTCTCAACAATAGCCAAATTATGGAAAGAGCCTAAATGTCCATCAATTGATGAATGGATGGTTTATATACACAATGGAATATTACATGGCAATGAGAAAGAATGAAATCTGGCCTTTTGTAGCAATGTGAATGGAACTGGAGAGTGTTATGCTAAGTGAAATAAGTCATACAGAGAAAGTCAGATACCATATGTTTTTACTCATATGTGGATCCTGAGAAACTTGAAGACCATGGGGGAGGAGAAGGGGTGGAAAACGTTACAGAGAGGGAAGGAGGCAAACCATAAGAGTCTCTTAAATACTGAGAACAAACTGAGGGTTGATGGGGGGTGGGGGAGAGGGGAAAGTGGGTGATGGGCATTGAGAGAGCACCTGTTGGGATGAGCACTGGGTGTTGTATGGAAACCAATTGGACAATAAATTATTTTTAAAAAGAAAATACAGCTATATCTCATAAATATGTGTTATTATTAACACATCACAAGTTTGTTGTTTATTAAATAATTTAATAGATACATTTTTTAAATGTCCCTGTTTAAATTTCTAATATAATAAATGTATATAGATATGTCCCATCCAAGCAAAAGCTCTCTGGGGTCTTCAATAATTTTTAAAAGTGTAAAGAGATCCTGAGACTAAAGGCTCGTGAACTTCTCTTGAAAGATGTTGGGTCTCAAGATATGGGTGTATCAGCTTTAAAACTTATAGCTGGGGCTCCTGGGTGGCTCAGTCGGTTCGATGTCTGACTTCAGCTCAGGTCATGATTTCACCATGAGTTCAAGCCCCGCGTCAGGCTCTTTGCTGACAGCTCACAGCCTAGAGCCTTCTTCGGACTCTGTGTCTCTTAGCTCTCTGCCCTTCCCCTGCTCGTACTCTGTCTCTGTCTCTGTCTCTCTCTCTCAAAAATAAAATAAAACATTAAAAAAATTTTTTTAAACTTATAGCCATAACTCAGAGATGTTGGATCTCAAGATGTGGGTGTACCAGATTTAAAATTTATTAGCCAGACCTTAGATATGCAGTGAGGATTCTGTTGCCTGTGTCCACCTTCCTCCTTCTCCAGTCCGTATTAACCCACCCCATGGTGGTGATCGCAGTTGGGGCTTTCTCAGAGAGAGATAGAGAAAGAGATAGAGATAGAGATAGAGATAGAGATAGAGATAGAGATAGAGATAGAGATAGAGATATATAGGAGCAGAGGGAAGGAGAGACAGAATCCTAAGAAGGCTCCACGCCATCAGCCCAGAACCCAATGTGGGCCTCGAACCCATGAACCATGAGATCATGACCTGATCCACAGAGAGTGGGATTGAAAAAATAACCCTTTCATGTGGGAGGGAGATTCGGGTGGGAGTTGTTTATCACGCTAGCATAATCCAGCCTAACCTGCCTGATTCAATGACTCTGTGTCATAATTACTAAAAAGATTGAGATTCTCCAGGAAAAGCTCCCTTAGCAGGTTCCTTCTCCTTATCTCACCACAGCCGCCATCTTGACCCCCCCCCAAAACCTTCAGAAGAAGTCAAGAGTTTCCTCCTCCTGTGCTCCTCCTATGCCGAAGGGGATGAATCTTGTTCTGCGACCATGTCCTGACCCGATTCTCCTTTCTCTTCATATTTTCACACCCTCAAGTTTGTGCAGTCTTTAAAGATTCTCATTCAACCCTATAGTGCCTTCCAATAGTCACATATTTTCCCTTCTACTAACCTTTCCTATGGATTATACACCCTGCCTCAAGTTTTCTCATCGTTTCCTAAATACCTAATCCGTTTTTGTTTTAACCTCTTCACTGAAGCTGGTTGCCTAAATTGTTTGTTTTCACAGACCAAGGCTACTCTGAGCCCTTGAATTCCAAGTTTTTCCTCTAAACATAGAGTTATAGGATTTCAAAATGGGGGGGGGGGCAGGCAGAATGATATGCTTCTCTAACATGCATAGAATCACCTAGGGATCTTGCTAAAAGGCAAATTCTGGGGCCCCGTCCCCAGAGATTCTGATTCAGTTAGGTCTAGGGTGGGAATCAATAATCTGCAGTACAGCGAGCTCCCAGCGGGTACCAACATTGCCGCTGGATTAGCCGACAGCTGGATTAGCCAACAGCTTTTCATTTTCTCCAAGTCTGAAAACTGATGTAGGGACGGTTGTCCCTTAAATAGCAGAGGAGATCCTCTCCTCTTTGGTTGCCGCGATGAACCAGTGGGTGCAGCTCTTATAAATGATCCAAGAAGGAATCCCTAAGGTACACAGAGTTGGGAATGAGGGCAGTGGTCCTCGTCTTCTACCCTCGACACCTATCTCCAGAGCTCAGACTTGGGGTTGGGAATGAGGCTGGAGACAAAACAACTTCTTGCCTCTTTGCGGGGAGATCCCTGGTCCTGAAACACACTTTCGAGCTCTGTTTCTATGGGCAAACACGTCAGAAGAATGCGCCGTTGAGAACTTTCTGTGACAGTGCGTTCTTCGGGATTTTTCTTTTCTTTTCTTTTTTTTTTAAACAACCAAGTTTTTGATTTGGGGAAGTCACAAAAAGTTAAGTTAAAGGGAAGGGACCTTACACTTCCTCCAGCTTAATACCTTTCCTTTCTAGCTATCTTGTTGACGCAGGGTAGATATGCGGGTGACCGGAGAGATGCTATCTGGTATGCAGTGGCCCCAGCCAAGGATCTGCATTCCTGCCATCACCCCACCCTTATGCCAGGACTAGTGCCCGCCGAGCTCACCGAGTCCCTGCAAAACCTTGACAAAGCTACAGAAGCAGATACTAAAACCGCTGAGAATGCTTTTAGGGATTCAGAGTGGCATGGCCCACTCACTCTGTTCTAGAAGAGAACGTTGAGATTTGACGGGCGGAAATAAGTCAAGGCCACACAGCAAAATGCTGGCATAGCCAGGACAATGAGCAAGGTTTCCTGACTCCCAGTCCAGCGCTCTCAGACTACGTCCTATTTCTCACGGGACGGACAGGATCGAGGAAGACAGCAGGATGGGCTATTGCCAAGTTCATTTAGGACCTAGAGGTCCTGATAGAAGTTGAGTGTTGTTTTGTAATAATTCAGTGATCACGTCTTTCAGATATGGCAAGGACCTCTGAGTCTAATATCCCCAATTAGGATGAGGGTCCCAAGGCCCAGACGAATCCTTGGTACACAAGTTACCAATCCCTCCTTCTGGAGCTTTCAAGGCACTCATTCCTAACCTCTGCTCTTTCAGATTTGTCGACTCCTGACACACTGGAGCCTAGTGAGTGTCCTTAATTTTCTTGGTAGAATCTTGAAGGAAAATCCTTCTTACTCCTTCCTAAGGGTCCCGAGCTTCCCTCTCATGCTCAGTCAGAGAGGAGAAGGATCAGTGTCTAAAGTGACATCGGAGGTGAAAAGCTGTGGGAGGCTCCTGGCATTCCTGTGCTCCCAACGTGAGTCTCCCCTGGCTTGGCTTATTGATGACAGCATAGTATGACCTCATTTATTCAAAACTAGTGACAACCGGGATGGGCTAAGTTGAGGTTTACCTTGGAGAATCAAAGAGAAAATGTCAAATAAATTATTCAAGTTAATGATATTTTATCTATTTATTTCTAATTTGTGTTTATTTGAAGAGAGAGAGAATCCCAAGCAGACTCCGCACTGAGTGTTGAGCCCAACATGGGGCTTGATCCCACAAACCGCGAGATCATGACCTGAGCCAAAATCGAGTCCGACGCTCAACCCATCGAGCCACGCAGGCGCCCCCTAGTGTTAATGATATTTAAGGAGGGCTATTTAACCTATTTAAGGGAAGATTCTTTCAAAATATTTTCCAAATACCATTTAAAGCGTATCTAGGGCTCTCTGACCCATACCTCTTGACAATTTTTAAATTAATTACACATTAGTCTTACCTGTTCAATAATTAAAAAAAACTCTCCTGAGATTTTTCTATTAGGGAACACGTTTTCGGTCTAATTTAGTCATTATACATGTATGTAAGTGTTGTTATTAAATTATACTTCTCTAAAAACATTCTGGAATTCAGAATTTTGTTTTCCCTTAGGTTTCCTTTCAATATCGAGTATAGATTAGTGAAGCTTTTCTATATGTGTGTGCATGCATTTGCTATGGTCATCATAGAGACATTGTGACTTAGGAGCAATGCATTGTAGTAACAGTTGTTATAGTGAGCAAAATACATTTCAGAATATGTGTGGTTATGTGTTATTAAATATTAGAATAGTAAACAGGTTTGTAACTCCGTTTTAAGTGAGGAATGCCATTGGCAGGAGATAATAAAGGGAATTTTTTAAATACTATAGCTATTGATATTTCTTTTTTTAAGATTTATTTATTTTTGAGAGGGAGAGAGAGTGAGCAAGCAGGGGAGGGGCAGAGAGAGAGGGAGACACAGAATCGGAAGCAGGCTCCAGGCTCCGAGCTGCCAGCACAGAGCCCAATGTGGGGCTCGAACTCACGGACCGTGAGATCATGACCCGAGCAGAAGTCAGAGGCTTAACTGACTGAGCCACCCAGGTGCCCTTAAAGGGATTTTTAAATATAAGCTCAAAACACCCAATGAGAAGAGTTTTAATTGCGGAGGAGTCAGGCAGTTGGTAAGAGAGTATAATTCACTGTAGATTCTAGGAAGCATGGCGTTGCCGAAGTTGGCCAAAGACCATGTCCTGTTTGGCACAACTTTGCTTGCTGAACCTGAGCCCACCAGTATCTAGGTTATGGTGAAAAACTCAGACACACAGAACAACAGATGACCTTAGCAGCAGCAGTGAATATGTGCCAAAGAAAATAATATTAAAAAACGGGTCCGGAGAAAAAGGGTCTTGAGCAAGACTCCAAATCGAAATCAATTTTCATGGTGCCGCTTGATTGTCTGGTTTGGTCGGCA
Source organism: Panthera leo (assembly GCF_018350215.1). Lineage (NCBI taxonomy): Eukaryota > Metazoa > Chordata > Mammalia > Carnivora > Felidae > Panthera > Panthera leo. Next base: position 5,570,338 of record NC_056692.1, on the reverse strand, counting down.
TGGATATTAAACCACGGATACTCTAACCACCTATGCTACCTACAAGAACTCACGGTAAAAGCAAACTAGGACCTCATGGCTAAAAACAATAGCACCAGAGTCGATGCACATGGCTACAAAGTGATCGCTTCTAATTCTGCTTTGAATTAGCATACCTTGTCCGCTGACATCGTCCTAAGCCTTCCTCCCTGCATTCCTTTGGCTCACTGTCTTTAAAAGCATTCTTAAGGCCAAATTTGAACATCATACAATCCGCCCCTGGTAATGATACAGTTGGATGATTTCTAGTACATTTATACAGTTGGTGGCATCGCCCTAAGATGCTTCCCTCACTCTCTATGCAGTCAACTCTTGCTTCTGCCCCCGTATCCAGTGATCTGTGTTCCTTTGTGATTAATAAAAACATTTCTAACGTTAATTTATTTTTGAGAGAGAGAGTGCGAGTGGGAGAGGGCCAGAAAGAGGGCGACAGAGGATCCAAAGCAGGCTCTGAGCAGTGAGGGCAGAGCCCGATGCGGGGCTCGAGTTCACAAACCGTGAGATCATGACCTGAGCCGAAATCAAGAGTCGGCCGTTTAACCGCCTGAGTCACCCAGGTGCCCCTCCTTTGTGGTCTTTTAATTATCTTCCGTTACGGCTCTATGTTTGTAAAAACAAGCACGTTGGCCATTTTAAGAGACACAGGTTATGTTGAAACGGCTTTATTATTTCTTTTAATCCATAAATATCTGTTACTGACAAAAGTGGAAAAATCCTTAAGACTAAATCTTACTAAAGGGATACCTGTTTACAGTACATATAGAATGTGCTTTGACAAGTAAGTGAACGCTAAGATCTGTACAGAAACAGCAGGTGCATGAGCACTGCTCATCGTGAAGCTTCCTTACAAGGAACGGAGAAACTGTGTAAAGGTACAGATAGAAAGGTATTTTTCATCAGTACTACCATATAATAAACACGGAATCCGTAAATTGGGCTAATGCGTATAAATGTTCATTAATCCCCCCACACACCTTAGGAAATTGTGTCCCCAAACTAAAAATATTACAGTAAGAATTGCTTTTTATTAGAGAATTTCAAGAATTCTTTACTACAAAATGTCTAGTTGAGTTACAGAACTAGAGGAATATTTGCCACTACGAAGCAAATGAACAAGTCCTCTCATGGAGTGGTATTCCGGGGCACAGCAGGAGTGGGCAGCAAAGTTGGGGGGGGGGTTCTTCCCCTCCCTCGGGAGGGAAGGTGTTAAGGAAACATACGACGCCATTTCTCTTACGGATGGGAGGTTGATGGGTTGGCCGATTTACAAGATGGGTTTGATGTTGCAGACTTGCACCATCAGCTCTTGCTTCGCAAGCTTTCACCAGGAGGACGGTAGTGTCACCAGGAGGGGCTGGAAAAGCACTAGCCTGGGGTGAGTGCCCACCTCCTAGCCGCCCAGGGCATGATGCCTCCCCCTCCTCCAGTGGGAATGGAGCCCAGTGTCCAGACTCGGTCTTCAGGACCCGGGTTCTGGAGTCAGAACATCCATTTCAACATGGACCTTTTGCCGTGTGTTCTCCTCTGTGGCTTGAAATGCATTTCCAAGCTGTCCTCAAATACAAACCTGACACCCCTGTGGGGCACCCTCTGGGCCTGTCTCCTCCAGCCTGGCCTCTCTCTGAAGTCAGAACCGCCTCCCTCCAGCTTCAAGGACCACATCACAATGAACACTTCAAATTCGGAATGCCTCAGTGACACAGACACCCGGGATAATTTAGATGTGTCCATACGAGAGGGCTTTTGTGAACGCTGTTGGTAACCTGTTGAACGGGTAGGGCCTTACCCCTGCAGGTATGAGCATCTCTGGGTGGCCGAGACCATGGAGCTCACCTCAAGACTCTAGCGAGGGGGCTAGTGGCCACCCAGGGCATCTGAGGATGTCATCATGGGGCAGGCGTTATGTGTGCAGCTCATTTGAGGTGGGGAGGAACGTGAAGAAAGGAGGGGGTGCCAATGGGGAATGAAGGCCCTAGGACATAAGAGCTGGATGAAACTTCAAAGCTCACCTAGTCAAAGCCCCTCGTTCTACAGATGGGAAACTGAGGCACTGAGAGGGAACATGACTCGTCCTTGGTCACACAGCAAGATGGAGACAAAGCCATGTCCCCAAGAGCCTTAGCCCTGTGCTTTTCCCTCCTGTGGCATGCTGCCTTGTGAAATTAAATATAGAGCCCAGGAAGACCTATCTTTCATATTGAGTCTGTCATTAAAATGCTGCATTTATAAAAAATAACATTTGAACCCTGAAAAATACTTCATTAAAACACAAGCTTCCTTGAAAATACTCCAGAGCAAAATGTCCCAGGTTCAGGGAGGACAGTGGAAGGAATGTCTGTGGGAGGTGACATGTCAACTCTTCTCAGAGCAGGTGGTGATGTCTAGGGTCCAGGTCACCAGCAGCCCCTTCAGACGACCTCGGGTCAAGTCCACACTTGTGTGGATGGAATCTGAGGATGGAAGGAAGGCTGGTGGCCAAGCATCTCTGAAGAAAAATGGATTTTTTGGTGGCAGGGCTACTGGTAATGGAGATTTCTCCACGCCTGGAGAGTCATGAGGCTCTCCCGTCTTTTGAGAGAAAGGGGGAAAATCCGTGACACATACGAGCAGGACAGATGTAAGCAAGGTGGCAGAGTGGCCGAGAGCCACCAAGGATATGAATCTTTGGCCAGAACAGGAGCCTCTGGGCTCGTGGCAGGCTGGGCAGGAGCTTCAGGGAATTTCCAGCTGCAGAAACCAAAGCTGACCTTCAAACCATGATGTCTCCGACAGGCCAGCTTCTCTCCCTAACCTCCCAAAGATCAGAGAGGTAGAGCCCTTGGCTGCATGGCCTGGAGAATCATCTTGTGGGGGCAGGAGGTGAAGGATAAACCAATGAGGCCAACAGAAGTCTTGAAGAATGTGTCATTCCTTGCTTGTTTTCACCGAGGGCTCTAAGTTTTAGAACTTAGAGGATAGCAGGATGGAGGTAAACAAATTAGGGATGGAGGGAGACAAATGGAGGAAGAGGGCAGGGCCAGGGAGTTGAGAGGAGGGAAAAACTGGAAATGGCATAGAAGACTGAGGTTAAAATAGGGGTTTCTGGGTGTGAGAGTGGAAAGAGGGGAGAAATTTGAGCTAAGGGGAAAGTCTGGAACTTTCACCCAAGGCACTGGGGAGTCCCGAGGGTACGACTCCAGTCTGGGGGATCCAGGAATTCTTGGGAAATCCTTTGTAACCTACGAACTTATGGAGCCAAGAGTTAACTGGAAGAAGCAAGACGGGAAAGGCGGAAGGGCATGAAGGATGGCGAGAGCTTCACTGCCATCAAAGACCAAGGGGACCTGTGAGATCCTTCAGGGCAGGAGAGAGCCTATGCAGAGCCCCATCCATTCCCACCGGAGCAATGGAGACACACACAGAGACCACAACAAGCAGAAGGAAGTTGAGGGCTCTGAGCTGCCCTTGCTGGGAAAGGAGGGCTTTCACCACGGGGACGGATGGCCCTTCTATGCCTAGTGGTGCTAGTGGCCACCAGCCTGGTGGGGCTGGCAGTCAGGGTATCTGGGTTCCAGCCCAGAACCTTCTCTTACCTGTTATGTGAGCTTGCCTGGTCATGTGGCTTTGCTTGTTCTGCAAACGTGGATGGGCAGTTGAATAAATGAGATGTTTCTGTATCCCAGTGAAGACATAATTTTATGGATTTTTAAATGGGGGACTGAATTGGAGCAAGTTTGTAGACTTCTCTCTTTCTCCTTCTTTCCTTCCTTCCTTCCTTCCTTCCTTCCTCCTTCCCTCCCTCCCTTCCTCCTTTTCTCTTCCTTCCTTCCTTCCTTCCTCCTGCCCTCCCTCCCTCCTTTCCTTTCTTCCTTCCTCCCTCCACTCCTTCCTTCTTTCTTTCCTTCCTCCCTTCCTTCCTTACCCAAGTGAGAAGCAGAAGAATAATTTAAATAAAGTAAACGTTAGGTAGGATTTTCTGATCTGACTGACAGCAGAGGTTTTGAACCAGACAGCAATAAGGCTGGGATGAGAAATGCTTTGGAATCAACCTATCAAACAACCCCTGAGACAGACAGACAGGCAGACAGACAGGGCAGGGGAGAAGCATCATGCTGACGGCAGCAGAACTCAGTGCCAAGATGCTTCTGACCCGGGATGAGATCAGGTTTCTGGTTCGGCGTGTGCATGTGTGCAGACACCTGGGGAGGGGATGTTCACCCTTTCCCCTCCGCACCAGCAGGCAGCCTTAGAGGGGAGGCTGGATTAGAGGACAGTGGGTTTAGGGGGACCAGCTGTGAGAGGTACACTTTCGTCTCTGGGAGTGCCCTACTGCTCCATTTAGATTGGCTTCCTCCCCCCTGCCCTCTTAGCCTTGCCTTCCAGAACAAACGCTCATAAAACCTTGGGGACCAGCCCCTTGAGAAGGTTTATGTGTTTGTAGGGGAGGAAAGCAGAGAGTGATCCCTGTCCTCACAGCCTCACAGTCTCAGTGATGCTCCCCCAGTGGGGAAGCTGAGAGCTGTGTTCACCACCTCCAGCCTTAATCCCCTCATGATGAGCCTTGAGGGGGAGACAAGAGCTTTGGAATTCTTGAAATAAGTAAAAGGACTCAGTCGATTGAGTTTTCGGTGGATCGTAGACGTGGTGAGATTAAAAATTCCAAGGGCTGACGCTGGCGGGGGGGGGGGGGGTTCTTCCTGCCCGACCCCCGTGTTAAAGGACCATACATGTTGTATGCAGAACTGGGGGAACCTAAAACCCCAGTTTAAGGTCATTGCTTTTGGAGTCTGAGTGTGGCGACAGTCGTATATTTTTGTATCATACCTTTACCTGCCAGTCTGGGGCTGATTCCCCGCGCCCCAGCCCAAGGAAGTGCCCTGGCCCTGAGAATGGGGGAGACCTTCTCTCCCCCCAGGCTCTGGTCTTCGGGAGTTGGATGCTGCTTAGTTCACGGTTCACTCTCCAGGAGGCTGTTACACCCTGCCCACTGCCCACGTTGGAGGCAGAGAAGGGGCTGAGATGGGCTGGCAGGGGCCAGTCCCCCAATAGAGCTGAAGGCCTGGGTCCGCCCGGTGCCCGAGTACCCCCTGCAGGGGAAGGGTGGGGAGCTGCCCAGTTAACCCCCAGACCCAGAGCCCTGGAGTAGCATTGTCTGCATTTGCCAATGGGTCTCTGTTGCTTTGATCCAGAAGAGGCACTGGTCTGAAGCAGCAACAGCCAGGAGAGAGAAATGGAAGGGCAGGGGGAGCGGGGAGGGGGCAGGGAGAAGGAGCACTGAACAGAGAAGGGGGCCAAGCGGGTGGGCAGCGGTGGGGAGAGAGGGGTGGGCACGGTTCAAGGCCACTGCCTGGGGTCCTCCAACACTGGGGGCCAAGCCACCCTCCCTAGAGGCCTCTGCCTCAGCCTGCGCCTTGGGAGACAGGCAGAGCCCGGGGCGATGGGGATGGCGAGCCCCTGAGGCCCCGGGGCATCACAGTGGCTCTCCCCACCTTCTGCTCTCTGGCCACGGGCAGAGAGGCCTCTGGGGAGCAGAGCAAAGGAGGGGAAGGCAGGCCTGAGTGTCGGCCATAGTTCAGACCTAGAGGCCTGGAGGAAGGGTGGACATAGGTTGATGGGGAGGATACCCCCAAAGTCCCTGTACCCCATTGTGACTTTCCTCTGGGTGGGCTCCAGCAAAGCCCCAGAGAGCTCGGGGGCCACACGCCTAGAGCCCGAGGAGGGGGTCGGTGGGGGGCGGGGGCTGCAGGTGGGGCAACCAGCTAGAACTGGGTGGGGGGGGGGGTTCCCCACAACGGGGGAGGCAGCTGAAGAAAGGGAACCCCTCCCTATCCTGGGGCTTGGGGGAGGGGCGCAGGGCAGGGGGAAGGGCCACTCGGTGGGGACCAGAGAGTTCCAGCAGGCAGAAGAGAACGTTATTGTGCTTATGGACACAGCAGCTCCCTGGCTCTGAGAGAGCAAGCAGACAGTTTGTAGGCACTAGAAGATTTCTGTGATGCGGTCGAAGGGAAATGAATGAGACCAAGTAGCCTATTTGGTCAGCCCGTTGACTGCACCTGCTGGCCAGTCCAAACCCGGGGGATGGGGGGCTTGGGACCAAGGTCAGGCCAGGGTCTCTCGGCGGACAGAACCTGCAGGGGGGGGACATGGGGCTGAAGGGAGTTAGTGGTGGTGGGGCGGGGGGGGGGGGGGGGAGGCGGGGCTGGGGCCTAGCCCCTCCCCTCACTCCCCTGGATGCTTCTGGAAGAGTGAGAGAGATCGCTCCAGATCCCAGGTGTGAGTGTGCCCGGCCAGGCCACCGGGGCCGTGTCTCCCGGCGCATGGCTTTCTGGGCAGAGGCGGCCCGCCCCCACCTCCTGCAGACGGGACAAGGCAGGGCGGCCACACGCGGCTAGGGGCTCCGCTCCCGGCCCCGCCCCGCCCCGCCCGGCCAGTCACACGGTCACTTCCGTCTTGCTGGCCGTGTAGCAGGTGTGGTGGCCCGGGATGTAGTGCAACTGCTCCACTGTGTTGTGTCTGCGGGAGGCGAAGGCCTGGCGCCTGGCGGCCGTCTGGCTCTGGCCCAGGGTGGCGTAGGAGTTATTGGAGGCACTGGGATGGGAGTGCATCTTGGTCATGCGGTAGCGGTCCAGCACGGGCGTGGACACAAAGACGTCCGTGTGCGAGAGGGCCCGCGACAGGGACTGCTCGGGGAAGGCCGTCCGCTCCGGGGACAGCAGCGGGTCCTGGGAGTGCAGGCGCTCCGTGGAGAGCAGCTGCTCGTCGGACAGGATGCGGTCATAGGGCAGGCCGAAGTCGTCGGGCAGGCCCCGCTCTGGGGACAGAACCCTGTCCTGTGACATGGCCCGGATGGGCCGGCGGGGCCGCTCCCGCGGTAAGGGCTTCTGGGACATCTGGATGACATTGAGGGGGAGGGTGCCGCGGGCGGCCAGGTCAGGCAGATGCCGCCGCCTCATGTAATATTCGTCAGCCTCTTTGTCAGCTGGGGAGAGAGACAGACAGAGAGAGAGAGAGAGAGAGAGAAAGAGTCAGCTGGGGTGACAGTGTGACAGCACAGCCCAGACGGGTGGAGGAGTGCAAACCAGTCCCCAGGGTCTTGTTAGACGCAGGTTCTGGTTCAGACCTCCTGGCCTGGGCCGGACCTGAGAGTCTGCGTCTCCACCCGGCTCCCAGGCAATGCCGATGCCTCTGGTCTAGGACCACCTTGAGTCTCCAAGGGTGGACGGGCTCCCTCGAGGTCCCCAGGGGGCTCAAGGCACAGTTGATGGCACAGCCAAGCCCCTGAAATCCCGCTTCGACCACACCGTGGTCCTGAGAGAGACCGGGTCTTGCGGAAACCCCCGGGAGGCAGTTGGCGGCCTTCTGAGGAAGTTCAGAGCCTCTCTCCAGGGAAGCCGGGTTGCGGAACCAGACTCCCGCTACAGTGAAGTCGAGACGCTCCGACCAAGAGGCACTCGTGAAAATGCTTAGCTGGTAACTTAGGAACATAGTAACACCCCCCCTGCGGTGACAGCCAGCCCACAGGAAACCAGCACCCGCCCCCAGTCCCACACACGCCCAGAATCAAGCCTACACCCACGTCGCCTGTGCCCACAACATGGCCAAGGCAGTCCTATATTTGGACTTCGCTCAACGCTCCACCCGTTGTCCCCATCCGGGAGGCCCTCCCACGCTCACACTGACTGCTACACCCTTGAATGTACCCAGGACACACGCGAGCCTGCTTTGGCCCGAATTTCAGGAATGAGGCGTCCTGCGGTTTTCTAAATCTCTGCAGAATGTGGCAATCCTGACTGCTCCCCGGTTTTCCCAGAGAGTCACGGATGGGTAGGTCCTGCCTCCCTCTTCCCCGCCGTTCATCGAGCCCTCGGATCATCAGGGACCCCCGCTTCTAGCCGTAGAAGCTCACCGCGGAGGTGGCTGATGTGGACCCACGGGATGGACTCCGTCAGGGCAGATTACCCCAGAGCGTCAAGTAAAGACTCGGCCCCACAGCTGGGTGGTTATGAAAACAGACCCATGAGGGCATGGAGGCAGGAGGTCCAAGGGTCAGAAAGCTAGGAAAGAAGACCTCTCCTCTTCTTGTTGACCTCTCCATGTGCCTTGTTGACATTGTAATGGGTCTTCATGGGTCTTAAGCCCATCCGTGTTCAGATCCCCCCCAGACTCAAATGGCAGAGCTGGGACCACCGGAGGAACGGCGCTCTGCGAGGAAACGGGGTGTGTGCATGGGAGAGGGGAGGCTCGGGTTCTCAAGACAGCGTTGGCCGGGTTAGAGAGGGAGCTGGTTTCTGGGCCCTTCCAAAGCCGGGTCTCTGGGAAGGGTCTCGCACAAGGCTGTGGCACTGGTAGCCTCCACTCTAAGGTAAGGTAGAGCATGAGGAATGTGGTTTGAAGATGGCGGGTGCTGGGTGAGGCTGGGGGAAGGCTTTCTCTTGCGGTTAAACTCGTCCGTGGCGCTGCCTCCCACGGGAACGTGGGTGTGATGATTCCGTGGCCTCCACTCTATCTACGGGGACACGGATCCAGGCCATAGCGAACAGACACAAGGGGCTTCCCGTCCGCTCTTCCCAGGCTACACCTTACTCTTTATTCTCGAAACTCCACACCCGTCCCCTCCGGTGTAGGGCAAGAGAGGGAAGCGCAGGAAGGTGTCGCAAAGGCCCCGGAGCAGACCCCAAACGCGAGGTAATGGTACTTACTTAGCCGCTTCAGGGATGAGTACCTGCTGGGGTGGGTCTTCACCGCAGACTCATAGGAGGGGGGCAGGTGGGCCAAGTTCTGGAAGGAGCGGGAGAAGGAGAGGTCATAGGGCTCCGTGGCCGACGTCAGGATGTTGTTCATCCGTGGCTTTTCTGCAAAAGAAGGGGGTGGGGTGCGTCGCGTTGGCGAGGAGGATGGGCCGGCAGGAGGGGAGGATCCGAGTTCTAGCTCTCACTCCCTATCCTGCTTTCCTGGCCCCCCTGTACTAGAACGTGGGTGGTGCTGGTGACTTGGTTTCCCCCATGCTCAGTTCCAGTTGCCTCCAAGGCTAGGGACAAGTGCTGTTTTAGCCGCCGCTGGCGGCCTATCCCTCTTTGAATGACAGACTCCTTCTCCCTGCGCGCCGCTGTGCTTTCTGAGGACAACGTAAGCCTGTTGGAGCTGAGGGCGGTCCTAAAAGTGTGTGAAAGTTCTGTCCTGTCCCTAACAGCTCTCAGGCCCAGGGAGAAAAAAATCTCCGTTGGAAATAGGTGGGGTGACGGTGGTCTCGTCCACGTACTCACAGGACGGGGTCCAGGACCCAGGTTCACCGAGACTCCATCCCACGCTGCCCATGACGTTATTCCGTCCCTCAATGCCAGCCCTCAGGTCCCCCCTTCCTCCTCGAGCCTCCCCAAACCCCGCCCCTGACAGGCCACCTACGAAGCCACTCCCTCCTCCTCCAGTTCCTTCCCCAAAAGTTCTGGGGGCCACGTTAGGAAGAGCACAGGGGTTGGAGGGGGAGAGAAGATGCGGGTGTGGGGGAGGGGGGTGGTTGGGCAGGAAGGAAGCAGGCAGGCATGTCTTGGTGCTTGACTGACTTTCTGAGCCTTAGCAAGAAATCAACAGTGGAAACAGTGGTGCCATTCCCCGAAATGAGGTGGGCAGGTGGCTCTCTCATTGTCCCTCCATACTCTTTGGTTTGGGGCACCCAGAGAAGGGCCAGGCTGTGGCTCCCCACGCCTCTTGGCAGAGAGAGTGCCGAACTCCGGAAGTCAGGAATTCTATGAACCGGGGGACAAAGAGAAGAACTGCCAGGCTTGGTCCAAGGGCAGCCTCACTACAGGGAACTCCCAGCTTCTCTATCCTTCCTGCCTTCACTGGTACCCCTAAACGCTGGGGGTGGAGCCAAGGGAGCCCAGCCAATGAGCTGGCATTCATGCCAGCTCGGTACATATGTGAGGGGGTGAGGGACGCTCTACGTCCCCGAGAGATCAGAACATGCTGTACAGAAAGAGCCTCCCTGGCATGGATCGGGACAGACGCCAGGAAGCGGGGTGGGCAGGAAGCTGGGAGCACTGCTCTCCGGAGCTGGGTGACAGCCACCAGTCCTTTGCTCCTACTGCTTCACTTTCAGTGATGCTGGAGAAAGAAGGAGCTTCCCTCTGCCCGTTGGCATCATCCTGCCACCGAGGGCATTGCTCAGCTCACCCACTTCCAAATGCAACATTTCTGGGTGCTCCTACCCACCCCGCTCTGTCCTCCAATTCATGCTGCTGAGCCAAGGCCAGCTCTTCCTCGCCCTCGGCCTCCACCATGATCACCCCTGCCCCCTTGCTCAGCCTCTCTCTCCTATTGCAATATCCTTCCTTACTCGTCCTGTGCCCAGATTGGCTCTTCGCTCAAGACTCTCCACTCCAGCCACGTCACGTCTTTTCAGCCCCCTGTGGCATCTGGTCCTCAAGCCCCTGTTGCCGCTTTCCTAGACAATGCCACGCATTTCCGTGTCTATGTGGTCTCTAATCATTTGACTTGATCTGCTCTTGGGGATCTCCAAAGACTGGAATATCCTTAACAGTAGACACCTTGCTTTCCCATTTGGCCGATGACTTCACCGTGCTTGGCCCAAAATAAGGACCCAGTTAATGCTCTCTGGTTAATCAAGTCGACACAGTCCACCTTCCCTCTTAATAGTCTCGCCGCCAGCTCCTGGGGAAAGCGTAGCCCCCAACGAAGAGACGCGGAGGAAACCTTGCCTCCCCCAGGCTGTGAGCGGCTCACGGGGCAGAGACCGGGTCTCGCCTACCCTCATGCCCCTGCAGCAGGTGGAAAAAGAAGAGAGGAAGAGGAGGGATGAATGGCTCCTTCTGCACCCAGGAGGTGTTAGCTCCTTCTGGAGAACAAGCCTTTCAGAATGTTCAGGAGTGAGCAGAGCACTCCTCGCTCGCCTTTTCGGGCTCCTCTTCCTGCTGCTGCCTCATCACCGTGGGCATCCCCCCCCCCCCAGGCTCTCTGCTTCTGCCTTCTGCTTTTCTCTTTCAGCCTTCCTGCACAGATTGCCCCCACTCGCAGGGCATCGGTTCCTGCCTCCAAAGCGTCACTTACTTACATCTTCAGCTGTAACCTCCCTCCAGGCTTCATGTCTGCATTTCTAGCTGCCTGCTGAATCCTTTTTCTTGAGTCTCCTCTGGTCCCTAGCTTTAGATGTCCAGATCCAAATTCACCATCAACAGCTTCCTCTCCTCCGCACACTGGCTTGCTTTCCTGACTCCTTAGATTGCCTTGCTAAGAACCCCCATCCTTCTCAATGATCACGGCTCACCATTTTACTCACTGTTGACTCTCGTCAACCATACTCGCCCCGTCACTAAGTTTTCTCGATCCTTTCTCCAAAATATTTTATATCTGAGCCCTTCTTTCTTTTCCCACTGTCCACATCACCACTGGTAGCTGCCGCTTCCTCACTGATCTCTCCAATTTCTTTCAGTTCTGGTTTCCCCTGGTCCCTGCAACCTTAAACATCTTATTAAACTAGCTTTCATCACATATTTCCACTAGGAGCCCAGCACTAGAGGGGGACATCAAAATAGTCCCCTTCTGTCTTCCTAATTATAATGCTCAACACCTCAATGCAGAAGCAGAGCATAGTCTCACAAGAGGGTTGTCAGTCTCTCTGCCAAGCGAGCCACATAATTTATCTTTGTTTTGAGTTTCTCTCTCACTAAACTTTAATGATGTTTTCACTCCTTCAGAGCAAAGGCAGCAAAGTGACTGATGGTTCATAATTTCCATGGCTGTCTTATGTTCTACCAAGTTTGGAGCGGGTACCAAAAATAGTTTTACTCTGCAGTGCTAGGTGTTAAGTTGTGATCAGGAGGATGTTATAAGAAGGGCACGTGGGTTTTGTAAACCTCTGGCGCTATGCCCACCCTCCTGTGCTCTCCAACCTTCACCTTCTTCCCCTGCCAGGAGGCTAACGCTCGGATCACCCGGGTTGGTTTTGAGTGTGTTATCAAATCTTAAGTGGTTTGGGGAGGACTGATGGAGTTTATGCCAGGTCGCATGTCATTAGTCAATGGTACCACATGTAGACTTGGGCAAAGGAGCGTGCTCGCTCTTTGCTCTGGACATACGGAATTTATGACTCCAAGAAGTGATCTAGCGTGCACTCGAGAATGGGTTAGGAAAGGGTCTCCCTCCTTCCCTTCCGTGGCAGAAGATCACTCTGGTTTCCGAGACAGAACGCTGGGAGACAATGGTCTAAGAGTGGGACTGAGCCACTGTGGGCTCCTTACACCTCCTGAGCTCCAGTGAGTCGTGACCATATGTCTGATGCCTGACGGGAATTAGGAGTCAAGATGGAGCCCCTGGGGATGGGGACGGAACACGGAATGCTCACAGCCATCTCTCACCATGTGTAGGGGTCTGGGTAGCACTGCTTAAAATCGGATGGTTATACTGGCGATCACCTGGAAATCATAGAAAAGAGATTTTTAAAGAAGAGTTCAGGCATTCCATTGTTTCTTCCACATAGCGGCGCCTCTCTTGACGTCTAATGTGCTTCTCTGAGCCAAAGGAAGCCCCCCTTACAGGCCTGGGCCCTCTAATGCCCTGGAAATATGAAGGGCAGAAGGCAGTGTATTAGGTGCAAAGAGCCTTCCTCTGCTGTTTGTGTCCCTCTCCTCCTGCATCAGGGCTTCCTCTGTCACCATGGAGACCCGCCCACATCTGTGGATCTGGCTGACCGCAACAGAGGTTTGTTGGGGTGGAGGTGGGTGGAAGAGAAGGATAGAGACTAAGGGGCACTTGACAAGTATACATATATGGGGTGGGGGACTGGCCAGGGGAACTAGACCTTTTTGGGGGGAGGGGGATTGTAGGGCATCGTTAACCAGGAAGGGGATGCCCTAACTTAAGGTGGTTGCACCTTTATGGGGCTTTGATTTGTCTTGAGTCTTTATACACAGGTGCCTGGGTGCATCCTGAGATGGGGCAAGCTGACGGGAACCGTCAGCTTGGGATCAGGAACCCTGCGTTCTAGGCTCTGTCCTGCCTAGAAATGACACAGCCCAACATTTCAAAAGTCCACATCGATTGAACAAGTCACAAAGTTAATGGAGTCACAGTTGCCAAAGCACAGAGTTCAAGGCAATCTAAGATCTTAGACCCAATGACAGTGTGGTTTTGCCATGAAAACACACTTCATCCCTGTGTTATTGCTTCAACTCAACATTGTATTTTTGCATCTAATTTTAACTAAAGCAAGGGGGAAAAGGGGGGCACGTAGCCTTTGGTCTAGTTTATCTAAACCATGGATTACAGCCACGCCATCCTCTTGGGGCTAGAAGATCTGTGTCTGTTTCCTTCTATCTTGCTATTGGAGCCATCTTTTCTACTGTTGGCCGTAGTCTTTGGTTGCTCACTATAAAGCATTCTCACCAGATAGCTTTTCCTCTTGTATTCTCAACATACTAGTGTTTCATGAAGGCTCTACCTTCTTACCCAGACTGATAGTTCTCAAATTTACACCTCTCATTCGAGGTCTGTCTGGTGTGGAGGGTTGTGGACATGGCCTTGAAATTCCTGCCCTTAGCCCAAACCATGATGTCCCAAAGTTAGCTCATCATCTCATTGCTTTATCCTCCCATGGTCAAGCTTCTGTCTGTCCATGACACTAATGTTCCATGGGCTTGAATGTAAAACTCCAGTCATGGTCCACCATTTCCCTCCCTTCATCCTCCATAACCGGTGAGTTCTCCAAATCCTGTTCTTACAGTCACCCCGTAAATCCAGGCCTATAATATATCTTTTTGTCCAGATTTCTCTTAGCTCTAGTCTCTGGCCATTTCCAAGACACATCATCCTGGGGACTCCTACTAGACAAAATTTCCCATATGAATGGAATCATGACATTTTTCCTTTGGTTCAGTCCAGACTCTTTAAATAGTCATGGACAACTATCCAGTGGGGGTGTGGGTTTGGGCAACAAGCCAGACTTTCTCACATAAAGATATTCTTCCCTCCCAAGACAGAATATTAAGTTATATCCAGGGGAAAGAAAACATTTGCAAAAGGTTGAATCAATTTTGCACTGGATGTGGATTTAAGCAAGAGGAGAGAATCCAGGAAGGGAGATAATGGATAGATTTTTTTTTTCTTTTTTTTTGCTTGTCCTCCAGAGGCAAGCAAAAAAAAAAGTTTCATTGCTTTATGGGTTTTTTGGGGTTTTTTTTGGTATATTTGCTTTTAGGCAGTATGGCAACCTCAAAGAGACAGCTACAAAAAAATGGAAGAACCCAGGTAGAATGGTAGACAGTGGCAGTTACAGAGAAACACTCTTAATCTTACATCTCAGAGCTTAGGTAGCACTGAGGAAAGGGGGATCAATTCAGGTTCAGTTAACAATTCCTGGTCGCCAATAGTGCTCTGCACTCTGTGCTAAAGATGGTCGCATATATTCTTTTTTTTTTTTTTAACGTTTATTTATTTTTGGGACAGAGAGAGACAGAGCATGAATGGGGGGGGGGGCAGAGAGAGAGGGAGACACAGAATCAGAAGCAGGCTCCAGGCTCTGAGCCATCAGCCCAGAGCCCGACGCGAGGCTCGAACTCACGGACCGCGAGATCGTGACCTGAGCCGAAGTCAGACGCTCAACCGACTGAGCCACCCAGGCGCCCCATAAAGATGGTCGCATATATTCTTAAAATACTAATCTTCATAATGATTTTGATTGGAATATATATTATTGGCCTACCAATTTCCAGACTCTGTCAAAAACTCCTTAAATATCTCATTCGAAGCAGTCCCTGTGTTTCTTTACAGATGAGTTTGCAAGCAGGATAAATGTCTTGAATTTAGATATTTTGTTTACAAGATCAACGTGTTTCCTTTTGTTTGAATCTCACTTCAAATGTTTTGCTGACATTCAGTTTTTTCCTACATTGGCATCAAGAAAAGACATTTAAAGTATGAAGACAAAAATTAAAACTGTCTTAAAGTAACCATCATGACACTTTGTTATATTTCCTTTTGTTTCTCTGCCCCCTTTAAATTACTATGTGTGTGTTTACACACACACACACACACACACACACACACAAATATTATAATGAATTACCTTGTGCATTTTTCACTTTGGGGAGAATAGGATTTCAACTCTTAAAATGGAGAAAAATACAATGATTTGATCCTCACATTTGTGCAAAACAACAAATGTGTGAGGTTATTCATTGTGGCATCTTTATAGTAGCAAAGAAAAGGAAGAAACCTAACTGCTCATATGCATATGTACTTAGACACATACAGATAAATATGGATAGTTTCCACATACGTTAGCTTGCTATACACACTACTTTTAACCTGTTTCCTTGATACTTAATGGACAACATGCTTGAATATATTTTCTTTTTTTAAGATTTTTTTACTTTATTTTTTAATTTTATTTTTTAATGTTTATTTATTTTTGAGAGAGAGACAGAACGCGAACAGGGGAGGGGCGGAGAGACAGGGAGACACAGAATCTGAATCAGGGCTCCAAACTGTCAGCACAGAGCCTGACGCAGGGCTTGAACTCACAAACCATGAGATCATGACCTGAGCTGAAGTTGGATGCTTAACCAACTAAGCCACCCAACCACCCCTTAAGGTTTTGTGTTTAAGTAATCTCTACACACAACATGGTGCTCGAATTCCCAACCCCGAGATCAAAAGTCGCAGGCTCCACCAACTGAGCCAGCCAGGTGCCCCTTGAATATATTTTCATGTTTTGAAATATTCCTCAAAAGATTTCATATGGTTTCCCAATAGTAATTCTATAGAATACAGTATATGTATGTCTATAGTTTGTTTAATATGTTCATTTAACAGGTATGGTTAAGCATTCCCCTGTTATTGTATATTTAGATTGTTTAAAAGTTCAATAACGTTCCAGCAAGCAACCTCGAACACTGGTCTTCAATCATGTCTTATTTCCTTAGGCGAATAATAAAAAGCAGTCTTTCTAGGTCAACATACTGCCAACTGCCTGGCCACGTGATAAAGTGGACTGATAGATTTCCTCATACGGAGCCATTTGTCTCTTCCTGCGAATTTCCTTATTTGATTTTGGCGGTATTCTTCCATTACAACACTGGATTCCACTGGCATATGTTTTATTCAATTCCTATATATTCACAAAGAGAGTCTATCTTTTTTTGTGCTAATATATCAAGTGTGTTCATCAAGATAAATGATTTTGTAAAAGCTGGATGAATAGCATCTCACTTTTCTGTGTGCCCTGAAACTATTAATATAGCACATGAGCTACCTCTTCTTAGGAAGTTTGAAGGAATGCAGTAATAGAAATTTCCGGTGTCTTTGGGGAGCTTTTCTGTTATGACCATAGTACGAGGTTGACTCACCATGTCGTTGACTGCACAACAACAAATTTGGTAGATGGACGTTGTTATAATCACCAGCTTAGAATTAGGGAAACTGAGGTTTGGAGAGGTTGAATAATTGGCTTAACAGGTGAAGTCTGGGATGTAACATGCCCAGGTGAGTTGGCATGTTAACCATTATGCACGCTGCTTCTCACAGTCGGCAACATTTTCCTTACGTATTAGTTCAGTTTTCTAACTCTAAATTTAACTTGTCATTCCTATTTTTCTTAAACATACCCATTAGACATTTTTAACTCTATTAGCTTAACACTATACCATTCCTCAAAAAAAAATCACCCATCTATATATGAAATCCCAACCCTCTTCTTACTCTTAATTTTCTGTGCTAATGTTTTCTAGATCAGCCATTTCTTCTTCTTCTTCTTCTTCTTCTTCTTCTTCTTCTTCTTCTTCTTCTTCTCTTTCCAATAACTACCCCTTATACATATCAATTCTTTTTTTTTTTTTTTTGTCTTCAAATCATTATTTTATGCTTTTGGATTTGTTCGTCTCTGCCTCCTAATTTTCTTTGGTTTGGTTTTGTTTTGCTTTTGCTTTCTCATTTCTGGCCTCAAATCTTTAGTCCATTTACGTTTCCTCTTTTCTGCTAATAATCTGAGGTCTTTCGCACCTATTTAGTCTCTGGCACCTTCTTGTGAGTGTCAATACCAGTGTTCTTACGGTTGCAACATCCTAAATGATCCGTAATTGCAACCCTGGTTTTCCCTCTGACCCAATAATTCTTTTTTTTTTTATGTTTATTTATTTATTTTTATTTTTTTTAACGTTTTTTTTTTTTAATTTATTTTTGAGACAGGGAGAGACAGAGCATGAATGGGGGAGGGGCAGAGAGAGAGGAGACACAGAATCGGAAGCAGGCTCCAAGCTCTGAGCCATCAGCCCAGAGCCCGACAAGGGGCTCGAACCCACGGACCGTGAGATTGTGACCTGAGCCGAAGTTGGACGCTTAACCAACTGAGCCACCCAGGCGCCCCTGTTTATTTATTTTTGAAGGAGAGAGAGACAGAGTGTGAGTGGGGGAAGGGCAGAGAGAGAGGGAGACACAGAATCCGAAGCAGGCACCAGGCTCTGAGCTGCATAGAGCCTAACACGGGGCTCGAGCCCACAACCACGAGATCATGACCTGAGCCGAAGTCGGACGCTTAACCAACTGAGCCACCCAGGCGCCCCAAGAATTCTTTAGTAGAGTAGGGTTTAGTAGAGTTGTTACATTTCAAAGTGTTCAGGTGTGTTGGTTTGCGCTTTGGCTGTTAATTTTCTGTCTTACTGTATTGTGATCAGAGAACATGGCCTGTACACTTTCTGCTTTGGGGAATTTATTGAGATTTCCTTTGTGGGCTACTACAGGATTGATTTTGATAAATGTTTCATGAGTACTTAGAGAAGAGGTATATTTTCTTTTTGGAGAGTACAAAATTGACATAGATCTATTAAATCAGACCCATGAAATACATTATTCAGTTCTGTCCTATCCAAGTTCCTTCACTGCCTATTTATTCTGTCAAGGACTGAGGGACGTGTATTAAGGTCTCCCACTAATTTGTTCCTGTCATTTTCTCTTGGTATTTGTTGTAGAATTGGCTTTCTGTATTTCATAGCCACATTATTCAGCACAAAAAGACATGGTGCTCATGTCTTCTTTGCAGCCGTCCTCTTAATCAACACCAAATAACCCCTTCTGTCCTATTTAATGCTTTTTTTTGTCTTTAAGTCCTCTTGATCTGGTATTTATACTGCCAACCCAGCTTTCCTTTTGTTTGCATTTGCCTGATAAACTTTGCCTATCCTTTTACATCTAACCTTTCTGTGTCATGTTGTTTTATGCTCTGTCTCTTGACAGAGAGCATGGTTTTTAAAAAAGAAAATCTACCTTCTGTGCTCTGGCCTTTTCTGGGTTGCCTCGATCGCTAGAAGCAAGTCTTCCCACTCAGAAAGCTGTGCTCCCTTCTATTGTGCGCCCCCCCTCCCCACCTCCTGGCTCTAGTTGTATGTGACATGATCCTACTTTCCTTCACTCAGCCCAGACTCTAGGTCATGGTTGATTTGACCGGGTGTGAATACCTGACTCAGCCTGGGCCCAGTAGAGCTCCTTTTCCAGAAATTAGGAATCATTATAAGAGAGGTTTGGTCTCTCTGCATGGTTGGGCCCATGGCATGTAAACTATGTCGCTACGGGCAGTCTTGTAGATTTGGAAGGGAGTCAGCCTTTAGAGACTGTGGCACATTATAGTTTACAAAAACAACCATACTTATAGTTCTAGTCCCGCATGCTCTCCCAAAACATTACAGGGAATATCTTCTCCATCTCCTTGAAACTGGAGGGACTTTTGACTGCCTCAGTGAACATTTTGCCAACAGAAAGAATACTGTATAACTTCCACATTTGCTAGGTTGCAGACGTTCATATGGCTTTCAGCTGGCTCTCTTGAAGCACACTCAACCTTGGATCCCAGCCGCCATGCTGTAAGGAAGTCCAGGCCACTTGCAAAGGCTATAAGGCTACAGGTAAGGGCTGGCAGCTCCAGCTAAGATATCTGTCAACAACCAACATCAACTGGCAGACATGTGAGTGAGGAAGACTTCAGATGATCCCAGCCCCCCAGACTTCCAGCTGCCCAAGCTGAAACAGGCAGAGCAGAGACAAGCTATACCCACGGAGCCCTGCCCCGATAGCAGATTTATAAGCAAAATGAATGTTGCCTTTATTGTATTATTTTCCACGATGAAAAAAAAATTTTTTTCATTGTAGGGTCACGTGCAACTCAAAGAAAGAATATAGTTATCTTGTGTACCCTTTAGCCAGCTCCCCCAGTTAGGTAACACTTTACAAAACTACAGACTATATCATCACCAGAATATTGACATTAATGCAGTCAAGGTATAGAACATATCCACTGCTAGTTGGATTCTTCCTGTGCCCCTTTTATAGCCACACCCATTTCCTTCCTGCACCCACTCCCTCATTAACCTCTGGCCACCATTAGCCTGTCCATCATTTCTATACTTTTATGATTTCAAGAATGTTATGCAAGTGGAATCATACAATATGTAACCTCTTTGGATTGGATTCTTTCATCAAGCATAATTCACTGGAGATGCACCAGGTTGTTGCATGTATCAATAGTTAATTACTTTTTATTGCCGAGTAGTAAATATTCCATGATCTAAGTGTAACACAATCTATTCATTTTTTGGAAGGACAGCTGGACTGTTCTCAGTTTTGTGATATTCTGATTTACAGCTGCTATAAACATTCATGTGCAGGTTTTTGTGTGTCAACGTGTCTTCATTTTCTAGGATAAATGCTTAGGATTTTGCTCCTAAGCATTGGATTATGTGATTGTTATATGTTTAATCTTTTAAGGAATCTGCCAAACTGTCTTCCGGAGTGGCTGTACCATTTTACATTCCCACCAGCAATGAATGAGTCATCCAGTTTCTCCACATCTTCGTGAGCATTTGGTGTTGTCATTATTTTTTATTTTAGACATTTTTAGTTAGCTCTGGTAGTTATGTAGTAATATCTCACTGTGGCTATAATTTGCATTTCCCTAATGGCTAATGATGTTAAACATCTTTTCATGTACTTATTTTTCATCTGTATATCTTCTTCAGTGAAATGTCTCTTGATTACTTTTGCCCACTTCCGAATCAGATTGTTTGCATTTTTCCTATTAAATGTCGAGAGTTCTTTTTATAGCCTAGATAATAGTTACTTGTAAGATATATGGTTTCTAAATATTTCCTCCCAGACTGTAGCTTGCCTTCTCATCCTTTTAACAGAGTCTTTTGCGGAACAAAATTCTTAATTTTGATGAAGCCCAATTTATCAATTTTTTTCTTTTCTTTTAAATATTTACTTATTTTGGGGAGAGCACAAGCGGGGGAGAGGATCAGAGAGGGGGACAGAGGATCTAAAGCAGGCTCTGAGCTGACAGGCTGACAGCAGAGAGCGTGATGTTGGGCTTGAACTCACGAACCACAAGATCACGACCTGAGCTGAAGTCAGATACTCAACCAACTGAACCACCCGGGTGCCCTTCAATTTTTTATTTTATAGATTGTGCTTTTGGTGTCAAATCTAAAACTCTTTTCCAAGCCCTAGGTCCTGAAGATTTTCAATTTTCTTCTTTTTCCCCTTAGATGTTTTATGTCTTATATTTAAGTCCGTAGTCCATTTTAAGATAATTTTTATACAAAGTATGAGACTTAGGTTTAAGTTGAGGATTTTTGTTTTCTTTTTCTTCTTTCCTTTCTGTCTCTCTTTCTTTATTTTTTTCTTTCTTTTCTGCTTACTCATGTCCAGTTACTTTAGCATCATTTCTTGAAAAGGCTTTCTTTCCTCTATTAAAATGATTTTATGTATTTGTAAAAAAAAAAACAAACCAGTTAGATATATTTGTTTGAAGCTATTTCTGAGGTTTCTCTTCTGTTCCATTGATCTACATGTCCTTTCTCTGCCAATACTAAAAAAAAATTTTTTCGGGAACAGTCTTTTTTTTTTTTTTTAATGTTTATTTATTTTTGAGACAGAGAGAGATAGAGCATGAACCGGGGAGGGTCAGAGAGAGAGGGAGACACAGAATCTGAAGCAGGCTCCAGGCTCCGAGCTGTCAGCACAGAGCCCGATGCGGGGCTTGAACTCACGGACCGTGAGATCATGACCTGAGCCGAAGATGGGCACTCAACCGACTGAGCCACCCAGGCACCCCGGTCTTTTTTTTTTTTATTGAAGCATAGTTGAACATAACGTTACATTAATTTCAGGTGTACGACATAGTAATTTGACATTACTATATACTGTTCTGTGCTCACTGTAAGTGTAGCTGTCATCTCTCACCACATAACACTACTACAATACCATTGACTATATTCCCTATGAATACAGTCTTTTTAAAAAAAAAAAAATTAATGTTTATTTCTGAGAGAGAGAGAAAAAGACAGAGCGCGAGTTTGGGGGGGCAGAGAAAAAGGGAGACACAGAATCTGAAGCAAGCTCCAGGCTCTGAGCCATCAGCACAGAGCCTGATTCAGGGCTTGAACTCATGAACCTCTAGATCATGACCTGAGCTGAAGTCGGACGCTTCACCGACTGAACCACCCAGGCGCCCCTACCAACGGTCTTGATCAATGTAGCTATCTATTTCTTGAAATGGAGTAGACTGATCCCTCCCAGTTTATTTTTCCTTTTAAAAATTATCTTCGCTACTCTAGTTCCTTTACCTTCCCATACAAATTTTATAATAATATAGGCTATACCTACAAAGACTCTTGTGAGGATGTTGATAGGAGTTTTGTTAAGTCTGTATATTATTTTGGGAGAACTCCTATGCTTACTCTATTGCGTCTTTCAATCCATGAACATGGCATGTCTATTTAAATTCCTTTGACAACTTTACTATATTTTAAAAGTTATTTTCTTAGGGATTGCTCTGGGGATTACAATATGCACCTTCATTTATTACAATCTTCAGAACTAACTTACTTCGGTAGCATATGGAAACTTTGCCCCAATATTGTTCCAATGAACCTCCCTCCATTATACTGTTGTTGTCATATATATTATATCTATCTATCTATCTATCTATCTATCTATCATCTATCCATCCATCCATTTATCTATCTATCTATTCATCTATCTGTCCATTTATCTATCTATCATCTATCTATCCATACATTTATCTATCTATCCACCTATCTACCTATCTATTCATCTATCCATTTATCTATCTATCCATTCTATCTATGTATCTATTCATCCAACTGTCCATTTATCTATCTATCTATCTATCATCTATCTATCCATACATTTATCTATCTATCCACCTATCTACGTATCTATTCATCTATCCATTTATCTATCATCTATCTATCTATCTATCTATCTATTCAGTGGTCTGAAAATTGACCAAAAAGCATACAACAACCTTGTAAGCACTCATGCTTAAGAAACTGCCAATAGGTAGGGACAGTGAGAGTTTCTGACATTCTTCCTTATGTATATATACATACATCATATGCCATGTTCAGCATTAAAATTATTGATGCATAAAATTTTATGTCTTTTTAAAAAGTTAGAGAGGATGTGAGAAAAAATACAGAATTTCTCAAATTAATCACGTATTTATCATTTCTGGTGTTTTCATTTCTTCCTGTGAATTTGAATTAGTGTCTGGTGTACATTTTTTTGTTCAGCCTGTGAAGTTTCTTTAGTTTTTCTTGTCAGTCTGGACTGCTATCAGTCTTTGTTTACCTGAGAATGTCTTTATTGCACATTTACTAAACCGAAGGTTAATTTTGCTGGGGCACCTGGGTGGCTCAGTGGGTTAACCGTCGGACTCTTGGTTTCAGCTCAGGTCATGATCTCGCGGCCTCGTGGGTTTGAGCCCCGCATTGGGCTCTGTGCTGATGGGGTGGAGCCTGCTTGGACTCTCTCTCTCCCTCTCTCTCTGACCTTCCCCTATTTTTGCACTGTCTTTGTCTCTCTCAAAATAAACAAATAAACTTGAAAAAAAAAAGAAGGTTAATTTTGCTATTACAGAATTCTTGGCTGACAGGTGTCTTTAGCACTTTGAATGGGTCTTCCTGACCATGACCGGTTTGCATTGCCCCAGATGAGAAGTGACACATCCATCGCATTGGTTTTCCTCTGTATGTGCTGAGAGGGCAGGCTTGTCATCTGACACAGTAGCACAGCTATCAATGCTGACAGCCTGCCCCATCGGGGCAGAACCTCTATGCTGACTGATCTGGGGGGAGGCTAGGAGAAGCCCCAAGCATGTCATCAATTCTCCACTCCGACTTTAAATGCAGCAGCTTTCTTTCTTTTTTTTTAAATAAGAAATTTATTGTCAAATTGGTTTCCATACAGCACCCAGTGCTCATCCCAACAGGTGCCCTCCTCAATGGCCATCACCCACCCTCCTCTCCCTCCCACCCCCCATCAGCCCTCAGTTTGTTCTCAGTTTTTAAGAGTCTCTTATGTTTTGGCTCCCTCCCTCTCTAACCTCTTTTTTTTTCTTCCCCTCCCCCATGGACTTCTGTTAAATTTCTCAGGATCCACATAAGAGTGAAACCATATGGCATCTGTCTTTCTCTGTATGGCTTATTTCACTTAGCATCACACTTTCCAGTTCCATCCACGTTGCTACAAAAGGCCATATTTCATTCTTTCTCATTGCCAAGTAGTATTCCATTGTGTATATAAACCACAATTTCTTTATCCATTCATCAGTTGATGGACATTTCAAGCCTAAATGCTTCTCAGATGTTGCAAGCTTTTTGATGAATTGTCCAGAATACCGAAGTGACTATTTTGATCAATTTTGTCCAGCTTTGCAGTTACTTTATGGGGACCAGATTTGCTAACCTTCTCACTGGACCCTGGCCAGCTTCACCCAGGTACCCTCTCCAGTTCCCTGTTTCTCCACCAGGCTGGGGGAGTCTCCCAGGTAGCCTGGAGATCTCAGTGACAGTCAAAGAGATGCTGGGGGGAGATCAGGAAGAAAGGGTGTCTGGCTGGGTCCTTAGTCTCGGGGGAGCTTAAAGGTGTTTTCAAGCCTTTTGGTATCAGTAAATTCCCGATGCATTTTGGGCCAAACATTTTGCATCCAGGGAGAATGAGATCTGTGTTCAGATTTCATACTCACTCGCACATGTTAACAGAGTATCGGCTGGGAAAAGTCATTTGGAATAGAAGACACTTCCTAGGATCACCTAATAGGCTCCAAAATTTCTTTACCCTGAGACAAAGGGAATTACTTGCTGCTATAAATGGACATATTTTCAGAAACAAAGAGAAAGGTTCCACACGGGGTTTTTGCCAGCCTTGCCTTAAGTGCCAGCTCAAAGGCTCCCTCTACATCCTCTGGGCAGGGAGGGGGCAACAATGATTGTCTGTAAAGACCACCTTGTGTTCACATCAAAGCAGGCACTCAAGGGTATACCTCTAGAACAGTGTTTCCGAAACCGGCTCCAGGAAATCTTGTGGACTCTTTGGAGGTGCCTCAAGGCCGCTGTTTAAGAATAGAGTCTAGCGGGTGGTGTTTTAACATTGCTCACCCCTCCCCCCTCCCCTACCCCCAACCCACCATGCCTCACCCAGAGCAACTTGGTTCCCATCTGTTTTCCATATTGGCCTCTACCTAAGATTTCACTTGAGGAAACAGTTTCCCGTGTTTATATGTTTAAAATCGACCGATCGCTCCTTCATTTTACAGGTGCGAAAAAGAGGCCCAGCAAAGCGAAGTGACCTGCCCAACATCACGAAG
Source organism: Panthera leo (assembly GCF_018350215.1). Classification (NCBI taxonomy): domain Eukaryota; kingdom Metazoa; phylum Chordata; class Mammalia; order Carnivora; family Felidae; genus Panthera; species Panthera leo. The sequence goes on along the minus strand of NC_056692.1, from coordinate 5,545,650 downwards.
TTGGTGGCAGAGAAGGGACTAGGTCTTAGGCTGTGTTTTTTCATGGCACATCATTATCTGAAAGCTTGTGTGTTATTTACAAAGTCTCTTGTGTTTTCTGGGGTGGGGGGGGGGGGTTCCAAGGAGCTGTGCATTTTCTGGTGCCTCTGCTCCTGTCTACACTAGCTGCACTTAGCCTTCAGTGTATATCTGGCTTCCCTGACATGCTTACTCTGAATTCTGGAGGTGGGGAGAGAGTGGAGAGTGACTCTGGATCAAAGAACCCTTGGGGGTCTACATACTGTATCTTTCTTTCCTCTTGGATATTCACCAGGCATGTGAAAGGGGGATGAGAAGTCAAGTGAACTGACCTGGAGAATTTTTTTTTCTCCTAACACAGTTAGGGTGCAGACAGGAAACAGACACACATCCAACTGGGTACGTTAGGGGGGCTTTAATAAAGGGACTATTTTCAAAGGTGTGAGCAGAATGTAGGGAGCCCATAAGGAAGAGTGCGGTGCCCAGGGACTAGTGAGAGTGGGGCGGCTTTATTCAAACTGGGCCTGGATGTTGAAAGAAGGAAGTGGCTTCTGGAACCCAAGAGGGGAGGGAGCTGTGTGGACAGGGCTCCCTGCTCTTTGGTGGAGGGCTACAGCCAGGCTCCTGTGAGTGTACCACGAGGTAGCCTAGGAAATAGGCATCCCGTTCCTTTCTCTTTCCAGGATTCCCCATTTACCAGAGCCAACTATCATCCATGGAGCAATCCGCAAAGGTTAGCGCACCCAGGAGACTGAGTAGGGTGGGGAGTCGAGCGGAGGGTCAAACGGAAAAACTGTCCTGTGCAGACTTGTTATCTCACTCTGACAAATGCTAACTGTGGTTCATTCCGAAGGTGGTCTATGGGAGTTTGGGCAGATGGTGTTCTAGGTAATGGATGGAGTCTTGGGATGCTTGGGCAGGTAGGTGTGGACGAGGAAGGGAGAAAGGCAGAAGTTGTGATGTACAAAGACTAGGAAGGCTAATGGTCCCCAGATTTTGCCTGGAGCTCCTCTCCACGGTGACACGCATACAGTCGGCTGGACCTGGCGTCCTGTCTCTCCCCAGACTTATCAACGGATCGCATCTCCACTCCCTCAATTACCTGTCTCCCCCTCCCCCTCTCCCTTCAAGGAGCCCTGGGCCTTGGCAGAGTCCAACCTCCTGATGGATTGAGCTGGATAACATAACAATTAATTAGTGCTCGGGACTCATCGATCAATGCACTGACACAGCTATAGAGTGACGAAACAATTTCCATTTGAGCGCCAAGGCTGCTTGAAGGAAGCAGAAAAGCAGGGTGGGGACCTCTGCCCACTGAGAGCATGTGGATCACCAGCAGTTAACAGGTGTCTTAGCATCGGACCGCTCACCTTCACCTCTGCAGCCGTGAAGGTGCCAGAGCTGACAGTGAGTGTCCTCACACTGTGGTCTGGTTTAGCTGCGACAGGGGAATAGGCCAGTCGTCTCTGTGGGCCAATGAGCTGCGGGCAGGTATGTGTGCACATGCCCTTAGGTGCCTGTGTGTTTGCTCGTGTGTGTGTCTGGAAAGGGAGCGGGTGAAAGGGAAGAGTGATGAGGTATTGCACATCCCTGGTGACAGATACAGCACAAGCAATTTCTGTCACAGTGAGTCCCAGGAAGGTTGTGGGAGATAATACCCGAAGACATAAACGATGCCTCCATCAATGGGGAGCATGAGACAGAACAAAGGGGTAATATGCATATGGGTTCTAGATTCTCAAGTCTTAGGTGCCATCACCACATTCTGGAATTGCCATGATAACCTCCTGAGTTCCTCCCTGCCTCCAGTCTCTGCTCTTGGACACTCCAGCCACATTACTCTCTCTCTCTTTTTTTTTAGTTAAAAAAATGTTTATTTATTTTGAGAGACAGGGAGAGAGAGAGAGAGAGAGAGAGAGAGAGAGAGAGAGAGAATCCCAAGCAGGCTCCATTCTGTCAGTGCAGAACCCAATGCAGGGCCCGATCTCATGAACCATGAGACCATGACCTGAGCCGAAATCAAGAGGCAGGCACCCAACCAACTGAGCCCCCCAGACACCTTCAGATTGGTCTTTCTTAAATTCTAATTTCATCCTAGCCATTAGCTTGCAAATACTACAAATTACCGATAGGTTTAAAACTTAGATGCCTAAGGCCAAAGATTTCTGAACGAGTGGACTGAACAATCACCTGAGGAACTCATTAAAAACTTCTGGGACCTTCCCCCAGCCCCTGAGTTATGATTTAGGGGATCTGAGAGACCAGCTCCAGGAATCAACGCTTCAAAAGCATCCTGGACAATACTTCTGCAGCCGGAATCAAGACCATCCTCTGTCAATGTCACTGCATTTTCAGAGCTGCGCGTGGTCTAGGATTCCTAGGATTCCTAGGATTCCTCACCCAAAACGCCAGCACCTTGTATGGACTGGCTCCCCTCTGCCGCCCCCAACGCCCATCACCACCTCACTGCTTTGCTCAGGAACATCTTCCACCTGGATTGCTCTCCTCCTTACTTCCCCCTCAAACCCTTCCAGTCCTTGAAGAGAAAACTCCCAGCTTCGTCTTCATAAAGTCATTCCCAGGCCCTCCAGTGCACAGGGATGTCCTTGCCCTTCTGACAACTGATCATTTATTTACCACCACCCTTTGCCTTCGGTGCCTAATCACACATAGTCTTGCCTTTTTGCCTCTGTCTCTCTCTTTCCTTCGCTCTTTCGGAGATGATTCAAAACTTTTGCCTGTGAGGCACTTCTCCCCAACTATTAACGAATACATGGAACGTTTCTGGAGGTGGAGATCAATCACACTTCTTTCGTGTTTACCTTGAAGAAATACTCCCCGGGCTGGGCTCCTTGGAGGCGCGGGGACAAGTTTTTGAATGATGAATGAATGAGTAAATGAATCAAGTCTCGAGGCAGAAGAAATGGGCAAGAGGCCATGGTGATGATACTTGATTGCCTGTCCCACTTTCTAGTTTCTTATTCTTCACCCTCTTCGTGCCCAGAGTGGCAGATTTTCTGGGCCCGTAGCCAGGCTTGTGGGTTGTAATATTTTAGATGCGTCTGAGTGTAAGTGTGTGTGGAGAAGTAAGGCCCCCCTCCTTCCCCACCTCAGATCCAGCCCACGCTTTCACTGCATCTTGAGGATTCGTTGACCTTCTACTGTGACACCACCCTTTTAGTCTTGGTGGAATGAAGAAATCTGTGATTCCTGGCGTTAGGAGGCCGACTCCTCCCAAGGTGACTGGTTCGCGCCCGTGACATTGTGAGGTCCTCCATTCTGTGCTCCAGTCCATTTCCCCCTCCTTCTCTATGACTCGGTCTTCTCTTACGTTAGAGGCTTAGACTCAAGGTCCCCTGGGTCATACCCCTGGGAGTCTGGCTTTGTGTAAGTGCCTCCCCAGTGGGTCTGCTCTGTTTCCCCACTCCTGGCAAGGACTTTAATTTTCCAGTCTGCCCTGGGTTGTCATGCCTACACAGGAAAACAACGTGTCCTCTGCCAGATTCACTTAAAAAGACAAACTTGAGGTTTCCCTGGGAGAGCTGCCTGCCACCTGCTGTGATCCACTTTTTCAGGACAGCTGGGGCTCTCCCGTGAGCCCTGAGGCACCAGGGCTGTGTTTGTTCTGCTAGAGGGTTATTGCAATCACCACAAAAGGAGGATTTACCAGCGCTTCTGTTCCTTCCAGGGGACTAATCATCCTCCTGGCAGTAAGGACCCAAGCAAATCCCTGAGAGCTATTTAAATCAAATGCCTGGAGGGGCGCCTGGGTGGCTCAGTCAGTTAAGCGTCCTCCTCTTGGACTCTTGATGTGGGCTCAGGTCATGATCTCGCGGCTCATGGGATCTAGCCCTGCGTCAGGCTCTGCGCTGACAGCGTGGAGCCTGCTTGGGAATCCTCTCTCTCCCTCTCTCTCTGCTCCTCCCCGTCCTCCCAAAATAAATGAATACACATTAAAAAAAAATCATACCCATGGAAAATCAACCTTGGAATGCCCTGGGAGCAGTATGGGGTAGGAGTGTCAGGTGTAAAATGAAGTGGATGTGGAAGATGGTGGGATGGCTTTGGCCAAGCTGGCACGTCGGGTGGGACCTTTGAGGTTCCCTCAGCAAAGGGGGGGGGGTGAAAGTCTATGGCAAATTCCAGACTCTCCTCACCCCCACCCACAGGCACCCCATCCTACAATTGCCCTACAATAGAGCTTGATCTGGGCACCCAACACATCTCCCGGGTGACACACAGTAGCTCAATATCGCAAAAGGCGACTCCAGTTAGAATAAGCAGAACGGAAAGACGATTGATATTTGGAGGGCATGCAGTCTTTTGGGAAACCCCAAAATATCCCAAATGAATAAAGTAGGTTACCAGAGGATCCGTGTCCATCCCGTAACTACTATGAGCTATGAGTGTATCTGACATAGTATCACATTTTTCTTTGAGAAGTGAATTTGTGTGTGTGTGTGTGTGTGTGTGTGTGTGTGTGTGTGTGATCTGGGTCCATTTGTAACTTTCACATTTGTTCTTTACATTACCATACCAATTGAGGACACTCTGAACTTGGCGTCTGGCCTGAGTAACCATGTGCATTGCTACCCCCAGCATAAATGGAATTTTTCTGTGTCTGGGCAAGGACAGTCACTTTTCCCCTGTCAGTTACCATGTGTTCTGTCATACACTTACTGTGCTAAGTAATTTACAAGCATCATGTCACTGAAACCTCACAGAAATCCTACGAGGTCATTCACATTTTAATCACTTTTTTGTGTTTATTTATTTTTGAGAGAGAGAGGGAGAGAGAGAGAGAGACAGAGCATGAGTGGGGGGAGGGGTAGAGAGACAGGGAGACACAGAATCCGAAGCAGGCTCCAGACTCTGAGCTGTCAGCACAGATTCCGACGTGGGGCTCGAACTCATGAACGGTGAGATCATGACCTGAGCTGAGGCTGGACGCTTAACCGACTGAGCCACCCAGGCTCCCCAGTCATTCATATTTTATAGATGATACCGAGTGGCCCAAGATCACACAGCAAGTAAGTGGCTCAACTTGGATTCAAATTCACACGTGGGGACTCCAAACACAGTGGCCTTGAGCTCTGCACTATACTGCCATTTGCAACATACAAATATGGACCCTTCTGCAGGACTGAGCTCCAAGGGGGATCTCAGTTCTTTGGGTTTACAAACTGGTCACAATTGGCTAATACCTGGGAGAAAATCTCATACGATTCCTGATCTATAGGGCCCTTTCTTCCACCCACCCCATGCACCTCTAGGAAGGCTGTCCCCGACTCAGCCCAGAGTAATGCAGCCCTTCCCCATCGATGGCCATCTTCTGGCTTCCCAATGCAACCCTTCTGTCATCCACCAAAAGGCCACCATCCCATCGGCACATACCGCTCAGCAGAAGCCAGCCACACCACTGGGGACCCAGGAGATGGGGAGTTCAGGCAGGGAGTGCTCTCTTTCTGGGGACCGTCGTGCAGAGCACTGCTTCCATTAATGAGGCATGACCGTCTAGCGAGCAGTGAACGGGCTGGGGGTCCTCCGCTGTCTCATGCCTGCTTTCCTGCCCATGACCTTCTTAGAACAGTCCCGGCACACAGCCTCGTGCTGGCCTTTCTGCTGACGTCCATTGCACCATTTCCCTTCCTTACACTCTGATCCTTTCTCCCTGTTGGCCATTTGCTCCGTTCTTATCCACCCTTCAAGGCTGAAAGATGACCTTGCCACCCCCCTCGGCTGCCAGCGATCTATCCACCCAGTGAGCTCTCTTATTCTCTGTAATTTCTTGGGGGGAGGGGGAGGCATGTACTGCTTTCTACGTTTTGTTATCATGACATAGGTACATGCCTTGTTGTCTCTTCTAACACAGTGGGTCTTTGTGATGGCAAGTGATAGACCATTCACCTTTGCATTTCCCAAGTCGAGCAAGACAGCACTTAGGCTCAATAACCATCGATCGGATGAATACATGAGTCCACTATGCTGGGCACATGGGAAGATACAAAGGTAGATCTGACACAATCTTTGTTGCACACAGTAGGTGTCCAATAAATGCTTTTGAGTGAAATAATAAATACATGTATATATGACTGCAGAGGGCACATCAATTATCTTGAAGATTTTCGTAGAGTATAATTAGGGAGGGCTTCATAAAGAAGGTCAATCTTGAACGAGGCTATAAAAGAGACATCCTTTTTAGGCTGGGGGGATGGGAAATCGGAAGAGGGCACTTCCTGCATGTAAAGGAAGTCCAAGGCCAAGGAGTGGGGGAGGAGCTAGCAGACCAGATGGTTCAGATTAGGCGGAAGGTGAGAGCTAGAGAAGGCAGAGATACCGGGGGTGGGGGGTGGGGGGGGGTGGAATGAGGTTAGGTCACGGCTGTTTTTAATGACAGATGAAAAGGTCTCTGACTTTATCCTGAAAGGCTGTTGATTCCCACATAGGAGGGCGATATGACAAAAGCCTCGTTTCCTAAGGATGGATCAGTGGGAAAGACTAGAAGGAGGAAGGAAAATCCGTCCAGACGTGTTTGTTGCTAAATATTTGTGTCCCTTCAACATCCCCTTGTTGGAACCCTAACCCCAGGGAGATGGTGTGAAGAGGAAGGACCTTAGGAAGGTAAGTAGGTCATGATGGTGGAGCCCTCATGAATGGGATTGGTGACTTACAAAAGAGACCCCAGGGAGCCCCTAGCCCCCTTTCTGCCAGGTGATGATACAAGAGGAGTTGGCCCTCTGCACCTTGGAAGGGGCTCATACCAGAACTCAACCATGCTGTCCCTGGTCTTGGACCCCCAGCCTCCAGAACTGCGAGAAACAAATCTCTGTTGCCTATAAGCCACTTAGTCGATGACAGTTTGTTACAGCAGGGGGACTAAGACAGGAGGCTACTGTGGATTGCAGGCGGGAGGTTAGGGAAGCTGAATCAACTCTGAGATTCCTTCCAGACTGAGGTGGTCCCCCTGTTTAACGGGCAAAGGGCCACGTAGAAGATGTAAGGAGAGGTGGTGATAAATGCTTGATTCCATTTCTTTGCTGGGGGCCTCCCTCCTGCTGCTGGTTGGCTTGAGCACTTGTTGGGAGCAGACAAGGCAGAGCTCTACTGTGACGGTAACCACAGCCTGAGGCTGCCATCCACACTCAGACAAGCTCTCAGGTCCCACACGTTCAGCTGCACAGCCACCACGTTAACCCTCATTAACCAGACCTGAGCTGCTCAACTGTTCACCGAAACTTCACAGTTGATCTTGTCATGGTCACAACTGCTCAAATCAGTTCCTAAGACAACGGGAAAGGCTTTATTGGCCTCCTGGGAATCCTGACCGTAAGAACACTGCACTAAAAGAACAGCCATCAGCTGATATCCCCAATGGGGAAGAAAGGACAATCAGTAACTTCGCCATTTGCCCCGTCCAATTCCGTCATGAAGCGGGTGTTCTTGTTGGGTCGAGAACCGTCTACCGCCATCAGAGTTGAACTCCCTTGCTACGAATCGTATCCTTGCTTTGTTGATGAGAAATTCACACACCACTTCTCTTCCTCTTGAGCAGGGAAGGCCTTCCGCAAAGAACATCTTAAATAAATGACTAGCCTTGACAATAGACATGCCAGCATCTGGTACCATGGCGTGCTGAGACATCCCGTCAAGTGTGATAAAGCAGAGGGCATCAGGGGACCCTGAAGGGGGCACTGCCTTTGTGCGCTCACTTAGTCGTCTCCCCAGGTCCCCGGGAGGATCTCAGTCTCCCCTCTGAAAACGCCTCCCGTCTTTACCGCCTTGGATTATTTAAAAACTATGTAATTGACGCCTGCGATCGTCGAAAGCCTAGAAAATGAAAACGAACTAAAGAAAGACATGTGTTTTTATCCCTCAGAAAAACAAGACATTGCCGCACCATGATTTTTCACTGATACGATACCGTGACTCTTTGTCAAAGTCAATCACGAAGGATCCTGTGACGTTTGTAGACGGTGGCTCAGCGGTCAGCCATAGGGACGCACCCTTATCGTTGCTGGTAGTTTTGGGGTCTTTTTTAAACCATTTCCCTCCGATCGTATTCAAGTGGATTCCATTTCAGTGGTGTTATAAATGGTACTTTCGATCTCTGCAGGCAGAACTCCCGTGCATGACTTTGATTGCTTTCCCAGGGAAAATTTCTAGACTCAGAATTCCTACATGAGAGGGAGCATGCAGTGTTTAAAATTTCGGTTTAATGTCTTCCTGGAAATCGTGTGCTGATTGATACTTCTTTCAGTGCTGAATGAGAGTGGTAGTGTTCATGTCCCCTCGCGCTGAGTACCCCTGGGTAGGGCCTTTTCTTTTGGCGGGGGGGGGGGGGGAGTGAGTGGTTTTTGCCAAATCGAAAGGTTACATTTCATTGATTACTAGAGAGATTAATCATTAAACAAATTGTTTAAGGTTTATTTGTTTTTGAAAGAGAGAGAGAGAGAATGAGTCAGAGCACTAGTGGAGGAGGGGCAGAGGGAGAGAGGGAGACACAGAATCCGAAGCAGGCTCCAGGCTCCGAGCTGCCAGCACAGAGCGCGACACGAGGCTTGAACTCACCAACCAGGCGATCATGACCTGAGCCGAAGTCGGACGCTCAACCGACTGAGCCACCCAGGCGCCCCAAGATTAATCATTTTTTAAATCAATTTAAATTCCCTTATGTCCGACAGGGGAAGTGCGTTTGATGTATGTTTGATAGTTTCTTGGGCTCATTTCTTCCCCTTTGGGATGATTAACTTATTCTTGCCCTCTTATTCAGTTTTTAAGAATTCCATCCATAAAGGATATCAATCCCCCATCCAGCCCCCTTAACATCTTCCCATTTTTAAAAAGTATTTGTCTTCTCGCTTCATTTTTTCTTGACTTGCGCCTATCCTAAATTCTCATGTGGTCACACTTCATCTGTATTTTGCTCTGTTTCGTCTGGCAAATTATTAACTTGCAATTCAGCAAGCAACTGCTGAGCAGAGACTCTGGCCCTAGTGCTGGGGTGTGCTCAAAAAGAGCCTTTCCGTTCCCAGGGGGCACGAACAGCGTTTCTCCTGTTCTTTTCCGGTTTCCCTCTTGGCAATTTTAATCTTCCATATACATGGAATTTATTGTTACGTCATGAGATAAGAATTTCATTTCTTTTAAAGTCCAGGCAAGCTTTTCTCACTTTGATGCAAATTCATCTTAATCCTATCCCGAATAACTGCCTGTGGAGGAAGCCGCCTCGTGTAGTGCATAGGCTGTTTAGATTAAGGATAGGGAGGGAGGGTTGCCCGGCCAGGATGAACGAACTCACATCCAGAAATGACTCCGTAGTTCCGAGTGTTTTGACAGTAGAGGAGTTAACTGGGGGGGAAACCAAGGCTTTGAGTGGGAATCTATCCTATAAAATATTAAGCAGCAGTTGCATAGGAAAGAAAAAGGACAGCTAAGCCGGATGGGGTGAAGCCAGCCTCCCGGGGGGCTGCTGGCACTGGGATCTGTGGCCCGAGGGCATCTCTTTGGACTTGGACCCCAGCCGGGCGCTTCTGAAAGTCCCTGCTGCGGTCCCCGGGTCCCCGAGCTGTGCACCTAAGTACAGCGTGTTTCTTCCCAACAAATATCCGTGTCTCAGTGCCTTCCCTGTCGCCCCCGATTCACCACCTGCGCGATTCCACACTGTTTATTCTGTCTTTCTGGTACCGCTCACACTGTCTGAATCATGGCATTTTTATTTTGCCTTTAAACATCTTAAGATATAATAGTGCAAACGCCCATGTGTATTTTCACACACGTGTGTATGTGCACATTAAGTTTCACACATTTATGGTTCCAGAGGCTTTTTGCTACTGTTGTGTGAGATGAACAAATTTAGATTTTGGCTTAGAATTACATTATTATACTTATAGGTTAATTTGGGGGGTAATTGAAAAACTTCCCATTCAGGGACACGGTCTATATGTCCCATTTATTTAAATCCTTTATTACATGCCTTACTAAATATTTGTTGTCTTTCTTAGATCTTGTGCATTTTTGTATAATAACATTTATTTACAATGATTTCTTTTTTTTCTTTTACAGTGGATGTAAGTGCCTGGTTTGGTAAATACTATCAAGTAGCTGAAAATAATTTAGGGAGTGTTATAACTTACCCCCCAAAAACGTGGAAGTAATTCCTTGGGACTTTACGATGTTTAAAGTTTTGTTTTGCTTCTTTCAGATTTTTAAAAAACTTTTTAAGCTTATTTGTGTATTTGGAGAGAGAGCCAGAGAGAGCGAGTGGGGGAGGAGCAAAGAGAGAGGGAGAGAATTCCAAACAGACTCTGCACTCTCAGCACAGAGCCAAAGGCGGAGCTCGAACTCACAAACCATGATATCGTGACCTGAGCCGAAACCACGAGTCAAACGCTCAACCGACTGAGCCACCCCGGTGCCCCTTTAGATTTTATTTATTTATTTTTAATGTTTATTTATTTTTGAAAGAGGGAGAGACAGATCAGGGGGAGGGGCCCAGAGAGAGGGAGACACAGATCCGAAGCAGGCTCCAGGCTCTGAGCTGTCAGCACAGAGCCCGATGTGGGGCTCGAACTCACGAACCACGAGATCATGACCTGAGCCGAAGTCAGATGCTCAACCGACTGAGCCACCCAGGCGCCCCAAGATTTTATTTTTAAGTAATCTCCACACCCAATGTGGGGCTCGAATGCATGACTCCCGAGATCAAAAGTCACCCATTCTACCAACTGAGCCAGCCAGGCACCCCTAAAGTTAATTTTAAAGTTCTTTACCTTAAGAACAAAGCAATGATGATAACCAGCAAACACACAGTTAACAAACAAACCTAGGTGTCTGCTTCCAGGGCTGTGTAAGGACCATTCTGCCGCATGGACTCCCGCCCCTCACTAGCTGTTTGACCTCCAGATGAGATCCCACCTGCCTGGACCAGGCGGAAAGTGAATCCCACCTTCCTAAAAGAGCAGGTCTTTACCCGCCCCATGTTATATACCTACTCCTTTCCTGGACGCTTTACCCAAAGGATAAGCCGGCTTCTCACTTGATCAACTGTAGATTTGGGTTTCCCTAGACCAACGGTTCATACGAAGGATGGGGATACTACTCATGGCCAGTCCATCTTGACGTCTGGAGTACATCTTTCTGTTCTGTGAGGAAATCCATGAAGAAAACTAATAGACTACATGGGGATTTATGGACAGTTAATCAGTTAAGGATCAGGCTTTGGCGTTTCACATGTATTCTTGTTGCAGATGGAAATACAAAAACCATAATGCACTATTTCTATCGGACTTTGTAAAAACCTCCAGCTGAACGAGTTGGTTTAAATGTTGTCTTGTTTGTTACTGCTCTGGGTCCACAACTGGATAACTTGTCTACCTGCATTTTCACTCATACAGAGAGGAGAGGAGTGATCCTTCTCTCTATAACTGAATGCATTTTTTTATATTGCTTACTTTATTAGATTATTAAATTAGGAATTGCCTGATGGGAAAATTGGTCTTTCGTAGGTAATTATTGCCAGAAAGAATGACTTGGACCCAGAGCTGGCGAATGATGGCCTGGGGGCCAAATCTGAAGTGTGCCTCTTTCAGAAATGAAGTTTTATTGGAATAAGCTACATTATCATTTACGTATCGTGTAGCACTCTTTCATGCTGGAATGATAAGCTTGAAAAATTGCGAGAGACACCGTACATAAGCCTGCAAAACTGAAATATTACCTCTTTGGCCCTTCAAAAAAAAACGTTTGCTAGCCCCTGACATAAGTCACCTTCTCAAGTCATAATTTTTCGTAGGTAGTCCCTAATTCTTACCTGGTTTACCTAAAACCTCATGCAAGTTAGTTTATTCATTTTGCAAATTGCTTGATTCCCGAAAAGGAAGAAGGACAGGGCGGTGTTCAAACCAGAAAGTCTGTGTTGAGAGTTTTACTTTTGCTGGGGTGGGGACATGGCCAAACGTGTTTCAAAAACCCTGCAGGCCAAAATGGTTTTGTCCCTGCTATGTGGGACACAGGCATGACACTGGCTGCCCGCCCGTACCCATGTGAAGCAGGTGGAAACCAACGGTGTCCACGGGGACAGTCTGTGGGCACATCTTGGACTCGGGTCTGTTGTAAACATGAGGCTGTAGGTAAAATATACAAGCCATTGACTCATCTCGGTATTCGAAACCACACCTGGGCCAACCGAATCAGCAGAGAGCGGGGAGCTGACGGCACCTGACTTAGGGCGACCGACCCTGGCTCTGATGCCCTCCGTCTACAGAAGGTTGTTCTGTGGATCAGCCCCGTGAAGCTCATCATTTAAGATAACCTCATTCATTACATGGCAATAGCCCCTTCGAGGAAACCGCGGGGAGAAAGGAGCTCAATCTTGACACCAAGAAGCATACCTCTCTTGGCTGAGGGACATAACTCCTTCTTAGGGACATCATAAATTGTGTACCCCAGAAGATTCTGCCTCTCTGGCTGGCTGCTGGAGTGGCCAGATCAAACCAGCAGGTGAGTAAACAAAGGAGCTGTATGGTTTCGCTTCATTCCTGCCTCTTGTCCCTTGCTCGTGTCTTACTGCCTCTGACCTTCGAGTCCTTTTCTGCTTTTGCAAAACTCCTCTGATTCCTTCTGAGACAAGGGGAAAAACAGGTGAACCACAAAAATGAAGGGGACAGCGATGACACAAGCCTGCTCGGTTTCCACGAGTTAGACGCGAGAGAACCTTCCACACCTCGTTCCAGGGCTTTGGAACGTGTAAGGAGTTCCTTTGCAACAAGGTGATCGAAAAGCAATGAGAGCTAAACCATCTCTAACTTCTTTTCTTTTAAACGCTTTTTTTTAACGTTTATTTATTTTTGAGAGACAGAGGGAGGCAGAGCATGAGCAGGGGAGGGGCAGAGAGAGAGAGAGAGGGAGGAAGACACAGAATCCGAAGCAGGCTCCAGGCTCCGAGCTGTCAGCACAGAGCCCGATGCGGGGCTTGAACTCACAGACCGCGAGATCATGACCTGAGCCGAAGTCAGACGCTTAACCGACTGAGCCACCCGGGAGCCCCATAACCTCTTTTATTTTAAAAAGGGAGATTGGGGTACCTGAGTGGCTCAGTCGGTTAAGCGTCCGACTTCGGCTCAGGTCACAATCTCGCGGTCCGTGAGTTCGAGCCCCGCATCGGGCTCTGTGCTGACTGCTCAGAGCCTGGAGCCTGTTTCAGATTCTGTGTCTACCTCTCTCTCTCTCTGACCCTCCCTCGTTCATGCTCTGTCTCTCTCTGTCTCAAAAATAAAATAAACGTTAAAAAAATTTAAAAAAATAAATAAATAAAAAGGGAGATTAAAAAAAATTCATATCATAGAAGTAATATTGCAAAACATTCAACAATTACACAAGAACAAGTAAAACATAATAATAATTTTAAAAAAACTAGGTAGAAGCCCACTCCTCAGAGAATTATCTTGCTTCTTACAACATGTCAGTCGTCTGTTATCCATATCTGCCTGCCTCTTTCAGGACACTTTCTTTTCTAATTCTGGACCGTATCAGTCTATAGAAGGAAAAAAAAAAACAAACCCAACCCAGCAACTCATCTTTCTAGAAACTTCTTGTTCCGCCCACTTTGCCAGAAGCTACTGTCTGATGATTTTAGGTGTTGCCGTTTTATAATTGAAGAGACAGGGGCCAGTCTCTTTCTCGGGAGTCTTGGGGCCCTGTGAGCCACACGGCACAAGTGTGGCCCCATCATGTTGCTCAAGCTAGAAGGTCCGCACGTTGTTTTCCAAGGGCTCAAGACTGTGGGGCTGTTTCCTTGTAACCCCACCCAGTAAACAACTGTATGGAGAACAAGCAGATAAGCACGAACAGTTTATACCTCGAAGCATCCCGCTTTCAAAGGACGCTTAGCCAGTGGCTACAATGTTGACGTCTTGCTCAAGGTCTTAGCAAACGCTGGCCTCCCGTCACTCAGGCACATCCACCTGCCTGGCTTGCAAAGAGAGGCCTCCGCCCGCTTCTGCAGTGATCTTTAGGCATTTTTATTCAGCTATGCTTTCGGGTGTTTTGTCAGACTCCCCTTGCAGACTCTAATCCTCTCACAGGCGACGGGAGGAATACATCGCCAGAAACGAACGCAGCAAAGCAGCAGAACCCTAGTGCAAAGACAGCAAATCCAACCAGAGCAAACAATGCTTTCCTCCCTTTTCTCTCTCTCTTCTTTTTCTCTTTCATCTCTCAAAACTTCCCTACTCAGCTCTAGAACGTGCCCGTCTACATCGTCTGGGCTTGCTCAGGCCGTGTCGGTGGTGCCCAGAAAACTTACCACCCAAGTTTTTTAGAGGCTCAGAGAGCCTTCGGCGTCAGTATGCGGGATGAAACCAGTTTAAACATCTGCTGAGAGACTGTGTTTAAACGTTGGTAGGAATATTCTTTACAAAAAAAAAAAAAAAAAAAAGAAAAGAAAAGAAATTCTATTCAAGCAAAGGATACAACTTGTTTTGGAAAATGGCTCTGAAAACAGGGAACGTGAGGCAATCTGTGATCTCAAGTCACGCCTGGGAACTTGATAAGGCAAAGAAGCTTCTGGAAGCCTCTGTGCAAAGTATTGTGGCATGCAACTCAGTATAAAGATGTTCTCGCTGAAAACACTTCACAGGGACGAAAGAACAAAAGCACAGTCTGAATAATATGAAATATGCCATCTACTAATGAGACAGATGCCAGTTCTGATCCTGGGCTTTTAAAAAAACTTACTCAGTGTAAAAACTACATCTGTCTCTCTCCCTCTTCATTCCTCCTCTGCTGTCTTTTCAAAGAGACAAAAGATAGGCAAGGAGAGAAGAGGTAAAGTCTGCTCGCTTTCTTTGTAACTACTTTTTATTTATTCATTTTTATTATTAAAATTTTTTTGTAATGTTTATTTATTTTTTTGAGAGACAGAGTGCAAGCAGGCAAGGGGCAGACAGAGAGGGAGACACAGAATCCAAAGCAGGCTCCAGGCTCCGAGCTGTCAGCACAGAGCCCGACGTGGGGCTCGAACCCAGGAACCGTGAGATCATGACCTGAGCCAAAGTCAGATGCTTAATCGGCTGAGCCCCCCCAGGTGCCCCCGCAATTACTTTTTAAAAAGCAGCCATTACAAGAAAGAATCTCTAAAAGTTTGTAGCCAGCAACTCTGAAATATCAGCTGCAAATATTTTTGAAGTCAGGCTGATTTAAGCCTCAAATCCCAACGAGATTTTGCCTAAACTAAGAATGAGGATACGGTGATGTTAGGGATTTGTAAAATGGAGATAACCAAATAAATACTCGATGTTATCGGAAGCTTACTTTAAATGCAAAATGTACACTTAATCATGACCCTCAAAAACTTGCTTTGAAGGGTCACATAGCCCACCGGTTTATGTTGTCTGAGCTCAGCAGACCAGTGTTAATAAAGAATTCAATTTTGTGAGTAAATAAAAATGGAAGAGAATTCGGGACTGCAAACTTCCAGAGGGAGACCAGAAAAATCTTCATCTAAACCCAAGCTGTACAGCCAAGGCATTGTGTCCCATGAGGACCCTGCGCCCCAATCTGTCATCCAAGGATTTATCAAGTGTATCACGCGTGTCCCAGGGGAATGCTACCAGAGGGTCTTGGGAATACGGTGGCGAATCAAGTAGACACAGTCTGTACTCATGGGGTTTGGGATCTATTGACAGAGACAGACGAGAATGAGTTAACAAACGGGAATAATTGCTAGTGGTGACAGAGTCTAAGAAGATAACCACGAGACATAAGGGATAGATGACAACAGAAAGCAGTGCTTATTTAGTTTGGATGATCAAGGAAGGTGTGCCACTGTGAAGGGATGACGTTTATGCAGAGATCTTACGGGTGAGAAGGGCCGGACAGGGACATGCGGTGAGGAGGAGGAAAGCAGAAGGAAGCATGTGTGTGTGCCCGCATGTGCAAAGGCCCTGGGGTAGGAAAGAGTTAAGCTAAACCGAGCACAAACACAGATGAGAAGCTAAAATGACTGGTGGTGGCCAGAATACAGAGGCTGAGGGCAAGGGGCGGAGAGACCTGAGATGAGGGTTGAGAAGAATTAGTCGGGACGTCGGAGAAGTAAGAAGGCTTCTGCAACAGCCTGGCTGAGAAAAGACAGTGACTGGTACTCCAGGGATAGTGGGCGTGGAGAGAAGTGGACAGATCCAAGATGCAAGTCTGAAGGGGGGGGGATTAGGATCTGCTAATGCATTAGACAAGGGGGATGAGGAAGTGAGAGAAGGTAGATATACCCCTCAAAGGGGAGCAGCTCAACCTTTGCTGAGATGGGAATGAATGGTGGATGCACAGTGGAAAGCTGCACTCCGAGCTCAGTGAGTGTGAGGTGCCCGCGAAACACTGCAATGGCAAGGCCAAGCAGGCACTGGGGTTGACAAGTCTGGAGTTGAGAGGAGAATCTGGGGCTGGCGATGGATGGGGATTCTGAGATCGTGCACACGTGGACGGCACATAGAACAGAGGAGGCGAGTGTCCCTGGAGAAAGGTGTGCATACATAGTGGGGAGACAGAAGGTCCAGGAGAGAACCGGGAAGCCTTACCCTTCACCCTGAACCCCGGAGCCCGACAGTGCGACGGGCCGTCAGGAGGAGGACACAGGAGAGTGTGGTGTCATGGAAAACCAGGGAGGCAGGGCACGTCCGGGAGCGAGCTTAGCCTCACAGGAGCGCTTCGCTCGCTCCCTGAGAACTGGATGTGTCATCGTGCATGTCAAGGTGACCTTGGCTGGAACAGGTTTGGTGGAACCAAGGAAGCAGACCCAGGGTGGTTGTGAGTTGAGGCACACACACGGCGGGTTGCGGTGGGGAGAGCAGGTGTATACAGCCATCACTATTACTGTTTTAAACTGTGCTAAATGCGCTTGACAATATGATTGACCATTGTAACCACTCTGAAGCGCACAGTTCTGCGACATCACGCACACTCGCTGTGTTGTGCGACCGTCACCCCCATCCACTCCCGGGGCTCTTTACATTTTCCCAAACTGGAATTCTGTACCAAGCAAATAACCTTCCATTCCTTCCTCTGCCCCGGACCCAGGCAACCATCTTTCTACTTTCTGTCCCTATGAATTTTAGAAGCGGGGCGGGGGGGGATCCCACGGTATCAGTCCTCGGGTGAGTTTTGGCTAAGTTCTGGCTAAGTGCACTCGGCATCACGTCCTCGAGGCTCACCCGTGTGGAAGCACCTGTCAAATGCCTTCCGACACACCGAACGTATAGACCACACTTTGTGGTTTTCTACGGATGAACACTTGGGTTCCGTCCACTCTTGGCTGCTGCGAATCGCGTTCCGTGCGCATGGTGCGGACAGACACCTCTTGAGTGGGTCAACGGGGCTGGGAGTTGGGGACCGGGGGAGGGGTCATGCAGGCAAGAGACGGCTTGCTTTTGCTGTGGTCGTTGTTGTTGTTCTCCAAGCTGAGAGAAACCAGAGCGTGTCTGCATGCTACCGGGGTGATTCTGGGGGGAAGCAGAGGCAATGCTGTGCAGAAAGGACGTTGCAAGAGCAGGTGGGAGAAGGAGGACGTGGCTGGACCTTCCTCTGTTGGAGAGAAAGAAGGCACGAGGCTTGACCTCAGATGCAACCCCTTTAGCCGCGTTGACAGGGGAGAGCTAAGGCAGCCTCCTTCAAACGGCTTCAGTGTTCTCCCTGAAGTCTGAAGCAAATTTGTCAGCTGAGAGCCGAAAAGAAGGGACGGTGTGGGAAGTTGAGGGGAGGGAGAGGAGCTAGGAAATGATCCCCTTAAAGGAACATTTCTCCATGCCCTGCTCCCTCCCCTGCACGGGGGCTGCGAGGTCACTGGTCTCAGGTGGGTCCTGAGAGTCTGCAGCTTTAACTGGAGTTTAGCTTGAAAACGACATTGTTTTCCACTACGGTTTACTTTACGGTGAGTATAACTAACCTTGCAGTTAGTTATAGTTTAAACTCCCCAGATGATTCTAATGTGCCACCCGGGGAGGGGAGAATGGCAGTCTCAGACTGGCAAAGCCAGCTTGTTAGAGAAAGATAATAGGATCGCTGGGGCCGTCGGACCCCGGTTTGCGATGCGTGCTCATAAATTTCAAGTGGAAATGAGCCTGTACAGATTACGATGTGTGTGTATGTTTCCTAGCTCCACATATTAAAGCCCTGCAAACCTCTGTCTTGAGCCTTTTTCCCTTTGAAAAGTACTCCTTAAAGAGCCCGTCTATTCCTCATCGTCGACTCTACCAATGACAGTAAGAGCTAAAGCCAACATGTGCCAAAAGCTGTTCTAAGCATCTTAACATCTACTAATCCCTCCGGTCCTCGCAACATCAACATCTCTGTTTTACGAAGAAGTGAATGAGGCGCAGAGGTAAAATCGGGCGGCCGGTATTCACACAAGTGACTGTGCGACCATGGTGGGAAATGAGACCAGGAAAATCTAGGCTTGGAATTGGTGCCTGGACGGCACCACTGGGTGCAAATCCTAAACGAGGCACCTCCAGCCGCACCCTTCCCAGGGCACGAAACAGAGAAAAACAGAATCAACGAGAGTGCCGTTGTGGGGAGACATGTCACGGGGTCGGAAGAAATACTTGGAGGAACGCTCTGGCGAGGAGGAGATCCCACAGGGCTCATGGGAGTGGCCGTCAATGGAGGGCGGACTGGGGTGCTGCTGGACCAGGTGGGTGACCAGTAGGGTGAGTCGGCACATAAGTGTGTCTGAGACGGACTTTGCAACCTTACTCTGCACGCTCCCACCCAATATGACGCCCCCTGCCACTCATGCCACTGGTGTTAGTGGATTATTTCAGGGGAACGTGACCGGGGGCTGTGGTCCATGCCAAGACTCAAGGAGCGGGGCGCAGGCCACAGGGAAAGGCAGTTTTGTTTCGGTTTGATCCCTGGGGCGCAGGCTACGTTGTCAATGGCCTCATGGCTACTTGCACAGGTAGGCTCGTTAAATGCAGAATTACCTCCCCAAACCTCCATGCCACTTTCTCTTTCGGGCTTCTAGGTTCCTGTTAGCGGGAGCAGATTCCCAGCCCCAAAGACCGGGCAAATCTCTGCACTCCCTTTGAGGACAATGTCTTCACCAGAAGGTATTGAGTTTGGGCTGGTCTTGGCTGTAGTGGGAGTAGGGAATGGGAGATTTTTATCAACAGTATGAAGGTTTAGAATGAGCATCCGACCAAGATCCTGTGAGACATCCTTGCAGAGCCAATCCCTTGGCTGGGAATAATCCCAGTGGTGCCTTTCCTAAGCCATTTATCCAACAAGCATGGACAAGTACAGGAAGCCACCATTTTGATGGGCTTAGCGGTAAGATAGACTCCCACCGGCTCCCTTGAACAGATTTTCAAACATTCAGCAATTTTGCAAGCTGGCTGTTAGTTAACCCATGGGCAGTTCCAAATTAGTCATAATGGGAAGATCTACACCATGGAAATCAGCAAACGTAAATCAGGGTTCCCTCTCCAAGTTGCCCCTCACCCCGGGCTGGTTTCCCAGCACGTTACCGAACGCCTGGTTGTGATAAGGCGCTGTTAACATCCATTTGGAACCTAATCCTTATTCCGTCCCCCTGAATGAGCTCCCAGGAGGTTGACTGTATTGTCAAGGTCATTTGGCTGGTGAGTAGCAGGACCAGAATTGGAACCTAGCATCTTAAACTGAAGATGGTGTGGAGTTAGACCCTGAGGTACTCCACGAGGCGTCCTGGCAGGCATCTGCCGCCGATGCCTGGGCTGGCAGGGCAGGTACCTCCAGAATTTTCTGTCAGAGATCCTTACGGTGAAGGTTGGGGCTTCACTTCTGAGGCAACGTGATGCTTGAGGAAAACGCTCTGGTGTTCAGCTTATAAAAAGATTCCTAATTATCAGCGTGCAACCCTGGAGGGAATGATGGGGACTTACAAGCATTTTCATGCTAATGTCTAGGATGATGTCATAACATTTAACGATCTGTCTTTGGAGAGAATCCCCGGCACTCCCCTGAGCTCTCTCAGTTGGAGAGATTAAAGATTAACAGACAGCTCTGGATAAGGGGAGTTTCAAAGCACACGGCCAGAGCAGAAGTCTCTGCACCATGAAGAAGTTGAAGGGAAAAATGGTCTTCCTTGAGGATCGGGAGGTCCGGACTAAGGGAGATGCAATGCGTGTTGCAGGTGTCCCATCACCTGGGACCCCTTTGCCGAGCTGGTGCATCGATCCCGTGCCCCCCCCCCCCCCAGCTCCTGGGATGATTTTCCTGGTGAGGATCCAGGCCCCCGTGTTAGGAAGTGCCAAGGTGGGGGCAGCCTTCAGCCAATGTCTGACTGACAGGGGGGTGCGCGAGGCCAGTCCTTTGGTCTCAAGGTGTGATCAACACTCTGCACTTTGTGCTCCAGGGTTCTCCATGGGGCAGAAGCCCATCTCCAGCCGGGCCCACATCATTGCCTGGCTTCCTTCCCCCGCTCCGCCCTCCTTCCTTCACTTCCGTTTCCTGAGAAAAGCCTCTCGATACGGCTCTTGCCCAAGAACTCCGCCGCCCCAGCCCCAGCTTCTAAGGGACCCAACCTTAGGTGGGAAATTCTTCTATTGTGGCATCCAAGAAACACACAAAGTCATGGTGGCTATTTGGGGCGTCTTCTAAGGGTTTTCCTGGCAATACCGCTCTCGCTTCCCCTTGACGCGCCTGTAGAAGGATTTAGGGGAATTCTGGATCTTTCTACTGAGACTTCCCAGTCCCTGGCAGGGACGTCAGCCCCTGCTGTGGTCTCTAAAGGAGGTCCACAGAGCTCCGTGTGGCATCTTTGCAGCTCCCTGAACTACCCAAGGGACTGGCCCTCCTTGGCCTCTACATCGCCCATTCAAAAGCACAGGGAGAGGCAAGGATGTGGGTGCACACTGTTCATTTCGGGGGACGGCCTCTGGAATTGAGCCAAGGAAAGAAAACAAGCCTTGTATTTAAGGATGTGTGACCGAGGCTGCTGCTCTGTGCTGTAGGACGCGTGCTCCATGCAGGGGGCTCCCGAGAGATGTGTGGGTGCCTCCTGGCACCACCCAGTGGGGGGGAGGGCTCATGTGCCGGCTCCCACCCTCGCTGGCTGACATTTAACCCCGGGCATGTTAACTCTTTTGTGTTTCCGGGCTTCTGCCACGTCAGCTAAGGACTTAAGTAAAGCCCGAAGATGTGTATACAATGGATGCTGTCCTTGTAAGGGAGTCCAAGGTCAAGTGGAACCGTCCCCTGAGCTGAGGCTGAAAAGGCGAGAGCAGCCAAGGTAGCAGAGAGGTCTGCCCCGGGCACCCACCTCCTCATTTCAAAGCTTCTTTAAAAATTCCAAAAACGAGGACATCATTAGACCTGGTGACTCACTTGCCCTTGCCTCACTACTGTGTTCTCTCAGACACCGGCAGAAGCCCACATTTTTGCGTCTGATGCCTGAAACGGGGTAATTTGTCAATATGCATGTACTGGACACGGGGGCAATAACACAAACCAACATATGAAACTTTCCACCAGGGCGTGAGGCACGGGTCAGATCGCTTCAACAAGATGAACGGCGGACAGGACAGCAAGCTGTGCTGGACATGGCTGGACATGGACAGAGCTGACCGTGAAGAAGTCAGGGTCACGTTAGCCACCAGCATGAAGTCCAAACGGGCCGCACCCACCCGGGCGCCAGCCGGGGGGTGGGGGAGGGGGAGGGGAGACAGGTGCATCGGAGTTGGAAGCCAGCAGATTTTCACATCCTGTCACCTACTGTCCTTCCTTGTTCAGGCTCTGCTTCTGAGAGCTCCAGCTACTTCTCTAGCTGGCCTGAGGGAGAAACCGTGCTGGAGAGTCCCGCAGTTGTCTGCTTTGCCTGACAGTTATATTTCTCGTCGCACGTAGAGAAGCTGGCTCTCGGGCGAATACGCCCAGGTCTCTTGTGAGTTTGGTTACTGTTAGGTGAGCTCGTTGGGGATCAGCTCTGGGGCATTCATGGGACAGAGCTTCTGGATGTGGAAAATGGATTCTTGACTCCAGACAGGAGTGAATTTACCAGCATCCGGGAGAGCCCTGGGAGTCAGCTGAAGGCATCCTCATAGGGACCTGCCTCCAAATTTCTGTACTTATCTGGGGAAGGGCAGGAGAAGAGCAGGCTGAGGGAGCAGGCATATTGCCTCCATGGAAGATGCGAGAGAATTTACGTAAGACAGCTTACAGGATCTGTTACCCAGACATGTGGTCTTGGTTAAAATGAGGAATTTTTTTTAAATGTGTATTTATTTATTTTGAGAGAGAGAGAGAAATCGCAAGCAGGGAGGGGCAGAGGGAGAGGGAGAGAGAGAACCCCAAGCAGGCCCCGCACTGTCAGCACAGAACCCAGCACGGGGCTCGATCCCACAAACCGTGAGATCGTGACCTGAGCCGAAATCATGAGTCAGATGCTCAACAGCCACCCAGGCACCCTGAAAATGAAGAATTTAATAAGCAATAGCTCACTTGAAAGTTAGATGTTTTTACATTAACAGGGACCTCACGGAAGAAATACTAGAAACATGTTTGGCCCATTAAAGGTGATTGATAAAAACTTGTTGAATAAACAAAATATAATTGACCGATGAATGTATGAATAAAAAATACCCAGCCTCAGTGATCAGAGAAATATCTCTGAAAACATCAATGAGATTGACTTTTCCAGGTACTCTTAGATTAAAAAAGGTAAGAAAACACATACAGCATGAATAAAATAGCACATATTTCTTGGGAAAGGAAAGGAAACAGGTACTTTTATAATTACTACAAAACTCCTGGAAATAAACCCAGTAATATGCCTTAAAAATCTAAAAAAGATATATAGACCCTTTTGCCCAGCCATTTCCTTAATAGGAACGGAGACTAAGAAAATAGTCGAGCCAACTCACTGCAAAATTGTTGGTAAAAGCAAAAACTTGGAAACAACCTTAATGTCCAAGAAGAACAGATCAGTTGAATAAGATAGAGAACTCTAAGCAAAGAAATGCCATGTGGCCTTTACGACTCATAATATAGATAATTAACAAACTTCTATATGTTAAGTGAAACAAAAAAGCAGATTGGAAACAATATAATAAACCATGATTCTCTCTTTTAATTATATGAATAATTTGCATGTAGAGAACAGTCCCGAAGGATATATAATAAAAGGTTACCTTTGACTGATAGGATTATTAGCATTTTTTTTCTTTTTTGACTAAGGCATGGTTTCTTTTCTTATTTTTAGTTTAGACAGAGAGAGCATGAGCAGAAGTAGGGAGAGAGAGAATCCCAAGCAGGCTCCACACCGAGTGGGTCTCGATCCCATGACCCTGGGATCATGACCTGAGCTGAAATCAAGAGTCAGATGCTCAACCGACTGGACCACCCCGGTGCCCCCCCCCCCACTAAGTCAATCTACTTATATTGTTTCAACAGCAAACAGTTATTTATATTTAAACCATTAAGGGAACTTAAATTTTGCCAGTTTCTAAAGGGACTTGATTGGAAGTTTGAGGCGTGGACGCACAGCTACAAAGTTCAACAGGTAAGACTGGGAAAGAATTGGTCCAAGGCCTGAAGGAATGAGCTGTTGCAGGCGGGTAGCGTGTGGTTATTGTCAAGGGGTGCTGCGTTTATCTGTGAGCGTCCTGGGAGCACAGGCAAGTACCGGAACAGCAAGACTGTTTTTATTTGCCTGAGAAGGAAGGCAAACTGATCTGAGGGCCACGTTCCCCCAGGCATGAAAATGACGCAGGATATATAGGTCCTGAGGCCACTAGATAGATCACGCAGGTAGTTATTCCTTATCACACAGATTGTCACAATCTTGCTCAAGGAGAGGCGTTTTGAATAGAACTTTCTGTAAAAACAGAGGGTGTGACACTAAATTGTCCTCTGAAATCACCGAGCGTTCAAATCGGACAGAAGCAATCTCAGGGATCAATCATTTCCAGATGAAGAAACCAAGGGTCAGAGTGGTGAGGGTATTCGCTCGGTGAGTCAGAGAAATGGGGCTAGAATTCGTGTCTCTTGATTCCTGGCGTCGTGGTCTTTTTAACCACACCCCAAAGTCTCCATCCCTCGTGCCTCTGGCTTATCTGTGCATTCAGGACTGGACTGGCTGTCCAGATCAGGGTCTGGAAGTCAGGAGTCTCGTCTGTCCCCCGTATCACCTGCATAGCCCTTTGCACGCAGAAGGTGCTTGAGGCGGGCTTACGGATTTACAGTCGCTGAGGGGAGCAGGCACAGGACTGTAAATTAAGATGGTTTTCCCGTTGGATAACTTTTTTATATTTTTAAATAAGTTTTATAATTTTTGTATAATTTTACATAGCTTTGAAAGTGTAGGTAATATTAAGGGTTGATGCTAACAAGTATGACAGCACTAACTGATCATTTATGAAACCCTGGCTAAGCTCCAGGTTCATTTCTTCTTCTTTTTTTTTAAATTTTTTAAACGTTTACTTAGTTTTTGAGAGAGAGACAGAGACAGAGCACAAGTGGGGGAGGGATGGAGAGAGGGAGACACAGGATCCGAAGCAGGGTCCAGGCTCTGAGCTGTCAGCGCAGAGCCCGATGCGGAGCTCGAACCCACAAACGGTTGAGATCGTGGCCCGAGCCCAAGTCGGATACTCAACCGACTGAGCCCCCCCAGGCGCCCCAGTACCAGGTTCATTTCTAAGCACTGTGCATCTCCTTTCAAAGTCGCGGCCCTAGGAGATGGGGGGAGGGGACTCTTTCTCCCTCCACTTAACAGATGAGAACACTGAGGCACGAAGCAGGAAATTAACTTGTCTGAGGTGACACGTTTAGAAGATGGCAGAGCGGGGGCACAAACAGAGGCAGGATGTTCTAGAGCCCGATGCTTAGCTACCTCCCCGGTGCCCACTCCCCACAATAGCAAGAATGATAATGCCTGCCATGTGGGGAAGCCAGTTTTCGTGGGCCTGCGCTCGGTGAATCCTAGCATGCCGGTGAGATCCCGCTGTCTGCATTCGATTGGGGGACAGATGTAAGTTAGTCACCCCAATCCAAGAGAGCTGGTCAGCGGTGGCACGTTGGACTGAAATCCACGTCTCTCCAAATGCCTGTGCTGTTTCTACCCTGCCCTGTACAGGAAACCAGAGCCCCCTCCCTGCCCAACGTTGGACACGTTCTGAACCTCTGCGCGGCAACCAGGCTGGCTGAGCGAGGATTTGTACTCACCTCTCCGGTGGATCCCAGAATTTGTGGCTTAAGAATTACCTACACGCTCACGGGCTGTGGGCCAAACCCATCGCTTGGCAAGGTAGATCGGGTGGATGTTTCTGGCTTTCTTGTCCAATCCAGGAAAGCCTTCAACCGAATCAAGAGTAGAAGCTGATGCTCTTCTCCACCTCCCACCCCACCCAGGGCTCACTGACCACTCAGGCACTCACTTTAGTGGGTGGACAGGTGACGCTACAGTGTCCTCCTTGGGGACCTGGGGAGGTGGGGGGGGGGGAGGGAAGGCTTCCTGCTCTGTGCAAGCTGCAGACAGGAAGCATCAGTTTCCCCTTTATGTGCTTTTGTGTCCCCATATGTTGCCCTCCTCTCCTCTCCCACGTCCTACCCCACGTCTGCCGCTTCCTTCACGGAGCCCAGCTTTCAAAGCTTTTCTTCCCCAAGAGGTGAGTGATCAACCCTTTCCTCCACCCGGAGCAACGCGCACACAAAGCATCCTTCGAAGCTGTCCGTGCACCCTCCTCCTGCCACACTGGCTTCCTCTCCCTCTCCCCCCGAGTGGCAAACCCCCATCCAACACACCCCGTTCCTGCGGGGGAAAGTCTAGCCTGGAGCTTCTCACTGTGGATGGCCAGGCGTCAATGCACAAGCTCTGGTCTCTCTTAGGGCAGCTTGGATGATCTAAAGGGGTGGGGTTTGCAGGCCAGACAGCGGCTGCCCCAAGGTGGGAGGGAGGACATCTCTGCGGAGCCAGTGAGCGGCGCCCCTCAGATGTGGAAGGTCACGTGTTCTCCTTACACCCCCGAGAAGTGGCCTCAGGCACTTCCAAAGCTCTCCGAACCTCCCTGTCCCCCGGCATAGTTATGGGGAGCCTCCAACCAGATGGCAGAGGCCGAAATGCTTTGCAGACGGCGAAACCCTGCGCAGGTACGTGGCCGCGTGTGATGCTGTAGTCGACGACGGGGGTCCGCCTTTTGGGTGAATTTGCTCAGACTGGGTTTCCCACGCAGGGGGGCTAATGGGCTTGGTGTGGGTGGGGTGGGGGTGGGGGAGTAAAATCCAGCCGTTAAGCAACTCCTGTCCATGCCCGGGGATTGTATACACTTCCAGCTACAGAACTGGGCTTTCCACACACAACTTTGATCTGGATGACCTGAGAGTCTGAGCTCGGGTAGGCATGGAGTCTGAATGCCGCCCCCGACCCCCGCCTGCCCAGCCTTATGAGGGTCAGTCAATGCTTTACGCAGTCAGACCTTCCTGGGAAGGATTTTAAGATGGCACCATTGTCCCCTCCAGGTATAAAGTCGTGTCCCCCAGGGCTCATTACTCCTACAAATGAGAACGATGGGTTCAGGACTCTTTCAATGATACTCTGGCAAATGAGGGCCTCACGGAGACTTACTGTGATCTGATCACCTGGAAAGGAAATTCTCTCAGAGAGGCAAGGAGCCGGGGGGCTGCAGGAGAAGCAGGGGAAGGGCTGTAGGCTCCCACACACGCTTGGCGGGGGGGTGGGGGGTGGGGGGGGATGGTGTGGGCAGGGAGAGGATGGTGGGGACCATGGGATGGATGGAGCAGATATGGGGCGTATGTTGGGGATGTTCCGAACTGGGGAGAACATCAGTTCTCCCATCCATTAGGATGGATGGGCTCAAGGGTTTCCATTTTTCATCCAGTTGTTTTGGCCCAAACCTGGGAGTCATTCTAGATTCTTCTCCTCCTCCTACCCCACCTCCCATCCGGTTTCTCAAAGTATAGGCTGTTGGTGTAAATGGCCCATTTCTGGAGGGCCAGCATTCTCCTATGGCTCCTGCTTGTGCTCAGAATAACACCCACAGTCTTTAGTTTGGTTTACAACACCCAGTCTCCTTGGGCCTCGTCTTCTTCTCTGAACCCCACTGCTTCCTTCCTCTCATTCCCACCAGAAAGCATGTGTCCATGGCGTTCCTCTGTCTGGCTTCCTCAAGTCTGACTGTTCCCCTCCGTCTAGCTCCAGGCACAGTTTCCTTCCTCGGGTGGGTTTCTCTGACCCCCTATGTAGAGTGTGCACCATATCACCCATTTGTATCCTGTTGCCTTGGGCACCTTATCACAACTTGCGTCTGTGGTATTTTATGGGCTCCGTCATTGGCTCTCCCTCCCACTGGAGGATACGCCCCTTGAGGGAAGGGACCATATTTGTCTTGTTCCCGCTCGTATCACCACAGCTAAGAGTGCCTGGTACCTACCAGGTAACTCAGTAAGTATTTGTTGGATGAATAAAAAGGAAGCCAGAAGAATGCAGAGCCAGGAAGAGAGACAGTGTTTCTGTCACCTTACACGTAGCACCCACATATGAGTTCCGCTTAACGGGGGACATGATCGGGGAGGAGTGGCAGGGTAGACATAGGGATGCCCGTAGGGGCTGCCTCAACCACCGGTGGACCAAGGCCGGGGAGGCTGGCTTCACTCAACAGCAGGAGCATGTCCAAACCTCGGGACAAGAAGTCTCTCTTAAATGAACGAAGTTCCTCGGGCTTCTATGATCAGGGAAGGGAGGGCAGGACAGGAGCGATGGCTAGCCTCTTCTTCACGATGGAAGAGCATTTCTCAAGGTGCAATTTTACAGAATGTTTTAAAAGTTCTACCAAAGACTGGGGGCCACGGAGCCCCCACCGTTCCCAGGAGACTCAACGTGCCGACAGCCACCTTGTTTCTGCTCTCGGCTTTGAGATTTCGCGCGGAACGCACCTCCACTCCCCGTCTTACCTGCCGACCTTGGGCAAAAGGCCAAGGGGCCCACGGATCTTCCAAGGTCACTGAGAAATTTTCTCTGACCCACTGCCTTTCGGTAATAATAACTCACGCGTCCATCCCAGGTAAGTGAGCATTTCCCCCTAGGTTTAAAAATCGCCAGAAGGCGTTGAGTTTGTTTGGTTCTGTTTTTATTACATCGTGAGCATTGGTACAAGGTTAAATGCACAGAGAGACAGAGATAAGAAGACTGCATAGAGTGTACACATGAACCTACTTGTACATACAGAAGGGGTACAGAGAGACTAACGAGCACACAGATACACAGGAAGGCAGATAAGGGTGGGCTACATCGGTGTAGAGTCCTACACAGAACAGAGCAAGGGGGTACAGAGAGCAAGTGTCAGTTAATAAACATCATCAATTAAAATCCAGCCATGTGTGTCACATTTTTGGCAACGACAACAATATACAAAGCCTTATTACATCTCCAAGGGCAGAAAGGGTCTAGGGAACCTTGGAGGGTTTTGTAGAATGGTCTCAGAGGCCGGGCTCTGAGGGGAGGACAGAAGCAGGCAGTGGCCACAAAGATAATGAGGCCAGGAGACTTGACTGTCAGGCTGACAAGTGGGAAGAATGGGGAGATGGTGGGGGGGGGGGCAATGGGGTCACATTCGTCAAGAATCTCAGTGACATCAAGATCAAAGGCTCTTCTCTGTCCAGACTCTCAGCCCCAGCCCCACCTCCACTCTCCAGCTCTACTGGAAACATCCAGGGATTGAAAATAAACATATAGGAGCCTGCTTTTGCTTTGTTTAAGTGATGTTTGGTGACTAAGTTCCTGGCGCTGGGTACTAAGCAAAGGACGTCCCCTCTGTGTGCTGAGAACTACCATAAAAGCCTCCATGCTGTCAACCCAGGTTCTAGCCCTGGCCCTGCAATCAACTAGCTGAGCGCTCTTGGACAAGTCACCTAACCTCTCTGGGGCTCAGTTTCTTCATGTGTAATATGAGGGTGCTGGCTAGAGACCTCTAGACCCCTTGCAGCTCTTATGGAGGGAAACTCAGGTGTGTTTTAAGAGCACGCCTTTCTCTGAAGCAGAAGCAAAACAAAAAAGGAGCTGGTTGAACAAAGGTGGTCCAGCTTCCCAGACACCCATCTACCCCTACCCCACCATCACTCCCAAAGACCAAAGCTTGAAACCCAGGAATTAAACACCATGAGACTTGGCTTTGTGCCCAAACCCATCCCAAGAAGACTCCCTCTGCCTTCCCTTTCCACCACGAGGAGAGGGAAGACGATCCCTTTCATTCTTGTCCCCTGTCTGCAGGGCACCACTGGGGCTATAAAGGGTATGTAACATGGGGCTGTTGTTCTTGGACTATCTCTAGATGGAGGTTGTCCCCTCGATGCGTGTCTTCTCCATTGCTCAGTGCTCAGGAAGCACCACCTGTGACCACCTGCATTCTCTCTGCCCTGTGCCTTTACCCTCCCCTGGCCTTCGGCGGCCATTGCCTGCATGGCTCTCTGGCTCCCAGAGACAAGATTAAATCACCCCTTGGTCTTCTTGGTCTTCTGTTCTAGTACCCAACAAGCCTCATTAATTCCTGTCACTGGTTCTGAGCCCTTTAATTGTCCCTGCCATCTTGAAAATAGCCTCTGTTTGGCTGGCTCTATTGCAGCCCTCTAGTCTATATACCCTTCCCATCCACTCATTGGAAGCAGTAGAGATTAGTAATTAAGTACCTGGCCTCAGAAGTCAAACAGACTCCAGTGGAGTCTTGGCTCACCACTTTCAAGCTACATGATCACGGCCAGTTGTGTAACTGTGTTGAGTACGATCTATAAGTCCAGTTGTGTCCACCCAGTAGAACTTTCTGAGAGGGTGGAAATTCCAATATGGTAGCCACTAGCCACATGTAGCTACCAAATACTCACAATGCAGCTGGCAACACTCAGGAAATGACATTTTAATTTTATTTCATTTAAATCAGTTTAAATTGTCCCATGTGCCTGGTAGCTACCATATTGAACACACCCACTGGATATATTGGCTTAAATATATACGGACACATCTGGACCAGTGGCTACCTATGGATGCATCTCTGCTGTGCATGAGAAGGGAGCTGGCCTTTTGAGCAAACCACAACCGGGGAAAGTGTGGCATAAAATGGGTCCAGGGCTGGGGGTCTCCACCTGACTCCATCATGGAACCTCGGGCAGGTCAGTTCACCTCTGTGCCTCAGTTCCCTCACCTATAAAGCCAGGTAGTTGATCTAAGATCCCTTCCAGCCAAGGCTGCTGTATACAGGGTTGTGCAGACAAGCAACAGAGACTATAACATGGAGGGCGACCCTTGGAGTCGTCCAGTCTTACAGTCTTGCCACCAGCCCATATTCTGGGGTTTGACAAGGCTGATTTCCCAAACTGCCTCTTCTGATACCATCTGCAAGTTGGGAGGGGCTTCTGCACTTGAGAATATGATCTGTGCACGGCTACGGCATGAGAGGTCAGAATCCCTCAGCCGGTGCTGCCTGGGCGAACCTGTCCACTTCTCCGCCTTGGTCTCAGACCCCACACACTTACTGCAAATGTTCCTAGCCACTATTTAATAGGGACTAATTTAAGGCATTGCTCCTTATTAAAGCGCTGAGTCAGTCTGCATGCCATCCTAGTAGACATTAACACTCTAGCACAAATTAACCCATTCTAAAGTGCTAACTAGCTGAGAGCTGTTTTGCCAAGCAGAGTCTGTCATTGCCTAGAGAAGGTAGAGCCAGGTATGAACTGGTGGAGGAGAGAAGCAGAAGTTTGGGTGTGTGTGTGTGTATGTGTGTGTGTTGGGGGGGTACATGGTGCTGAAAGGGGGACACAGGTGCCCCATAGCCCACTCCCTGGGGCTGGCATTGTTAGTCCTGCATAAGGATGGAGGCAGCATCGCCTCCTCTCAGTGTCCTACACTGTCTCTCCCACTTCACGGATGCAATGAATTCTAGGTATTATGAACATCTTACTCCGGGCTGGACCCCAGGTTTGCACCCTTGCCCTTTCCAGAAGAGAAGCCTCCGTTGGATGCATGTTAATTATGCATCCTCAGGGAAGCCAGCCCGTGTGCCACTGCTCACAGAACCCCACAGGACAGGCCGTGACAGAGGGACAGTGTGGCTGCAGCATCTGTGTCCTCCGTCCTCCCCTCCCCTTGAGAACAATCATGACATTGGAGAAAACACCGCAATCATGTCCTGAGTGACTACGCCGGGCTCTGTGCTGAGCACTTGGGATCCATCACCTTGCTGACGATCTTTTCTATAAAGATCTTTCATAAATATGAGGATTCAGGCACAGAGAGGTAAAATAGTTCCTCCAAGGCCACCCAGGTCTGTCCGGCCCCACAGTCCAGTCCCCTCTTGTTCCCTCTCCCCTCCCCCTTTCCTCTTTTTTACTTTTTGTTTCCTTTATCACACTGCTCCTTCCCTAACTGTAATTGAGGGTGAGAAAAAACGGGGTGTGGGTGTGTTGGGGGACAGGACATGGGGGACCAGCTCAGGGAAGGCTCACCCCTTGGGCTGGGCTTTAATCACAGAACACAATGCTCTATTTAGTGTGAGAGCTCCAGTGTCCCCGGTACGTCCCACCGGTGGATTCTACCCGTGCAGGAGAGAAACAGGAAGAGGAGAGCAGTGAACTCTTAGGCTAGAATCAGTGAGAGTACCCCACCTGTCATCCACATTCCTTTCTTGCCTTCCTTCTGCAAGTATTGTGTTTATTAAGCATTTCCTGGGAGCTGGGGATTAACATATAAGGAAATAAAGACCAACACCTGTTTCTCGAAATCCATTCTGGGAGCAGGTGTGCCCAATGGATAAATGGGCTTTAACAACACTCAAAGGTAGTGCTACGTGGGCCTGGGGGGAGGAGGTGTCTGAAGTTCGTAGTGAGGAACAGAAGTGGGAAGAAGGTGAGGAGGAAGGCCCCAGGAAAAGAAGGAAATACAAAATTAAGAGGCTGTAGGGAAGATCTTGTGAGAGGAGAGAAGTTTGATGAGGTGGAGGGCTCAAGATTGTGGGGAATGTGGCTGGTGACAATTTGTGGCTAGGTTCAGAGTCAAGCGAAAGACTTTGGACAAATATTTGATAAGGTGTGATTGGTTCCTGAAGGGGCATTTCCCCAGTGGTTTGGCCAACTCGCCAAGGCCAGCAGCCCAAAGTGTCTGGGAAGCCTTCTGTGTCCACACATTGTCCTGGTGTCCTTGTCTGATGCACCTCAGCCACAGCTATCAGCTCTTGCTTGGACCATTGCAGTAGCCAATTCAGCAGTTGTCCTGTTTTCACATGGATGTGCCCACAGCCTGCCTTTCTCCTCGCAACAGCCAGAGCGATTATTTTAACCCATAAATCAGACCACTCCTCTCACCTCCCAGGCTTTGTGAAAAATCAGGACCCTTGAAAATGACAGCTGAGACATAAGAATTAAGTGTTTCTAGAAGCAGTCTCAGGACATGAGCCAGGCTGGTCTCCCATGAGTGCAGGTTCCTTTTTCTTCATCCATTTCCCTTCCCCGTGATGCTCCCCTCTCTTTTTCTCCCTCCAGGTTGAGTCCTCAGGGCATCCCCTATCAGAAGTGGTCCTGAGGAGAGGATCTAAAGGGGCCTGGCCTAGGACAGGGGTTCTGGGCTTCCTCCCTGCTAGAATCTCTGGCTTAGTGCCCATAGTCATGGGAAGTGGCATACACCCTGCATCTTGCCCTCATAGGTGTTTCTTTTGTCTTCATTGTTTTAAATTTTTATTGATTTATTTATTTATTCTTCTTAAGTCGGCTCCATGCCCAACGTGGGGTTCGAACTCACAACTGCGAGATCAAGAGCCCCATGCTCCACCAGCTGAGCCAGCCTCTGGTCTTCATTGTTTTAAAAATTAGGAAGTTATATACAAAATCTGGATTCCTGAACTCTCTTGAAGAATGAGAAGATACAGTCCCACAAGATCTGCATTATATTATTATAACTGGCTGGCTCCTCCTTTAAATGGGACCCAGGTTTCCAGCTTGCCACAGTCCTCACTAGTTTGTATTGTTTACCACTTGTCCTACTTCATCTCAGTCTATGGCTGGCCCTGTAGCCATTTGAGTTTACAACTCTCTGGACTAGGGTACTTTCTGTTAATTTTACTCTACTGTGAATCCAAATTAAGACAGTAACTCTTAGCTTGTTTTTAAGTCTCATCTGTAATGAAGGATGTTAAAGGAGTTTCAGGTAACAGAAGGTTGGCTGGGATAAAAATAGTGGTAAGAGGAGGGGTACCCTACTGTGGATCTGAAAATCTCATCAGGTTAGACACCCCTGCTTGGCACATAGGGAAGGCCTGTCAGTTCCTGGGAAATTACACCTGGAGCATCTTAAGTTTTGTTGCAAGTAGACTGTAAGTACCAGAACAGCAGGCACCAGGTCACTTCTGGTACATAGTAGGCCATCAATAAATAGTTGTGGAATAGATGGATGAATGAATGGATGGAGGGACAGATGGGTAGATGGATGAACGGGAAGATGGATGGATGGATGGATGGACGGATGGACGGATGGATGGATAGATGGATGGATGGTGGACGGATGGATGGAAAAATGAAAAGATGAATGAATTGATTGATGGATGGATAGATGGATGGATGGATACATGGAGGGACAGATGGGTAGATGGATGAATGGGAAGATGGATGAATGGATGGATGGATGGACAGACAGATGGGTGGATGGATGGATGGATGGACAGATGGACAGATGGATGGATGGACAGATGGATGGATGGATGGATGGATGGATGGATGAATGGATGGTTGGATGGACAGACGGATGGATAGATGGATGGATGGAAAAATGGAAAGATGAATGAATTGACTGATGGATGGGTAGATGGATGGATGGATAGATGGATGGATGGGTGGATGGATGGATGGATGGATGGATGGATGGATGGACAGATAGATGGATGGGTGGATGGATGGATGGACAGATGGATGGATGGATGGATGGATGGATGGATGGATGGACAGATGGATGGACAGATGGATGGATGGATGGACAGATGGATGGATGGATGGATGGATGGATGGATGGATGGAAAAATGGAAAGATGAATGAATTGATTGATGGATGGATAGATGGATGGATGGATGGACAGATGGATGGATGGATGGGTGGATGGATGGAAAAATGGATGGATGGGTGGATGGAAAAATGGAAAGATGAATGGATGGATGGATGGATGGATGGATGGATGGAAAATGGAAAGATGAATGGATTGATTGATGGATGGATAGATGGATGGATGGGAAGATGGATGGATGGAAGTATAGATGGATGGATGGAGGGATGTACACATGAATGGGTGGACTTTCAGTTGCAGCTTCAGGCCTCTTTTGGCTTCGTGGGGGCATGGGCCAGGTAAGAAAGAGGGGCCCTGGGAAAGGTCTTTGAGAATCCTCTAGATGCAGCCTCTGTTAATAATTGACACTTCCTTCCCTCAGCTTTCACTGTGTGATTTAAAAGTCTGGCCCACAGCCAGAAAAGCATAACCGTTACACATTTCATGGATAAATCAACCCCCTGCTGTTTAAAACTAAAGGGTTGGAGAGAATGCAAACCAAAAACATATGAGCCAACATGCTCACTTCATTCTTGGAGGAATGGTGTGGTGGCTGCGCCTGTGTCAGGAACAGTGGATGATGGCTCAGAGTCCTGGCAGTCTGGCAGTCTTCATACAACATGGCCAGGCCAGGGGCATGCCTAGGGTATGGAGAGCTAGGGTAGGCAGCTGCCTTGAGGGGGCCTTGAGGGAAGACCCTGGATACGAGGCCCCTCTTTGCTAAGTCTGCCAATCGGTGTCAGAAGGGGGTCGAAAACATGCATGCTGAGTGCAGACACCCTGGCATGGCCAGGCTTCTCCTATCTCTCGCCTCCAGCCCCTACCCTTCTCTGGCAACCTGTCAAGAGTCCCCAGTTTTCTTGGCCTCTGTAGAACTTGGTTCCACTTTGTCCCCTGCGCTGGAGAACACCACCCACAGAATGCAGCCCAATCTATGACCTTCAGGGAAGATGGGAAGGAAGGAGAGAGAAAAAGAACCGATATGCTTGGTGGAGAAGTCAGCCTGCCCAAGGTCACATAGCTAATGAGCGATGGAGCCTGGCTTTCTCTGATTCTAAGACTCATGCTGTTCGATTAATACACCCGATAGACTTGACAATGGACAAAATGCTTTCACCCTGGGGTTGGATTTTTCCCGGACAGAGCTCTGTAAAGTCTACCAGAGGCAGGGCGACCAACTCATTCTATGTTGCCCAGGCTTTTCCTGGTTGTAGTCCTGAATTTCCCATGTTCCAGGGAACCCCTCATTCCTGGGCAAACTCAGGATGGTCGGTCACTCGATCAGAAGGCAGGTCGCCATCAGTCCCACGATCCTCGATTTGGCTGTGTATGGGATGCCTTGACCCATATTGATGACTGGCTCCCAACTACACATGTTTTGATATAACTGTTCCAAACATCAACCTGAGAACCAAGAGTTCTGGATGCCTCCCAGGTGACTCTAATGCACAGTCGTGTTTGAGAGCCACTGGCTTAGCCTGAGGAATCTGCCTGATACCATTGCTGGTTAGCCTTTCGTCTGCTCAGCTTTGTCCACGTCCTTCTGTGAAACGGTGATTTAGAACAAGAAATATGTATTTGGTTTTCATTCCTGTTTCTAGCACAGAGCTTCTTAAAACCTTTGGAATTTCCTAAATCCTGACCCTGGTCAAGGTGTCCTTTGTTATGTTAAGGAGGCGACTTTGGGAGCTCAAGGAAGGATGGGGGCTGGTTGCCTGAAGAACTTTCAGTCCTACCCTCTGACCTCCTGGGAGGGGCAGAGGGGCTAGAGATTGAGTTCAGTCACCAATGGCCAATGATTTAATTAATTGTGCCTGTTTGTAATGAAGCCTCCGTAGAACCCCAAAGGACAAGGCTCGCAGAGCTCCTGGGTTGGTGAACACACGTGTTGGTTGAATGGCCGTTCGGGGAGAGGGTGTGGCAGCTCTGTACCCTTCCGCCAATGCAGGAGCGTTCCAGAGACCACACTTGGAGAAAGTTCCATTTCCCCGGCACCTTCTGAAACTCCCTGTTCACTGGAAGCTCTGTGAGTGTGCCAGGGTGGTGCCTTTACCTATAGATCTGAGTTGACAAGTGACAGGCGATTTTGGAAGCAGACAGGGGACTGAGGGTTAGGTTTGGACAGTAAGCCACTGTGGCATAGCATCTGGGCAACGGCACTGAAAGGCACATAGAGCAAGGCAGGAAATAGGGTCAGGGCGTCCGGGCAGTGGATTCTAACAAATAGGGAGAGGGTGGGATGTGGCAGCTAATGGGAGGCGGAGAGGGGGACGTATGTGAATGAGGACTGTCTCACGCTCCCTCAGCCTGACGTAACTGGTATTTCTCCTAATTATCAGATTGAACCACTACCTCTCTGGCGAAATAAGTTTTGACTCAAATGAGAAATCAGACTCAAATGAGAGAGAGAGAGAAAAGGAAAAAGAACAAGGGGGGGGGGGGAGCCCACAAGGAACAGAATTCAGTCCAGGGGATATTTTTAAATTACTTTTTTTGTGTGGAGTTGAAGCATGATTTCCTTTTCTATTCTATCTGACGGGAGCCCCAAGGCCAGGGTTCCTGAGGGACGGCTGAACTCGTCAGCTGTGGCAGGTTGGGGACAGAGCCTAGAGGCCTGGAGGTCAGTGAGCCTGGGCACGTCCAGCCCTAACCGGTCACTCTTGATTCCGTGCCTACCTATATGGTACCCCTGTGCCTGCCCCCGCCCCGCCCCTCCACTGATGGGTCAGAGGTAGTTTCTCTTGAACCACAGGGGTTTGGGCAGGTGGAAAGTGTGTGCACCTGAAGGTGACGGGGCATTGGGGGAGGTGGGGGGAGGTTGCCTAGCAAGTAGCAGGTGCTATATTTCCTTCCAGGAACCGTGTTTGGCTGGCCAGCCAAGGGGTCACAGTGTGCAGGAGCTGTATGGGTGAGCGAGGTCCCCTGAACTCAGGGGCGGTCATCAATCAAAGCCTTCTGAACACATAGGACGTTCACGGGAAACTTAAATGAGGGTGCGTGTTTTGGGGAGAGATCAGGGAAGGATCCCCCACTCGCCACAAGGTGTTCCCTTCCCGCCAGTGACAGAATTCTGTGACGAAGGTTGGCGTGGCTGGCAGGATTGGAAGGCTGTGAAGGAAGCTCTCTGTGTGTGGTAGCATAGACGCAAAAGGAAGGGGGCGGCTGGGCGGCTCAGAACGTCAGGCATCCAACTTCGGCTCAGGTCACGATCTCGCGGTTGGTGAGTTCGAGCCCCGCGTCCGGCTCTGTGCTGCTGGGGAACCTGCTTCCGATTCTGCCTCTCTCTCTCTCTCTCCCTCAGCTCCTTCCCCGTTCATGCTCTCTCTCTCTCTCAAAAATAAATAAACATTAAAACTATTTTTAAAAACTACGAAGAGGCAAAAAGAAGAGAGGGAGAAGAAGGATGGCCTGAGAAGCCTGGGGACGGTCTGAATGTCGAGGCCCTGAGCTAAGACCTGGGTTCGGGGGACCTGCTTACAGGACACCGGGCTTCGACCCGTCATCAGGTGAAGGGACCACAAGGCCTGATACACAGAGTGATGTGTTGCAAGAGGGACCGGGGTGGAGAGAAGACACGGGCGTTGGCTGAGCCCTCACCACGCACCGTGCTCCTGCAAGCATCTAGTTTTAAGGATGACAGTTGTGGCTTTGAACACATCTGCTAGAGGCTAAAACCCAAAGTCTTTCTGATTCCGAAGCCAGACTACCTTTCAGGGTCTCACTAAGACTGTCAATGCAGTTTTGTTTTTTTTTAATGTTTCTTTATTTATTTTTGAGACAGAGCACGAGCGGGGGAGGGGCAGAGAGAGAGAGAGAGAGAGAGAGAGAGACACAGAATCGGGAGCAGGCTCCAGGCTCCGAGCTGTCAGCACAGAGCCCGACACGGGGCTTGAACTCACGGATCATGAGATCATGACCTGAGCTGAAATCGGACGCTTAACCGACTGAGCCACCCCTTTATAAAGGCACCCCGCTATTTATTTATTTTGAGAGAGAGAGAGAAAGAGGCAGAAAGAGACGGGGAGAGAGAATCCCAAGCAGGCTCTGCCCTGTCAGCGCAGAGCCCGACGCGGGGCTCGAACCCACGAACTGTGAGATCATGACCTGAGCCGAAGTCGGACGCTTACCGACCAAGCCACCCACAAGTGCCCCGAACGCAGTCATGGTTTTTATGAGTCAGGGTCAGGGTCCATTCAACCCGATGCTGTTGCAGCTGTTGGTACAACTGGACCCTGATCAAATAAGGTAAGCATTCCGGAACCCGTGCGTGGTCTTCTCCATACCCTATACTTGTCACCCCGCTTGCACTGGGCCTTCTTGGAAAGCCCTAGGAAGAACAGAAACTCCAGGCAGGTCCCCCACTCACCCCCACCGCCCCCCCCCCACAGTCTCCCATCTGGGACTCCAATCTCGCTTCTCAAAACCCTCAACAGTTTCCCTTGAACCACACGAAACGGAACACTGATCTCTGAGTTGGCATTTCAGTGCCTGCACATGGGCTCAACGGGCCCTCTCAGCACTTCCTCCCGTCAACCCCCCATACCCCAGTCAAAAGGGACGCTGCCAGGGCTCCATTTACGCAAAACCCTCTCCCTCACCACACGCGGCTCCTGGCAAAATCCCCGCGTATGGCCATTACTCCACGAAAGTGCTGCAGAGTAGGCAAAGAGCCTCACCCCCACCCCCCGCCCAGGTCACTCAGTAAGTGACGGGGCTGGGCCTGCCACCCCCAGGCTCCCCACTGCCTTGGCCCCTGGCTTAGTTCTTTTCTGGAATAATCTTGACGCTGGGGAGACTCTCCCCTAACAGCGAGATCGTGGCACTGTGTTGACGGGACCCCCAAAGGAACCCAGGGCCCTGGAGCACCTCCCTCCTTCTGTGCTCAGGGGCCGGGATCTGGCGTGAGGCCTGATTGAGTCCTGGATCTACACTTGTCCTGCGTCTCCCGGAAGGGCCCTGTACCTGTCACAGAGCCACTGGCAAGGCCCTTTCTTTTCACCGGGCCTCCCTCCGCTGGACGGATGAGGTCACTGGACCCGAAATACTCCTGCGGGTGGACCTCCTCCCTCGGCTTCTCAGCCCCACACCAACTCATCAACAGACACCCCCCCCCCCCCCCGTGGACGCCCATCCCGCCTCCAGCCACGCACAGTCCGGGGGAAGCAAGACAGGAAGGGTCAGGAAGGAAGGCCCCTGAGCCAGGCCCGCCCGCCGGCCAGGGGCTGGGGGCCCGGCTGCCCTCCCTCCCCTCCCTTCCCTCCGCCGTGAACACAGATCTGGAGTCACCACGGGTAGAGGCTCTCCAGAGTGTAACGGGGTGTGTGTGGGCTCAGAAACCGCTGGAGCAGAGTTGGAATAAATGCGGGCTGCTTCTGACTTAATTAGACTCCCATTAAAATCGCTCTCCCCGAAGCTTGGAGGCAGCGGGGAGGCCCCGTCCTCTCTCCTCCGTGACCTGGGATGCTCCTCTCTTGTCAGCCAAGTCCAGACACCCTCCCCACTCTCCCGTTCTCTTCCATCCTTCCTCTGCTCGCTTCCCCCTCTCCTCTCT
This sequence comes from Panthera leo, assembly GCF_018350215.1. Taxonomy (NCBI): domain Eukaryota; kingdom Metazoa; phylum Chordata; class Mammalia; order Carnivora; family Felidae; genus Panthera; species Panthera leo. The sequence goes on along the minus strand of NC_056692.1, from coordinate 5,506,026 downwards.
CTGGTTTTTCCCTGATCTCCCGCGTTGGGTCAATCAGAAAAGTCTCCAGGCAGGGGCACCTGGGTGGCTCAGTCGGTTAAGCATCCGACTTCGGCTCAGGTCATGATCTCACGGCTCGTGGGTTCGAGTCCCGCCTCAGGCTCTGTGCTGACAGCTCAGAGCCTGGAGCCCACTTTGGATTCTGTGTCTCCCTCTCTCTCTGCCCCACCCCTGCTCGTTTCCTCTCTCTATCTCTCAAAAATAAATAAACATTAAAAAAAAAATGTCTCCAGGCATTGCCGGATGTCTCCTGGGCAGTAAAATGGTCCCGGTTTGAGAACCACTGTCTAAGCTCAGCTGATTTAGGCATCTTTGTGTTTGAAACAGAACTGGCCTTGGCGTTGTTCTGGATTTTTCACTCCCCAGCTCCCACCCCGTTTCCTTCCTAGTGCCTTCCCTTTGGCACACTTAAGCTTCCGAAGCTGGCGTCTTGTTTTGTTTTTGTTCTTTTTTTTTCATTTGACAAATGGGGTCATTGCCTCCTTTAGAGGATTAACATGAAGAATAAATGAGACACAAACTAGAAAGTACCAGATCACATTACAGAAACCATATTTAAGGACAGAAACCGTATTTAAGGACCACGCTATGTTATTATTATATGCACATAAGACTAAATCTATATACTCGAGGGAGATTTCATTTTAAGTGATGATGGATAAGGAAGGGCATTTCAGAAACTCTGTTGATTATATGGGGAGATTTGTGAAAAACAGTTTAAGTGGAGGAAAGGACTCAGCAGTCAGGGTGGGAAAAAGAAAAAAAAAACATGACAGTGGGCATGAATAGAAAATTTTCCCTAAAAGTCGGGGTCCTGGAAAGCACTGTCACTAAGAGGCCAACAGGTGGTCTGGGGGCAGACTTCTCCCTAAAGGGAAGTAACGATTTAGGGAATCAGTGAAGGGATATATAGCTCAGGGCTGATGGGAGAGTTCAGTTACCCTGGCGTGAGTGGGAGACCCGGAAAGAATTCAGAGACTGCTCAGCGAGCCAAGAATGAGCAAGGAAAAAAAACCAGAGTGGGAAGGATCCAAACCAGGAGGATGGACACAACCCACATAAGGCAGCTTCAGACACAGACGCGGCAGGGAACAGCATGAGGCCCTGTCAACTTTGTTTCCCAGCACCTCTCCCCTCCTCCTCTGGAAGGGAACAGTACCCTGGTTTTCCTTTGAGAAGATGTAAAGGAACCTGTCTGGGAACAAAGCCAGCACAGAACAAAGCAGAACAGAGAGATGGACAGAGATCGATTCCTGATGACATGCTCTGTACGCCTGGATCCAGCCATGCCTGAAGGCCAGTACCCCAAGCATTTTCAGTTAGATGAGTCCATACATCCCTACACTTTTTTGTACTTGTTGTTCAGCTTGAGTTGGGCTTCTCAAGTTGGAAGTGTCCTTAGTAATATAAAGAGGCAGTGCGGTAAATTGGCAAAAAGGTCGGTTTAGGAATTGGGAATTCTAATCTTGGCTGTAGGCACCGTCTCACCTCCCTGGAGGACATTGAACAAGATGGTGTTGGAGAACCCTCCGCACTAGTACACGCAATGATTCTGACCACTGCCTTGCCAATAATTCTTGACTACACGTAGCACAGAGACTTCTTCAAGGCCAGTCACTGGACCCTGTTCCGCTCTGCGTGGAGTCTAGTTATTTATCCAGACAGCTGAGGGCTGGCCTCGGGCAAAATGAAAGTCAGGAAGACTTTTCTCCACTGAAAATGTAGTCCCCTTCCTCCAGTCTTATAATAGTCTGGGTTCTTCAGTGTCAACACCCCCCCCCCATCAAAACAAAAACCGATCTGATGATAGTCTTTTGCCCTTTAGTCTGAATGAGATCTGAACCAGTTTTGCCTCTTAAAGCAACTTGGGCAAACAGTTGGTTGGGCCTCTTGTGTTCACTGAGAGGCATTTTATGACCCTTGAGTTAGCTGACCTGAAGGTGAGTTATCACCAGTGCCTTGCTCTCGAGAAGGGTCATATCCCTAAGAGTAGACTCTAGCTTCTCGGGAGGGGCAATGCAAGCTAATTTCATTCCAAGCTGAAATACAAAAGAGACCCGCAGACCAGACAGGATATTTACAAGAGGGTCCTGGCATTAACAAAGCGCTAAATGGAAATGTCGCCCATCTTAGAAAAAGAGGCAGGGGCATCCGTGCTCCCTGCCTGAGGCTAATCTTGTTATTTGGAATTCTATCAGCCCGTTCTTCCAGCTCGAGCCTAATCTCAGGAGTGAATTAGCCGCAGGGGCTGCTCTTGATTCCTGCTACTGTCTATGCCGTGACAGTATTTCCTGTACGTGGGATTAGGACAAACGGGACCACAACCGGCTCTCCCCTGGCCCCCGTCCTTCCCAACCAAATCCCACCACATGTCCTGAATTATGGTTCATAATGAGAAGCCAGTGAGGACAATGATGTCAGCGGACATCTACTTTCTGCCCTGACACACAGGCTTTCATCGCCCAGGCATTGTCACATCCTCTGGATGCCCGAGAGAGGAAGAAAAAAAATCTCACTACAACGGGGAGCTCCATTTCTCATTTCATTCATTCATTTATTCGTTCGTCTGCTGGCACGGCTCTCGGTGCCTCTTGATGGTGGACAAGGTGATGGTCCACCTTCGCTTATGCAAGCTCATGCACGCATGTGTACAGGGCTTCCCGTGTTCCCCCTGGATTCAGGCTCAGGAAACTTTTTCTGCGAAACGCCAGAGTAAATATATATATATTTTTTTAATTTTTTTTAACGTTTATTTATTTTTGAGACAGAGAGAGACAGAGCATGAACGGGGGAGGGTCAGAGAGAGGGAGACACAGAATCCGAAACAGGCTCCAGGCTCCGAGCCGTCGGCACAGAGCCCGATGCGGGGCTCGAACCCACGGACCGCGAGATCATGACCTGAGCCGAAGTCGGCCGCTCAACGGACTGAGCCACCCAGGCGCCCCACGCCAGAGTAAATATTGTAGGCTGTGTAAGCTGTGTGGTCTCCGTCACAAAGATTCAACTTTGCCATTGTGGCTTGGAAAGCAACGGTAGGCAATATGTTAACAAATGGCGGGGCTATGTTCTAATAAACTTTTTTTACAAAAGCAGATGGTGCCGGATGTGGCCGGCCGGCCTGGTTTGCTGAGCCCTGAGCTAGACAGCAACGACACTGAGTGACTCAGTCTGCTAGCACTAACTTAGTAATGCCGGCCTGCCTCTTTCTCCCCCACCTCTTCCGTAGCCGGTGTTGGAGAGCTATCTTGATAGGACAGTATGAGGGCAGCTGATAAAGGCAAGCAGGGTGTAAGATGTGGGCCCTCGAGATTCCTCCCGGTACCCGGATGCCAGAGTTAAGTAAGGGTCGGTGAAGAATAACAGAAAACTCTACCTCCGTGGGTCTAATTATGGTCTCCCCTTGGGTGGTATCTCTACCACAGAAAAAGTCCTTAAACATCGAGTGGCACAGCAACCCCCACCCCCGCAGGACTGGGGTCTCCCCGGCAGCCCATCTCATTGATTCTGCTGGTCCTGCCACTTTGCAGTGTGTATTTACTCATTCATCTCCTTGTTCTTCTTTTTAGCAGCAATTTGCATATTTATAGTGGAGACGTTTCACAATTAGGTGTTGAATATCCACCAACTAGGGGTCTGGCCTTGTGCTAGGCATTCTGGGTTCCGAGGAAAAAGGCATGGTCTCTGGCCCCAGGGAGCTTCAGATGGAGAAGGCAGAAAGAACAATAAACGATCGGGGTACAAGATGTTAAGTGCTGTGATGGGGGTGAGCAAATAATACCACGGAAGGCAGGACAGGTCGGCTCAAGTGCCGTGGCAGACTCGGGTGGCTAGTGATCCCGAGGCCCTGTCTCTTTCTGGGACAGAATTCCAGAGCACGGAGCGCCGCGGGGAAGGAATAGCTCACCTCTTGGTGGCCGCTTAAGGGCCACTGAGTGCTGTTCACCCGCTTAGGATCACAGGGAGCTGTGGCACAGGCCTCCAAAGCACATTTGGAGGAACCAAGAGAGGCCCATTCAAGGAAAAAAACCAAAAAACAAACCCTCCCCCTACTTGCTTCTTACAGCAGTGTTTGTTTATCTCATTAACTCGCAACCTGAAGAACAGGACCATCTGGCATGCGGGCATGTTAACAAGATCATAAATTAGGAGGAGAAATGAAGCCAGATTTCCATAATGGTCGCAAGACAGAAATCAACAGCGCTGGGACGGAATTTGCCGGGAAGGTAGGGTGGGAGCGAGAGGCAACAAAATGAAAATGCCTTAGCACATCCAGTCTGAATGAGAAACACAAATCCAGAGTCATTTAGAAGGAGTGTTTAAAAAAAAAAGAAAAAAAGTGCTAGCAAAGCATCTCTGCTCCCTGGAGAAGTCTCTTTCCTACTCCTCTCCCTCTTCCTGTCTCCCAGGTCTTACCCCAGGACGAGGGCCAACTTGATTCCCTTTGTTCTCCTGGGTCATTATTACGATTGTTCTAATAATTGCCTGAAAACTCCCTTGGCTTCTCATCTGGCACAGGGAGCCTTGCCCAGTGCCCATGCTTGGGCCCCAGCTCACCCGTGGCCACGAGTGTTTCCATAGATATTTCCTGGGACCCTGCACCATGGGCTTCACAAAGACAGTACTGGTGGGCAATAAATGAGAGAGAGGCATTGGCCACCAAGGGCCTGGATGCCGAGTGCCCGGGACACAACGTTCCCCAGTGTCACAGCCCATCAGACCACTCTTGGCTTCTTGAAAGACAGGACCCCTCTCTCCCTGTTTGCCCCCCACATGGGGTGGCCCTGGGCCCCCTTCCCCTCTTCTGCCAACCTCCCCAGTCCTACCTCTGCCTTTCCGTGAAAACCAGTCTTCTCCAGGCACCTTTCCCTTCCGTCCAAACTATCGTGATAATAACAACACTATCTACGTTTTTTAAAGGTGGGGGAGATAATTATGTGCCACAGATGGCTTTTACAGAGCAACATCAGGGCAAAGGGTCTGTCCTTTTTGTTCGATAGGGTGAGACCAAAGGTAGACTAATTTTAAGCTATTTGACGGAGAAGAGGCTGATATTATGAGGGGTAAAATACCAGCCTCTTTTTTTTTTTTTTCCCAGTTGGAAAAGCAACGTCATGATGGATTCACGTTGGTGATGTTATTTGTTCTTTGGCATAAAGTCTCCAACACTGCCTGCCAATTTATCTCCACTCAGTTTCTTTTTGGGGCCGGGGGGGGGGCAATTCATTGGCAATTTTTTCAATTTCTTTGGTGATTTTTCACCAATCCAGGCTTTTAAACATTTTTAAAAAGTCAATTTTGATCATTTACGGTTGCCTAGAAAATTACAAGAACATGTGTTTTCTGGATCCGTAGTTTCTTACCCTATTTTGGTCTTTATTTTGTGTATTTGTATCTCTCTCTCTCTCTAGCTAGTTCTCATTAACATGGACATTCGCTTTATATATATACATTTTTTTAATTTAATTTTTTAATGTTTATTTATTCTTGACAGAGAGAGACAGAGACAGAGCATGAGCAGGGGAGGGGCAGAGAGAGAGAGAGAGAGAGAGAGACAGAATCTGAATCAGACTCCAGGCCCTGAGCTGTCAGCACAGAGCCCAACACAGGGCTCGAACTCACGAACTGCGAGATCATGCCCTGAGCCGAAGTAGGACACTCAACCGACTGAGCCACCCAGGTCCCCTGCTTTATATATTTTATTTGCATTTTGTTTAAGCACAATTCGAGGGTCCATTCCACTAACTGATTCTGCTTTCTAATTTCTGAATGTCCTTTTTTTTTTTTTCGAAGCTTGTCAATTATGCCCTGCTAATTTCCAAAGATTTATCTAATTGTATCTTTCTACATTCTGATACAAGTAGGTAAATTCCCTTGTTCTTTTTCATTTTTGTTCAGTCCATTCATTGACATTTTCTTTATAGCCCACATACAGCCCCATTTTTTTTTTAATTTTTTTTTAAACGTTTATTTATTTTTGAGACAGAGAGAGACAGAGCATGAACGGGGGAGGGTCAAAGAGAGGGAGACACAGAATCTGAAACAGGCTCCAGGCTCTGAGCCGTCAGCACAGAGCCCGACGCGGGGCTCGAACTCACGGACCGTGAGATCACGACCTGAGCCGAAGTCGGATGCTTAACCGACTGAGCCACCCAGGCGCCCCCATACAGCCCCATTTTGTAAATATCCCACGGTCATAAGAAAAGAAAACATTTTGACTTCTTTGTAGGTTAGTGATGTCAATATTGAATTCTGAAATATTTACGCAGATCACTATGTGCTTATTTGAGAAACATTCCCCCGTATTATTATTATTAAAGTGTATTTATCTTGAGAGAGAGAGACAGAGAGAGAGCACATGCGAGGAACGTGGGCAGGGGAGGGGCAGAGAAAGAGAGAATCCCAAGCGAGCTCAGCTGTCAGTGCAGAGCCTGACGTGGCGCTCAAACTCATGACCTGACCCAACGTCAAGAGTCAGATGCTTAACCGACTGAGCCACCCAGGTGCACCCTCCCCCCCCAGCCCGTATTATTTATGTCAATGTTTCTCTTCAATTCCCACCACTTTCTCTTTACGTATTTTGATGTGATACTACCATGTGCACAAAGAGATGAGTCCAGTAGCTTTCCATGTGGATTATTTACCTCGACAATAAAAAGTGACTCCACCCTAACACTGATTTGGAATTCTACACACCACTGCCTTTAAAAAAAAAAAAAAAAAAGGTTTTTTGGTAGTTATTTATATCAGTTGGTATTCTTCTGTCTAGCTCTTAACTTCAATTTTTTTTTTACAAGTAATTAGGCTGTAAGTGTATTTCTTATAGGTAACATAAAACAGAGCTTTATGTTTTTGAACGATTATTTCTGGCAAGACTGTATTTTATTTATTTATTTTTATTTTTTTAAATTTTTAAAAATGTTTATTTATTTTTAAGACAGAGCATGAATGGGGGAGGGTCAGAGAATCTGAAGCAGGCTCCAGGCTCTGAACTGTCAGCACAGAGCCCGATGCCAGGCTCGAACTCACAGACCATGAGATCATGACCTGAGCCGAAGTCGGAAGCTCAACCGACTGATAAACCCAGGAGCCCTATAAAAGCCTGTATTTTAACATAGGGGTTAAATCCACTTATCTTGGTCTCAGGCTTGGTGGGTTTGTACTTATGTCTGCGTATTATTATTTTTATGGTTTTGGGTTTTGGTTTTTTTGTTGTTTTTTGTTTTTTTTTGCTTTTTTATGTTTCCTTGATTGTTTATTTCATATCATTAGTTTTATGGGACCATGTTTTGGTCCCCCCACCCCCGTACAATGTTAATTTTCATGCTACAGTAATTACCTTCATCTTTATAAATATCGTCAAGCCTGTGTTTTTTCTATTATCAAAGTCCATGGTGAAACCATACCTAATGACCTATCTGGGAGGAAAATGTTACCATATATTTATATTTCCTCCTCTCCCTCCCAGATTTACCTGTTAGGCTGTCAAATAGTTGGCTCTGATTGATGTTGATAAATGATTATCCTTACAGTGTCACTTTTTTTTCTTTCAAGAATCATATTTGTATTGTCTTGTGACTATGTTGACAATCTTTTTTTTTTTTTAGATCTGTATGTGTGATTAGTCTCCAGGGTCCTCCAGTGCTGTGTGTTCTCTCAGGAACTCTTTGACTCATTTTTTGGTTGTCAGGTGCACATTTTTGGAATCTTTACATATCCGAGGCAGCCTCTGTATTGTCTTGATGAGTAACACCTTGCTCGGCTGGTGCGTTCTTGGATCCAAACCCTTCCCTCCCTCTGGGTGGAACTGCCCTATGTCCTTCTGTCTTTCTCTCTCTATCACTCTCTCTTCTGTCTCTCTCTCTCTGGTTCTCTCTGTGTCTTTCTCTCTGTCTCTTTCCCTGTGTCTCTCTTTTTCTCTCTCCTCTCCCTGTCTATTTCTATCTCTCTATTGCTCTCTCTTCTCTCTCTGTATGTCTTTCTGTGTCTTTCCCTGTCTATTTTTCTCTCTCTGTCTCTCTCCCCCTAGCTCTCTCTGTCTTTGTCTCTCTGTTTGTCTCTCTTTATCTCTCTCTCTGTCTCTGTCTGGCTTTTTAGCTGCTCTCTTCTGGAATTCACAGCATCTGCATTATGGAGATCTCTATGGCAAAACTAACTTGTGTTCCTTTGTAGATAGTTTTTTCTTGTTTTTTTTTTCCCTTGTTTCCCACCCCCTCCACCCAGCCTGAACACTTTAGCTTTATCCTTGAAACTAAAAGGAAAAATAAAATCATCAGTATATGTCTGTGTGTTGGTTACTTTCAGATGATTTCCACCACCCCATCTACCTATTCCCGTCTTCCGAAATTGAGAAAAATTTTATTTTATTTTGTCCTATTTTATCCTTGTAAGTGATTCGATTCCTTTATTTAAAAAATGAATTCCCTTTTTTTGTTCTCCATACTCCCTTTATGTCTATGTGGATTTTCATTCTGTGAGCTCAGACTCCAAACACCTTTCATCCAGCCCCTTCTATCCATCGTTCCCTCCTGCTTCGGCATCTGGAGAGTGTCTCTGGCTTACCATTCCCAACCCTGTGGCTATTTCGCGTGGAATCTGTTGGCCCCTCGGCATTTCTGATGGCAATATTTGCTCCCTGTATCCTTTCCTTAGCCTACCAAGGCCTTGCCAAATTGTCCAGTCTGTCACATCACCTCCTGCTTTACCTACTGTTTTATTAAGTGTGTGGCCTCCTCTATTTCAATGAAAATGGATGCCGTATTTACATGTTTCCAAATATTTTTAAAATCACTTTTGATCTCTGATTCTTGAATGCTACGTTTCTCTTTCTAGCTACTCCATATATGTAATAGACTTCACCCCTGTCCCTCAGCTGACATCTTTAAATGAGATGGTCACCTCACTTTGGAACAACCCCCGCCCCGCCCCAATTTGGTGCTGTTAGACTCTACTTGGCAGGGACCTTTCTGTTCCAGCCTGGGTGCTGTTCCCCACTCAGCTCCTCAGTTGGTCTAAGTCTGCACACCCCGTGGACGCCTCCAGCACGGGGCCCTGCTTTCCATGTCATTTCTTTCCAGCAAAACCTTGGCTTTTTCTGTCTTGTAGGGAACAGCGTGGGGGCATCTGGCTCCTTCCTGGAACCCGTGTGGGGAGCATACTGAGAGAAAACGCAGCCATGGGGACCGTGCACCCCGGGGTCAGCGGAGAGCCTGGTAGACCAAGGCCCCGTGACTTGAGGGTGAACCTGGCCATGTTCGGCTTCTCCTGACCCGTCTATTATGGCGGCACAAGCCCCTATTCATTATTTCCACGTTTCCATTCGTTCATTCATAAGTGGGAGTTTACCGACCCACTCATTGAGCCAGGGCTTGAGAATACCCACCGGCCAAAGTGCTAGTTGCTATGGGTACGACTGAGAGAGAGAAAAGCATAGGTCCTCTCAGCAGACCTTTATTTCAATGGGTCAAACGCATTCCCCGGTCCCCAGTCTAGGGACACACGACACGGGAGCAGCCAGCCAACAGGATGATTGCAGACGGCAGGAGGTGATGCAGAAGATGCCACAGGGTCGGGTGCCGTAGATCCGGAGGTCAGGGAAGCCGTCCCCCCACCAGGAGATGACCCTAAGCAGAGCCACGAAAGGTGACAGGGAGGCCGGTATGTGAGCGAACAGAAAGCAGACCGACGCCCTGGGGCCGAGTGACCGCACTGGTGTCCCTTGTCAGCCCTCCAGCTTCAATAGCACTGGCTCCACTCTGTGCACCCCCAAGTCCCCTGTTCCTCTGGCTCCCGTTGGGCTTCGTCAGTGGGGATCACCAGCAGGAGACGGGTGGGGGCAGGACAGTCCACGGGTCTGGGTTCCCCCAGCAGGTGCCCACGTGGGTCACTGTGGGTTGGTCCCAGCTCCTGCAGCCAAGCTCTCCATCCGTCCTCTGGGTTCCTCTGGGTTCTGGAATCAACCCTCCCCTTGCCGCTCTCGGTCAGCGATTGCAACAACTCCCTGCCACTGTCAGCCCCCGGGGACCGCACTATCCCTTGTTAGTGCCTCTCACCGCGCTCCCCCCTTTCTTCGGGAGTCCAGTACCATTTGCCTCCTGCCAGAAGAGAGTGCCAGGAGATTGCATGGCACATTTGTCAGGGCAGAGCAGACGAGTGTCCTCTGCACCACCAACCTCCCACCTCCCGCCACCGGCCCCCATCACCACACATCCCTCCGGCGCCCGGGTGTGACTTCACTGTGTACTGAATTGGGCCACTGTGTCCCTCACATCTGCCTTGTTGTTCATTTTCATGTCCTGACACCTGCCGTTAGTGGAGACCAAGGCGGGGATGCCCACTCATCTGGAAGGCTGGATCGTGTGAAGCCCGAGTCGTCATCCTTGTGGCAGAGAATCCAAGCTGAGGGGGTCGGGGGTGGCTCCTGGGTCCCCTGGAGGGGGACCTTCTTCCTAAGTTAAGAGGAGGTGAAAAGCATCAACACTTTTCTGCATATCCCCTGGGGGGCGGGGACTGCGGTCTGCGAGGAACCCTCCCCAGAGATGCCCTGACTTCCCACTCACGGGGTGCTTGCGGCCGGCCACTAGGAACCCAGAACTCAGAGCAGAGAACAGAAGAGGTGCTCTGAGGTGGGCCCGGCTGTGCGAACAGAGGCTTCGCTCAGAATCAGCAGTTTGATGGCCCCAGGGTGCGGGAAGCCAGAGCCGGAAAGTCTGCTGCCGAGGCCAGGGAGCAGCCCCGAGAGGGAAAACAACAGCTCTTGGCCTGGAGCTGATGCTCTGCTGGGCAAGCCCGGACACAGCAGGAGGACTGAGGCCCGGGGATCCTGAGGACGCCTCCTGCGAGGCCCGTGTGATCACGTGCACGTCAGCCAAAGGTGGTGGGATACCCTCAACGCCTGATCTGGGTTCCTCCTCCTTAGAGGCTGTGTTAGTTTCCTGTGGCTGCTGTGACAAACGAACACAAACTCTGGGGCTTCAAACAACATGAATTTATTGCCTTATAGTTCTGGAGCTTGGGCGTCTGAAATGGGTCTCCCTGGACGACCGTCAAGGAGTTACGGGGTTGTGTTCTTTCCGGACGCTCCAGGGGAGAGTCTGTCCCCTTGCCCTAGAAACTGCCTCCATGCTTGGCTCGGGCCCCTGTACAGCACCTTCAAAGCCGGTCACACGGCACCTGCTGATCTCTCTCTCTCTCTCTCTCTCTCTCTCTGACATGCTCCCTCCTGCCTCCTGATCATAAGGACCCTTGGGACGACATTAACCCCGCCTGGATAATCCAGGCTGATTTTCCAATCTTAAATCCCCCTTGCCATGCAAATACCATAGGCACAGGTCAGGGATTAGGATGCGGGCATCTTTGTGGGGGGGCATTATTCTGCCAACACGGGGGGCTCATTCTGAGCCAGAAGCTTTCTTCTGTCCCTGAGAGGGCACGGGGCCCAGAGAGGCATCTTCATGGAAATGGCAGAAGCCATAACATCTACATCAGGAGACAGTGCTCCCAGGAAACATGGGTCCTGTGTGTGCACAGCCTGTCCCTCTGGAAGCCAGTTAAGATGCCCCAAAAGACAGAGCCTCCAGTGCACCCCAACCACGGACGGGGGTGGGGGGAGAACTCACAGCACCCACATGGACGTGCTTCAGGAAAGCAAGAAATAAATACCTTGGTATTCAGGAGGCCTCTGGGGGGCAGCGGGCTGTCAATGGGAGCAGACCAAGGAGCAGAGGGAGACTGACTTGTAAACTCATCTCCCCCAAGTTGCTGAACCGGGAAAATTAAAAATATAAATTAAATCATGCATCTGTTCTCCGAGGTCCCCTCCAGGCTTTAAAATTTTATGCTTTCATAAGCTTTCTGGGAAAAGAATAAACCAATCCCTAATATCAAGGAGATTTTGAAAGCTTTAAAGGTTTTAGGAGCCGTAGCTAACAGGAAGGAGGAGGTTTGCCGCACACACGGGAGGGTCTGGAGGGAAAAGTGAATATGTTGGTTCTCCGTTATCTGAACGGAGGCTTAGCCAAAGCAATCCCCGCTTTTAGGCACTTACGCTGTATCTGTTCTGCCCAAGTAAGCTCTCAGAACAGGGATACTGTGTTCCTCTTACATCAACAGGAGCCGTAAGAGAAGACCTCTAATCCCTCTTATATCCACTCCTCCAAGAAGCGAGGACCAGCTAAGACAGAGAGCCGAGGCTCCCCTGTCAGTAGAGGGCCGGTCCCGCCAGAAGGTGGGACTTGTATCACATTTGGTTGTGACAACCACAGGGATGGGGTCCGCTCCTGTCCTGCCTTCCTCGAGCTTTTTTTTCATCGATTCAGGGACAAAGTCACCTGCCATCCTCTTGCCATCTAATAAATAACAGGGGGAACTGAGAAGTCGTTGAGGGCCATCTCCATAATAGGGCCAAGGTGATGAAAATCAGAAGTGATCTTTAAAATCCACAAACTGGGGGAGGGGCGGTCTATATTTGAAGTCAAACGTGTGTGTGTGTGTGTGTGTGTGTGTGTGTGCGCGTGTGTGACCATCGGAGGGCGGAGTCTGTTTCCAGCTTGTTCATCACAACACCGAGGCCAGCCTACCGCATGTGGACAATAGTAGATGCTCAACTAATGTCAAATGAATGAATGCATGCATGTATGAATGAATGAATAATTAGAAGGGGAATAAATCTTCGCGCCCATACGAACTAACTCTGAACACCCTGCAGATACATCTAGGAAATGGTCCCCCGGGGAGGGAGAGATGGGGTGAATGCCAAATTGGCATAAAGGAGTCAAGAGTCAGCAGAAAGGAGGAGGGACAAGTCAGTCTGTAAGAGGCCATGACAGCATCCAGTGGATGCCAATGATCAGTAAGCTTCTGGGATCGTGATGTCTGACGTCCATTTAGTAACTGCTTCCTGCTCTCTGCTTTCATTCTACCCTCCCATAGTGTGACGCAGGAACAGACTCAGGGGCAAACGCACCAGTGGCAGGCTGCACAATGGCCCCCTAAAGATGTCCCCAGAACCTATGGATATGTTATTACCTCGCAGGACAAAAGAGGAACTTTACAGATGTGATTGAGGACCCTGGGATGGGGAGATTTTTCTGGGCTCTCTGGGTGGACCCAATGCAATCACAGGGTGCTTATCCCAGGGAACCAGGAAGGTCAGAGTCAGAGAAAGAAACAGAGGTTTCAGTCCTGAGGTCACAAGCCAGCGTGTGCAGGAGGCTTCCGGAAGCCCGAAAAGGCAAGGAAATGGATTTTCCCCTGGAGCCTCTGAAAGAAACACCACTTGGCCGCCATCTTGATTTTAGCCCACTGAGCCCTATTTTGGACTTTGAACCACCAGAACTGTAAGATCATAGGTTGTGTTGTTTTAAACCACTGAGTTTGTGCTAATAGGTTGCAGCAGCAATAGGGAACAAGTGTCACACTTTCCCACAGAGAGTCAAAGAAACAGCTGATAACTCTTCAAAGAAGGCAGGCAGGCAGATGACAGGGTTCCCATGAACATGGAGGTGGAGTGTGGTACATTCTGATCACCTGGACATTCAGGTTCAGTAACAGGTAGTTCAATGTGGCTTCCCCTCTGCCATCTGGATTCTACATGCAGACCCATGAAAAAGCTAGGGCATAAGGGTTGGGGGCATGAGAGCTCTCCTTCCCAACACACAAGTCCCGCCCTCTCCATCGCCATCCTCCACCAGGATCCCTGATCGGCAGGTCTGGTGACTGGACTGGGCCTCAGAAAGGAGGGTCTGGAAATTACAGAGCTGGGTGGGACCTACATCCAGTCTTGCCTAAATTTTATCGATGAGGTGCTGACGTCCAGGGACATGGCTTGTCCAAGAGCTAGTACAAAGCAGAGGTGGAATCAGAACTCAGGCTGCACATTTCCAACCCTTGTGCTCTTCTCCAAGGACTGAGCCCCAGAGTGAGGCTGCCTGACCTTTCATCTGGAGGCAATGCCCTGCTGAAATGAGGAGCCCAGTGAGCCGGTCTGGAGTGCCCATGTGATTATCTGTGACCACAGGGCCATCCAGGTCCCTCTCTCCATGGTGACAGACCCTTGGGGACCTCAGGTTGGGCATGCCTGTATCGAGTGCATCACTTGGGGAAAGGTGGGTCTGGGGAGGTGGGTGTTGGGTTGATTGTCCTTTCTAAATGACCTTTACACACACAGCTGTCACCAACCCAAAAGGCACCTTGCAGTGAAAGCTGTTTCCCTGTTTTAGGAGCATTTCCCCATTTCTCAACTCCCTGAGCCTGTGCATGCATAGTTATCACTTTCAGATTCCTTCCCTGACCACCCCCTCGGCCTGGGCTCTCTCTCTATCTGAGGGGTCCAAGGCACCTGAAGGGTCTACGTCAGCATTCTTGACTTGATGATACTCACATTCCCCTGAAGTCTGTTTCATGAGAACCTTCTTCGTTTTGAGCTTTTAAGCACTGGGTTTGGGACGGTGGCCAGAGGAATGTGCCTGCCATTAGCAGAATTGAGTTGAAATCAGCACACCGATAGGACCATTTGTAAGCTCTCTCTTCTCAGAGGGGAAGGTGTGGAGGCCTTGCTGGCATGGGATCCCGGCACAGGAGTGGTTGTGGGAACCGCAGGGACATCAGGACGCCTTTAGGTGGGAGTGGCTCCGTGACCCAGCATGAAGCTCAGTGTCAGAGCAGTGGCCCGAGACTCAGGCAGAGACGAGAGGGCAGCATCCTGGCTCAGGGGGTGACCGGGCTGTGGGGGCTGCAGGAGGAGAAGCCAGGACAGGGGTGACTCCAGCATGCTCCAGAAGCTTCCAGTTCCCCTGGGAGGTCGGGGGGGTTGCAGAGCAGCTAAGACATCTCAGCAAGGAAGCCGAGAAAACAGCCTGCCAGGTGAAGTGAGGTGTTTCTGCACTGCCTCCCATATGCCAACTTCCTGGCTCTCCCAACGTCCCTTCCTCCCTTTAGACGACGACGACTCTTCCCCGACACCTACACCAGCATTGGAAGCACTGGAGGCTGAGAAGGCTGAGAGGCAGGTTTTCGGAAGCCTCCTCCCTCCTCTGTCTTCCACACAATGCAGAAAGCCCGCCAACTAGATGCTGCTTTGCGGAACCCAGCAAACACTCCTCGAAAAGCGAACAATGTGACTGTAAATCATGTTCTTAACTCTGTCACGTTGTAAAGTTTGCATCACGTGCTTGTTATGTGTACAGGAGACAGGAGGTAGGAAAAATTGCTTTATGGGGCCCTCGTCCCTGTCCTCCAGGACCCGATAATCTAATATAGGACGTGTGGCTATGTGTATATTCGAACAGCAACAACGCAAAGCTGACTACGAGAGACATCGTGAATATTAAAATAATTGAAACGACAGACACGATCGTACGAGGCTTCCTGTGCTAAGTAGGCTCTGAATGCCCGTAGGAGTCAGTCAGCTGGAGGCAGGAAAGAGACCCCTGGCTGAAGCAGGGAAGGGCTCTGTGATGCGAAGACACACGGGGGAGTGGACCCTTGGGCCAGACCCTGTGGGAGATGAAAATTGGTGGAGGCCAAGTGGTTAAGTCTGTGAGAGCTGGCCTCTGGGGGCTTAGTCTTCTCGTGAGTCACAGAGGCAATTGAAAGTATGTGGGAAAAACACAAACCTTGTCAAGCTGTGGCTTTTCGATTCCCCCAACAAACAACCTGAACAACCATCAGGCTGATTCCTTGTGGTCTGGACTGTCGTCTTTGTCCGAGGGCAGGACTCAGCCTTCACCCCGGCTGTGGGAGCTGAGCTTTCTGGCTCCAGGGGGGGATAGAGTCTCCTTCCCCCTGCCCCCAAATCTGTGAGAAAAATGCTCTCTCGAGGTAGGCGTGGGGGGTGGGGGGGGCAATCACGATTATGAACAATTACACTTTCCTCCAAATAGGAGGAAAACCCCCACAAAATCTACAGCTCACATGGCTGATAGCATATGATAAATTTAAACCAAACCCTCTGTGCCATCTTAAATCCAATCTCTTTCCCCCCAGTGCCTTACTGGTGCCTGACACGTATCTACAAAACGTGTCAGCAAAAGATTTTCCCCATCGTATCATACTAGAAATGTATGAGGGCTACAACTTAAATATCCATCAACAGGGGGCGCTGACTAAGAAAATGATGGCACATTTTGTAGCGTGGAGTACTGCGTAGCTGTTAAAACAAAAACACGGCGGGTCTGAGCTAGCTGGCCAGGAACATTTTCCATGATATACCCATTATTTGCTGAGTGCTTGTTATGTACCCTAGCTCTCGTCGAGAGCTTTGCAGATATTATCTCGTTGACTCACCCCTTTTGAGGTGGACGCCATTATTATCTCCATTTTGAGGACAAGGGGACAGACTCATGGCAGCTGGGAGACCCGCTGGAGACCCTGCATTAGCATGTGGTGGGGCCAGTATTCCCTTGGAAAGGGGAATGATCGTGTCGTGTGTTTAGATGTTTCATAGGACTGATTTTCAAACCATAAATATATGATAGGACAATTCATGGCAATGACCAGTTCTGTAAGAACAACATCTGAATTGACTGTTTTACTCTTCACCCTACCTCAAGGGGATAATACGCTGATTAACAAATACGTTTCTAAAAATAAAATAACCCCTAACTACTGCCCCACTGGGTTTTCCTCAAAAGCCAAAAACTTGCTTGCATGAATTATCATAGGGTTTTCTGAATGGGCAGGTGAGTTTTAGTAAAGAACATGACTTGATGTTGAAGACCTCTTAATTCTCCCTCCCTCCCCCCTCCCTCCCTCCTTTCCTCCCTTCCTAGATTCCTTCTTCTATCCCTTCTTTCCATGCATCCATTCAATGTTCCATCCATCCATCCATCCATCCACCTACCCATACATTCATCCATCCTTCTATTTTTCCATCTATCCACCAACTAGGAAACATTTACGGAATGCATGCAGGGGAGTCTGTGGGCAACAACGAAGACGACTAAAATAGTATCAGATAATTCTCAAGGGACTCACAAGTAGCCCTCTGCTTCTGTGGCATGGTTCTTAGGCTGGATGGGTTGAAAATCACTGTGATGGAGTGGAGGAAGCCCACTCATCCCACCATATACCTTGGGGCATGAAACCCAGGAGCCTCAACACAGAGCCTCCGGGATGGGGGCCTAGAATGCCCAGGGACGTGACAGCCTGTGTGTCTTGCACCGAGGTTGGGACCCCGTGGGAATTGGGATTATGTCTGCTTTTGATCTTTTTCAGAAGAGACTCGGGCTTTAATGAGTCCGAGGAAAGGCTGCTTTGTTCAGCTGGGAGGTTGGTGTCCTTCAATAATGGCATGGCTGTGCTTTTGTGAGAGAGCTGAGCCGAGAGCACTGGCGAGGGGGATGGTGGGGGTCCTGGCGGAGCCGGGGAGGTGGTGGTGGGCAGTGAAATGCAGCCCCCAGAGCTCTCTCCAGTGGGTAATGTGAGACCCTGCTCTCAGCCTGGGGCTGAGGATCAAGACAGAAGAACGGGAGTAACTGGTGGCTACGAGGGTCACCGCTCTTGCCCCCCCCCCCCCCCCCCGCCAAACTATGGCGTCCTCAGGCACAGATGCTTCAGGTTGTGACACAGTGTCCAGGAAAGGCAACTGTGACACCAAGGAAAGAGTACAGGATCTAGCACGAAAGACCTGAGTTCAAACCCTGCCTCCGCCCCTTCATGAATGACCTTATGGTCACCAGCATGCAACTCAACCTCTATCAGCCTCTGCTTTCCTGTCGGCAGACTGAGTGGTCATGGAGATTAAACGAGAGAACCATGGGGCAGCACCTGGCACGGGTGCTCTGTATTTATTTCGGTGCATGTTTTTGCTGCTGAGCGAGGCTTTTTTGCAACCCCAGATTGCTATTAGCCCAGAAGCTGCGGGACATGAGTTCAAGAGTCAGGCAGGTCAGAGAGCTCCCCATGCTACAAGCGGGTAGCTTGTCCTTCCTAGATGAACTTTTACATCTAATTCTCAGTTCCTGTGCTTCTGTAACAGCAGCCCTGAAACAGGACCCATTTTGTCCCCTAGGGGACATTTGCAAGGTCTGGAGACATTTATGATGGTCCTAACTCAGGGGGAGGATGCTACTGGCCTCTAGTGGGTGCATCTGGCAGCATCTCGGGATGCTGCTAAGCCTTCTACAAAGCACAAGACAGGCCCCCACGACAGAGAGTCACCTCCCCACCCCACCCCAAAATGTCCACCGTGCGAGGCTGAGAAACTCTACTCTTGAGTCAAGAGCCAGGGTACTGATGCCCAGGCAGAGAGAATGTGACACATTGAGGCCAAACTGAGTTGTTGATGCTAACAGCACCCTTACTGAGATCTGAGCTGGGGGACAACGCTTTTTAATAGTGATCCTAATCACGGCTCCTACTGACGATATCGACACATCAGAGCCCCTGGCATCTTCTTTCCCCGTCTCAAGAAAAGGCACGGCCAGCCAGGTCCAAAGCTGGAAGTCTGCAAGTTTGCGCTGATGCGTCCCCTGCTCCCCTCCCCCATGGCCCCACCCTACTGCTGCTCCTTTGCACCCCAAACTACCCTGTGAATCCACCTGCTGCCCAAGGCACCCTCCTCAATCTCGATGTCACCAACCTGCTGCCTCCTAGCTGATGAATTTTTCTACTTCCTGTCTCCCCTCTCTGAAATTCTGCCCCCAGAGAGCTGCCAACGTCATCTTTCAAGAAACATCGCTTTAATTCACGTTAGGCCCCTGTTTTTGCACCCTCTCCCTGCCCCTTGGGACTTTCCTCGGAGTTTATTTCCTACAATGAGTCACGTTCTTCCCTCCTTGGGGCCTTTATGGGTCCTGTTCTGCCTGTGCAGAAGGCCCCTCCTGTGCCTTGCTCAGGCTCCCAGTCTCCTTTCCCCTCGGAGAGGCCAACCTTGATCCCTCCAAAGAGGTTCACCTTCCTCTCCTCCACACATCGCTGTTTATTCCGCCACGACGTGTATGCAATGCGTCATTAGCTGATTATGTTTACTTAGCCTGTATCTCTACTAAACAAGGGCATGGCCCGTGTGTCCCACGTGCACCACCGTGTCCCCAGCGTCTAGTATAACACCTAGCTCCAGCAGGTGTCCAACGAATGTTGGTCAAATGAACGAGCTGGCTCTTAAAATTACTCAGGGGGTTTGCCATTGACAAAACACCGTCAGCCTTATTTATGATCTCCGGAAGGAGGGAAGTAAAGGGAAGCTCTGGCCCAGGGTTGTCTCACAAATCAGCACTGACGGTGGTGGTGGCTACAGAGTAGATGCGGCAAAGAACATCACCCATTGGCAGCCACACCGTACTCCGTCCTGGGTTCGGTGGGTTGGGGGTGGCTCAGCGGGTGCCTGAGCCATTCCCGGTGGCAGGACACATGCTGGGTAGACAGCTGGGTTAAGACTGGAACTTGTGATCTTGGAACACAGACGCATCATGGTGGAAAGAAGCCCTTGCTGGTGGCATCCTGAGCGGGCGTCCTAACTGGATAAGCCACTCAACCTCCAGGTCATGCTTTACAGACCAGAGGTTCACAAGGACTCTGCCCCTCCCCGCCAGGCTCGTTAATTTCCAATTGTCCACCAACATCAAGACGACTGGAAACCCTGTCCCTATTTTCACTTCTGGATGGAGAGTTGGGTTAACTAAATTTTCTGTATCCCGGATGCTCCCGCATCTGTGGCTTTGCAGAAGGGAGGGAAATACTGTCCCTCTCCAGGTTAGCCAATTCCTAGAGTGATCCAGCAACTTGCAAGCCTTTCGTATGCAAACTAACCAATCCAGAGCCTGCCTCCCCCTCCCCCATCCTCCCATCTCCTCTGTGGGTCTCCTAAACTCTGGACCACTGTCCACCTGCCTTAACGGGACTAAGAGTCAGCAGCACCTGTGCCTCAAAGCCCAGTGAGATTATTCAAACTAGCCAGTCCTAAACCTGTTTAACCTTCCTTGCCTTGTCTTTTAAGCGCTGAAACTACGATAAAGACTCTAAACCGTGTTTCTCCCTCAGTGCTCCTGCCTCCGGACCGACCCTGGCGGTTCCCCTGTGGGAATGCTGTGCCTTCTGGTTCTAGAGATCTGTGAGCAGAAGAATTTCTTCCTGCATCACGGATACTTCCATAGCTACCTGTCTTCCTGTCGATACCTACCCATAAAATAAATCCTAAGTGAATTTTAAAACAAGAGTGTTTTCTATTGAAAACTATTGATGATTTTCTACCTCACAAATATTTTTATTTGTAACAGATGATTCAACACACCCTCCTGAGGTATACTAACAGTTCCCGACGAAGACAGAAACCGCTAGGCATTCATTCATGAATTAACTGATAAAACTTGATGCCGAAAAAAAAAAAAGCCCTCTATGTTGCAAGCACTCTTGTTATCCCAGCTAAAATCCATTATTTATGGCTTTCTTGTTTTTTAATTTTTTTTTAATCTTTATTTTTTGAGAGAGAGACACACACAGCATGAGTGAGTGAGGGGCAGAGATAGAGGGAGACACAGAATCCGAAGCCAGCCCAGAGCCCAACGCAGGGCTCGAACTCACAGACCACGAGATCATGACCTGAGCTGAAGTCGGATGCTTAACTGACTGAGCCACCCAGGCGCCCCAGGTCCATCATTTTTTACCAAGGAAATCTGATTCCGGGAGCTGCTTCTGGGAGACCTTCCCAGCGGTTTAAACGCACCACCGACTGCCAAGCAGTGGAAAAGTTCTTCCTTAATACGTCTGGACCAAATCCCTCCTGCCCCAGTCGGGTGCCCTTTGCTTCCTGTCCGGGCCTGATGGAGCCAGGCAACGCCATTCTTCCTGCGGAGAATGTCCTCAAGACTCACCCATTGTTATTCGCTCTCCACGATATATCAACCAGATGGCTCACACTTTCCTCACAGGTCCTATTTTCTGGCCTTTAATCACGTTTGTTGAATCATGTTGGCCAATCCGCCAGGCAGCCGTTTGTCTGAGACCTGCATGTCTGGGGCCGTCCGCGGTCCCTCTAGAACTCGCTGGGGGTTCTGGGGTCTGATGAGCGATCACCCCCATCAGCACGCTGGATATTAAACAGCGGGGGCTCTCTGCAGCCATTCCGGGGGACTGGCGCAGAAGACAAGGAAGCAATTTCAGAGACAAGAAGCAATCACTTCCAAGATTCCATCCAGTTCTGTCTAAGTATTCTGGGGCTGAACACAGGTAGATGACAGGGGGAAGGAGCTGGGCTCTGCGTTTCAGAGCCATGATTTCCTACTTCCTCACCAGCTCGTGCAACTGGGGTCCGTCCCCCAGGCCAGGGCATATGGACCCTAAGAGAAATCTCCTTCTCTTACCTCCACATCATGAGTAGCACAGAAAAGATAACACAAGGGGCAGAGTCCAGGCAGAAGGGGCCACCACTCTTTTTTTGTTTGTTTGTTTAACAAAGCATTTTTTAAAATGTTTTCTTAATTTTGAGAGAGAGAGAGAGAGACAGAGCGTGAGTGGGGAAGGGGCCAAGAAAGAGGGAGACACAGATTCTGAAGAAGGCTCCAGGCTCTGAGCTGTTAGCACAGACGTGGGGCTCAAACTCATGAACTGTGAGATCATGACCCGAGCCGAAGTCAGATGCCTAACCCACTGAACCACCCAGGCGCCCCATCCATTCTTTTATTCATTAAACGTTTACTGAACATCTACTATGTCCCAGGCATTGTGATGTCTACAGGGATTCACATAAAGGTACGTAAAAGCCACATCCTGCCTGCCTACCCCCGTTGAGATTCCGTCTAGCGGGCAAACAGATACATGTGCACTGCCCCTCACTCTCCAGGGTGGGCTGGGAGAAAAGCGGTTAACAGGGACATGGTGTTAATATTCAGGAGGCGGTCTCGAGGAATACGGGATTAATTCCGTGTAGGAGGACAGGGGAAGGCTTCGTGACGGATGAACATCGGGAATCGGTCTTGTATTCGCAGTGTCTTTCACCCACCAGGACTCCACTGACTCCCCACAGCGACCCAATGATGTGGGCAGGATTATGCCCATCTGTCAAGTGGGATGTCAGGGCTCGGAGAAGTTGGGGGAGCAGTCGAAGGCTGCCAGGAGAGTGGGTGCTGGTCCACAGGGAGGCTGGCTGAATCTAGGAGCTGTGTTGTGACATCTTGTTCCTGGGGAGAGCAGGGGATGCCAACCTGCATCTCACCAGTGGACGCCCAGTCGGTACAAGGACACGAAGGTGGCTCCAGTGCTGAACAAGGGGACCCGGTCTAGTCTGCAGATTGGCAGAGGGGTCCTCATCCTGGCTGCCATGACTGTCCACGTCCCTGGCACGGCATCCTCCGGGAGTACAGATCTTTCTAGCACACAGCCTCATCCATCCTCATTAGCGTGTGGTCGGCTACGCTCAACGGGGAGGCCACAGAAATAATAGCTCCTCCTTCAGTGTCTGTCTCTGTGGGGCTCAGAGCTCACTCCTGGGCCATTCATATCCCCTGACAGAGGAGGGAGAGCAAAGGACCTGTGATAAAGGGGCAGGGGGAGGGGAACTCCCGACCAGCCTAGCAAAGCCACCTCCCTCTCACCATGTCACCTATGTATCAGCGCAACGGGCAGGCCTTTTTCTCCAGCTTCCTGATGAGAAAACTACCACCTGAGAAGGTGCTGGTGTCACCCGGGAGATACTCACTGGGTTGACTCAGGATAAGGTTTGCAAAGCGTTTCTGACACTTGTTCACCCGTGCCACGTGCTCTATAAACACTTGGCTGTCTTGTCGGGGATGTCCCTCCTGCTCAGCGTCAGCACCCCATCTAATCCGACGGAAAGCAACGGAAAAGTGGGTTTTCATCCTGCAGCCATTAGCCTCACGAAGCGCACGGGAAGCTTCTGTTCAGCAGAGAGCGGTTCTGACCTGGGCTCTAACTGTGGTCCGCATGGGTGGGGGATGGAATTCAGAAAAGCCTGCTCCGGAAGACGGAGGCAGGCTAACGCGTAAAGGATTGATGAGTGGGATTAACAGCACGGGGGGGAGGGGAGGAGTGCATGGCCGAGAAATGAGTGACAGGGACAGCACTGGCGGGGGGGGGGGGGGGGGGGGGCGAGAGAAAGGGACATCTGCCACAGCCCACGGAAGGCTGCATATGCATTAGAAAGACCGAGTGCAGACGGTGGGGAGAAGACAGGGCCTTATGGAGCTCTTCTGGCATAATAAATATTCAGTTGGTCACCATGAATATTCAATTAGGCAGAGACCTGAAGCTAGAGCCTTGAGGGAGCCAGAACTGACAGGGGAGCTGCTTTCTTCTAAGACTCTCCCAACATCGAGGGGACCTAGGCCACAGGAGAGACCTGGACGGGATGGCAGGTGGAGGCAAAGAGCTAGAAGGTTCGATGCAGAGAAGTAGGTGACTGACAGCTGGTGGGAGCTGAGGGTCCGCCAGAAAGTCCAGAAAGCATCGCTCGGTTCAACGGCCAGGCCGCACAGTGGGATTGTGGGTCTTATTATTTCCATTTGTGTGCAACTGTCTAGTCTCCGGGGGATATTTTCCTGCTCGGTAGATTCTTATAAAGTCACAGAGATATAGGGCTGAGGAGCACACGTTAAAGACAGACCTCAACTCCTGCCATCCTCCACCGCACGTGAGGGACATGGTATGGCCACGGTGGGGACCAAAGTTGCCTGTCCCTTACCCGCCTCCAATGGTATGTCCCCAAGGCAACTCGCTTCCCCGACTGGCTTCTGAGAACCATTTCGGACGAGGACAGGGCTCTGCGGCTACAAAATAAGATGTGGGACAACCAGCTGTCTCGTCCACTCCTCGTTTTAGGGATGTGGACGCCAGGAGCCAGAGAAGGGGATCAGACTTGTCTGAGTTCATGGCAGAATCCAGGCTGGGACTCCGTTCTTCAACCTGCTGTCTGTGAAGGAGGGTGCTCCTGGGGCCAGTGCCAGCTCATCTGGGGCCTGTGGGTGACTCTGAAAAAAGGGGGCTCCTCGGGGTGGTCCCAGCCACAGTGAGCAGGTGCCTCTGTGGGCGGCCCTGAGTGACCACACACTGGGAGCAGATCTGGCAAGGTCCTTGAGGCCATTTTCATATTTTCATATCCTCCTTCCTCCTTCCGGTCGTCTACCTCCCACTCATCCGTTTTTTAAAAATGTGCATTTAGGGGGCACCTGGGTAGCTCAGTCAGTTAAGCACCCGACTTCAGCTCAGGTCATGATCTCACGGTTCGTGAGTTTAAGCCCCACGTCAGGCTCTGTGCTGACAGCTCAGAGCCTGGAGCCTGCTTCGGATTGTGTCTTCCTCTCTCTGTCCCTCCCCTACCTCTCTCTCGGGATGACTTGGGCTGTTTGTGGGGAATGGGTGATGGCGGGAAAGGGCAGAGAGGATGTGGGGGTGAGCACGTAGCTCCCTAAGAGATAAGAATGACCCCCATCAACACGGTGGCAGCCATGATGGATGGCTTCAATTGGATGGCTTCCCTTGGAAGCTACTGTTTGGAGGCAGAAGGTTTGCAGAGAAAGTGCACGTGGCGGGGGCACGAAAGAGAGTGACCAAGAGTGACTTCTAGGCTTTGGCTTTGAGCATGGAATGGACGGCAGCCCCTTGGGAAAACCCCGTGATTTGCTGGTGTCTACAAGTCAATAGCAGTTCCTGGTTTAACTCACGAAACCAAACCTAAATATACCCGATGACTCAGAGATCTCACCCCATAGGTATCTACCCATGAGAAATGAAAACTTCTGTCCCAACAAAAACTCGTACCCTAAATGTCCTTTCATGGGCGAATCCACGTGAATCACATCGTGGTACACGCCAGCCCTTAATCCCTGGCAACCGCTGATCTGTCCTCTGTCCCTGCCGCTTGACTTTTCCAGAATGTCACGAGCGGAATCATAAGTACGTACCTTCGGATCCTGGCTCCTCTCCCTCCGCACAATGCCTCTGAGAGTCACCCTTGCTGCTGAACGTCTTACTAGTCCCCTCCTTTTTAGTGTGGAGTACTTTTCCAGCAACGCTTCCGCGACAAGCCAATTTTAATGCGTGTAAATTTAAAAATAAACCTTCACAAGTGTTTTGGAAGAGGAAAGGAGAAAGCCAGGGGGCAGAAATGAAGCAGGAGGTCTGTGCATGGTTGTAGGGCTTTTCAGAGGTGGGGAAGAGGGTGGTGGTGGCAGAGGGACAGGACGCTTGATCTCAACGCCCCAATTTCTGGTTCTGTGGGTTGGAATTCAGCTCAAAGTTGGTTCGGCCAGCAGCGAGTGAGTACTGTCCCTCCGAGGGTCTGTGGGGGGCAAGGAGAGTGATCTGCCTGAGGGGGACGAATCTGGGGGGCGAGGGCTGGGGACAGATGAGAGCCCCCGGCCTCCCTGAAGCTGCTGCCACAGCTCGGACCCCCAGCTCTCCCTCACCGAGTGCCTGCTCTGTGGAGTCAGCCAGCAGGTGAGCTTTCAGCGCCCACGGCTGACCACCGGCTGTCCCCATGGCAGGGTTCCCCCTGTTTGGGGCCGGGTCTCGGTATCACTGGGCCTTTGCCAAAATTATTAACGTCGATTAGTGAGTCGTCGCAAGAGGAAGGGAAGGGCTGGTAGGAAATGAACGCTGATGTCAGTCTGTGCGCTGGTCCTGAGAAGATTCAGTGTTTCCCAGAGACCTGGAGCCAGACTGAGGGTGGGGAGGAAGTGGAGAAGAGGAAAAGGGGGAGAAGGAAGGAGGGGGGGAAGAGGAGGAAGGGAAGGGGGGAGGAAGGAAGAGGAAGAGGGAGAGGAGGAGAAACAAGACAGGGAGGAGGAGGGAGAGTGGGGGAGGAAGAGGGGGAGGAAGGGAGGAAAGGATGAGGAGGGGAGGATGGGAAGGAAGAGGGGGAGGAGGAGAAGGAGGAGGAGGAAGGGGAGGAAGAAGAGGACAGGAGGGGGAGGAGGAGGGAGAGTGTGGGGAGGGAGAGAGGGAGGAGGAGGAGGGGGAGGAAGAAGAGGACAGGAGGGGGAGGGGGAGGAGAGGGAGGAGGAGGTGGGGGAGGGGAGAAGGGGGAGGAGGAGGAGGAGGAGGAGGAGGACGGTGGGGCAGATGACGACTCCACAGTGTCCCCATGCCGGCTGGCTGCTTCCAAGGGCAGGCTCCCGGCTCTGGCGTGTGTGGGGTCCCCAGCCTAATGGAGAGCTAGCGCTGAAGCAGACCTCCAGGCACCAATGCTGCCCGCTTCCCGCTTTCACAAAGGGGAAAAGCATATGCGTGTATACACGTATCTCTTTCTGAAAGGTTTCTGCAACAAAAAGCTAAAAGGAAGACACTAAATTTTGAGCAGCGATTTCCTTTAGGTGGTGCAATCATGGTCGACTGCAGGGGGAAAACGACCATAAAAAGCGCAACCATCCAGAGCCTCAAGCCACGGATGCCACACGGCAACAGGGACAGTGTCAGCCACGGGACCATCAGGAAGCTTCTGTCCCTGCCCCTCCTTCCCCGAATCTCTCCTGTGTCACCAGAAGTGCACGCTTCCCCGTGGCTAGTCCGTGACTCATGGGGAAATACTCTCTTCTTGTTAGATCATAGAAAAGATCTTCTGTGAACTCTCTGAGTTGGGGAGCGTCCGCTAGACCCTGAGATAGTAGGTGCTCAGTAAACAGTTGCTGTAGAAATAGAAACATGACCCATATCGAACGGGTGCTGGCCAAGAGAAATGCGACGCAAGCCACGTATGCAATTTGAAATTTTCTAGAAGCAAGCAAAGTTAAATTTAATGATATGTATTCCGCAATCCCCTGGAGATGGGGCGCTCATGGCACCACAGTCAACGCGTTACACGGATGAGTGCTCTGAAGAGACTTAATTACATTGTGCCCAATTCTGCCTCTAGGTAACTTTCACATTGCTGGGGGAGACAAATTGCCATTCGTGTCCCTGTTTCGACTCAGATGCCCCTTCCGCAGACAGGTCTGAGGTACATTTCTAAAACCATTTGACCAATTATCCTTTCGCGAAATTTTTCCTCTCTTAGTGTGGTCTCCGTGTCTCTTGATATTTTGGTTCTTGCCCTACTTTTCTTGGAAGGAACCAGGTCTGGAGACTTCTAGAACTGGGACACAATAAATCTGTCATTCAAGCCGTGGTGTGTAGCACTTTGTGACAGTAGCCCAAGGAGTCCAAGACACTCTTTCTTTCTTTGGTTGATTTCTTCTTTCCATTCTGTCTCCTCTTCTGTGAGCTTCCCGCCCCCCCGCTACTACAAGACCCACAATTTAGTCCCAGTGACTAATGGGAAGACCCCATTTCTGTTTCTCACTTTTCCCTCAACTTCCTACAGATGGTCAACCTCAGTGCCCCGTATACGCTTCAGACCTAACCTGGATTGTACCAAAGTGAAATTACCTTTCTCCTTTGCCCCACTTTCTGCCACCTGCCACTGTCATGCTTTTCCTCAGCCACACCTAAATTTTTTGATGGCTCTGTTCCATCCTGTAAGTGAAACCTCTGTTTGTCACCTTTTCTCTATAGTCCACTTCTTACCATCTTAACTCAAGACCATACGGATGGACTGCGCTATAATAACCCACTAACACATCCTTGCAACCAGTCTTGCCTCCCCTGGGGGCCAAAAGCTCAACGAAACTCAGCTTCCGCCCAGGTGGTTGATCCTCGGGGACCTGGGGTCTTGCTGGCAATAGTCAGCGCATCCCAGACTAGACTCACGTTGCCCGACCTCAGTGCCACATCTGGTGCATGTCCTCAAGGGCCCTCCACTGCCCGTGGGTGGTTCCACCTCAAATTGCATGGGGCAACCCCACTGCCCTCGATTGGACGCATCTTATCTCCGGAGCTACTGACCCTCAGCCAACATGGTGGGGCTGTGTTCACTAAAAGTACATGATGTTCTCTAACCACGGACCCGTGAGTTGTTGTGGGCCACGATGCATTAGCCTGCCAGCACTGTTTAGTAATAGTAATTGAATTTATAATTGGTAACTGATTTCAGAGGAGGCTGGGGGTAAGCAAGTGGTTTCAGCAGTTAAGGCTGCTCACATAGTACGATGTGCCTGTATGGCCAGCTCACTATAAGAGACGTCCACCATGGATGGACCTGGGTGTTTTGCGGGTGTACTGGTGATGCTTTAAGACCTGGGGACAGTGGGTGTCCCATGCACTTGGCTAAATATCAACTCTGCCACCCTTGACCATGAAGGTTTAACCAACAAGAAGCCTACTGCCAACCAGTCATTAGCTATAGGACATTTGGGAAGTTACTTAACCCTCTGAGTCCCTGTTTCCTCACACACACACAAAATGCCTACCAGAAAGGACCGTGGTGTAATCTGAACAAAATAATATAGGAAGAGTGCCTGACATTCAAGAAGCAGGAAGTCGACGTTAGCTTTCCCCATCCCTTCTTGCATATCCTTTCTCTTTCCAAAGAGACTGACTGTAAACTCCTTAGTAGAAGGGATCTTGCTTTTATGTTTGCATGGTGTCCCCCCCCTCAAAACAGTAAGCGTGGTGGGACACAAAATAGACACACCCGTCACAGAATTCAGGACAATCATACAAAAGTTAAGGCGCTCATGACATACACTGAGCGCATCTCGATAGAGGCATCTGCACGCTGGCTTGGCTTGACACAACTCAACTTTTCACAGCCTTTCTCTCCTTATCTTTGTATTTATTTATGTATTTACTTTGTTTTTAATGTTTATTTACTTTTGAGAGAGAGAGAAAGAGACAGAGTGTGAGCAGGGGAGGGGCAGAGAGAGAAGGAGACACAGAATAGGAAGCAGGCTCCAGGCTCCGAGCTGTCAGAGCAGATCCCGACGCAGGGCTCGAACTCACAAGCCGTGAGATCATGACCTGAGCTGAAGTCAGACACTTAACTGACTCAGCCACCCAGGAGCCCGTCTCCTTATCTTTTTAATAGGACAATCAAGGAGTACTTTCGTGAACTAAATAAAATAACGCAGGTAAAGTTCCTGGTGCTTAGCAGGGACTCCATAAATATTAGTTCTCCCCTTGGCTACTCTTTTTTCCCTTCTGCTCCCAGGGAGTTTATAAACGAGGCCATTATTATGTCTCCGTTGGGTGCCCTGGCACGCAACTCCGGGGGGGACGCACGGGAGACAGTCACATCAGAGAGTAGGAAGCGTCATTAGAAAGTGGAAGTCCCCATAATCCTAGAGCTGCCTCTGTGGCCACTGCCCACTGCTGTTCTTGGGTTTGATAAGCCTTCTGCTGGCTTCTCAGCTCTTCAGTTTGATAACGCGGCCCCTCGCACCCCACGGGGTACTGCCATCAGTCATAGAACGTGGCCAGCCATAAAACACTTAGGCTCACAGTGCAAGAAAGTGGGAAGAAGAAAAAACCGTTGAGAAGACAATGCCCAAACAACAATAACAAAGAGACTGACGGAGCAACTCTCGTGCATCCACCGAAGGGGGCCCAGGAGGAATCTGTCAAACCAGCGAGGTTACTGTGTATGGAGGAGTATGAAATGCCTGCCTCCCCTCTGAAAAGGTTTAGTTGCGGGGTGTGTGGGGGGGGGGGAGGATTAAAGCCAACCCAGCAGAGCCTGGAATAGGGTGAGGCTGTTAATGAGTCTGGCATTAAGAGGTTTGTGTTAACTCAAGGAAGGTGGCTTCATTCCTAGGTTCCATTCAGCCTGTTCAGGGGAACTGTGGGGGGTCTTCTCTGAGGTCAGCAGCCGGGAGGCTAAAATAATTCAACCGCTCATTATTCCCACAGATTACACCACTTTCCCCAGAGTATTCTGGGAACGAGACGATTGCCTCCCATTGGGCGAATCAGCCCAGCTCTTGGTTTCTGAGGATACTGCCCTTAATTTGAGAGGTCCTTCCTTCTGATTTTCTTCTTACCCTTCCTCCTCAGAAAGGTATAAATACTGTGGGTTACGCTGCCTCTGTCACCTTCATCCCATTTTTTTAAAATATGAAATTTTTGTCCAGTTGGTTTCCATTACAACACCCAGGGCTCATCCCAACAGGTGCCCTCCTCAATGCCCATCACCCACTTTCCCCTCCCTCCTACCCCCCATGAACCCTCAGTTTATTCTCAGTTTTTAAGAGTCTCTTATGGTTTGGTTCCCTCCCTCTCTTTTTTTTTTTTTCCCTTCCTCTCCCCCCTGGTCTTCTGTTGAGTTTCTCAGAATCCACGTATGAGTGAAAACATAGGGTATCTGTCTTTCTCTGACTGACTTATTTCACTTAGCATAATACTCTCCAGTTCCATCCACATTGCTACAAATGGCCAGATTTCATTCTTTCTCATTGCCAAGTAGTATTCCTTTGTGTATATAAACCACATCTTTATCCATTCATCAGTTGATGGACATTTAGGCTCTTTCCATAATTTGGCTATTGTTGAGAGTGCTGCTATACACATTGGGGTACAAGTGCCCCTGTGCATCAGCACTCCAGTATCCCTTGGGTAAATTCCTAGCAGTGCTACTGCTGGGTCATAGGGTAGGTCTATTTTTAATTTTCTGAGGAACCTCCACACTGTTTTCCAGAGCGGCTGCACCAGTTTGCATTCCCACCAACAGTGCAAGAGGGTTCCCGTTTCTCCACATCCTCTCCAGCATCTATAGTCTCCTGATTTGTTCATTTTAGCCACTCTGACTGGCGTGAGGTGATATCTCAGTGCTTCACCCCGTTTGTGTGTGTGTGGTTCAGTGTGTATTATTTGTTTCACACGCCTGTGGCTTTATTTACATCTGAAACCAGTTCATTGTTATTGAGGCGAAAGCAATGGCTTTGCTTCCTTTGGAAGGAAGATGGCACCTGGCTGAGAAGATGGGCTCAGATAAGACTCCTAGAGTCTCCTCAGGAGCAAGACCACATCCTCAAGACCGCACCTGTTTCTTCAGATGGTCAAACTAAGACGTAGAAGCTCGCAGAAGCCAGACCTCACTGGCTTCTCCCGCCACTATGGGAGACCCAAGATGAAAAATTTCCTGAGCTCCACACCATGGAAGCTGGGTCAGCAGGGCAAGCTGGATCAGGCAGCTGGTCAGAGACATCCAGACAGAAGGAGAACAATGGCTCGTCTCCTGGTCTGGACACAAAAGGGAACCAACCACATCTGCTCCCACACCTTGCCCGCGCGTGGATTTCGTCTTTACCTGCCATGCCGCAATGTCTTTTCATTTAATACGCGTCAAAGAGTGTTTTGCTGACCAGCAGCCTTTCTGGAGAGGAGTGTTGGGGATTTGGATGAGGAATGCTATATTCTAAAGGTCAGAGCCACAGTAATTAACACGAACATGCTCGAATTGGGGCAGCCATGAGCAGCTGGGACAGGGCACTGCTGGGTCTCCCTACCTCCTGAGGCTGTGAGTCTTTGTCTCTGAAAACGGTCCCACCACAGATGAGGGGTGTACATGTGTGCATTTGTCTATGCATTTTTATCTCACACACAGATTCCTGTGCTCAATGGACAATACAGGTCCGTGCAAGCACATTGCTTTGGCCCACACTCTTCCCTCGTTATTCCTCAGTTTGACCAATGCCTGCCCATCTTCCAAGATTCAGCCCACAGGCCATCTCCTTGAAGAAGCTTGGTCCGATCTCTTGTCTCGTTGTGGACAGGAGACCTTGTTTCCTTCCTCTGCTTGCCCTGCCACAGCCCCTCCCATCAAGCACAGTGCGTCTTATACCTCTGTACCTCCAGCACTTAGCCCTATGCCTGGCACAGAGCAGGGGCTCAATCCCTATTTGTGGAATGTAACCGAGGGGCAGAGAGAGAGAGAGGGAGAGAGAGTACCCCAAGCAGGCTCGGTGCTCTCAGCACAGAGCCCGACGCAGGACTCGAACCCACACACCGAGAGATCGTGACCTGAGCTAAAACCAAGAGTCGGGGTGCTTAACTGACTCAGCCACCCAGGAGCCCCTGAGTGTACCTGGATTTTACAAAGAATCCCTGTCCCATAGCCAAGGGCAAGACCGCACACAAGCAACATCATCGTGTACTCAGTCAATATTGGTGTATTTGTGCTGCTAAAACACATCACTATCAAGTTCGTCTGAGTTATTTTGCAAGGGTATATGTGTGAGTGTGTATAGGGATGCTTTGGTCTGCAATGATGGCTCTTCCTTCCGGACTGGTAAGTACTATGCTGATCCTCTCCTAAGTACTTCCACTGAGGTGTGTTTCAACATTATCCTCCCAGCTTTATCAAAGGCCATGTTTGAAAGGTTGTTTTAAAACCACCTCTCTACACCTGCATTTTCTGTAAAGCTGTCGCTCACTGCCTTCTAACAACTTAGCCGCACCATGCAATAAAGTTATTTTAGAACTTCACACCGAGAAAATCGTGGTGTCCTCCAGGGAACTGGTAAGGCTCTGGCTCTGTACTAATCACGTGTACATTTCCTTTTTGACGTGGCTGCCAGGAAGCTCAGGGTCACATCTGATTCTCATTTGCCACCTTTCAGTCGTTATGTTAACTGTTTTCTGACTTCCTGTGGTTTCTCCTGAGAATTATGTAAACCATTGTTAAATGAACCTCTGTTGCTTCTCTCCTCAGCGTAAGCCCCACGGGCTGCCTGTTTGAGCAGAAGCTCCATCTAGATCTATACACCTGCAGCTAGGAGCCTCTCTTCTGGTGACTTTCGAGTTGGAGCTGAGATTTTTTTTGGTCACCGTTGTTATTTTTGTTTTGTTTTGGTCCACAGCATCCGCAGCCACGGTGCCCATCCGTCCTGGCTCACGGGTAATGAGTGATCTCTAGCGGACCTCTGTTTGGACTGCTCTGGAGACCTCACTAAGGTTCCTTCCAAGACCTCTCAAGAAGGCCTTTCACATACACTGCATCGCCTGTTGGCCAGTCTCATGAAATACGGTAACGCAAAAAAGAAAATTCCTAATGGCTGTTTTCATGAAATACGGTAACGGGAAAAGAGACACACACTTAACTTTCTCTATCCTTTCTTGATCTTGGTTTTTCTATTCCTCTCTTATTTCCCTGAGTTTATTTATTTATTTTTTTATTATTATTATTATTTTTTTGCTTGTCATCCATGGTGAGCTGACACAGATCCTCTGCAGAAGGAAAACGTGTGTCTATGTTCAGCTCAAGTGTTTTCCACCCCGGGGTCTTTTGCTGACTCTCCCCTCCCCCACCCACCTCAATCGTCTTCTCTTTGTTTCAGGACAATTTTATCCTACCATTGCTTCTGTTACAGCACAAATAATATCATATCGCCATCGTCATGGCTGAGAATCCCCTTAGACTACGAGCATCTTGAAAACAAGCGAAGTGCCCCATTATCTTTGTGTTTTCCAGGGGCGCATCCTTAGCAGAGGCGAGGATCCAGGCAAATGACACACACTTTTTGTGCTTTGGTTTCTTTATCTGAAGAATAGACACTCAGTGAGTGCTAGCTCATGTTACCTATTATTGGGGGGGGGGGGTTAGTTCTAATACTCCCATTGTTTAGCAGTGCCTGGTACATACATGGCTTAGGGCTCAAGAAGTATTTGTGCAGTGATGCTGAGTGAGTGATGAAAACCTATGAATATGTTACCACCCCCCCCCCCCCCGCCTTATGAGGGACATCATGCTTCCACCCATTTCTGAGATGGGGACGTCGAGGTACACATAATCAAGGTGAGAGCTGAAGCCATAATCCAGGCGTGCAAAGTCCTGGCTACAAGCTTTATGCCAAGATGTGGAGCCCTTGTCTGAGGGCTCGGGCGGCTGCAAGAGAAAGGAAACTCTTCAAACGCCAGCGTGTCCTTCAAGACTCCTGAAGACACGGCTTCTCAGGCCGGGGCAAGCCGGGTACTTTCAAAGCTGTCAAATACCCGAGACGGCCAGGGAGGGGGTGGGCAGAGCTCAGTGTGGTTGTGGGTCCTTTAACTTGGACGTAGCTTTGAGCTAGTTCTCGCCTTTCTTTTCCTCCTAAGAAGCGCCAAGATGGATAGGATTTAGCCCCATCTCTGCCCCCTCTTTCCTTGCCTGAGCGAGTGCTAATGAGCAGTGGTTCGGATAAAAAGGAAGACTGCAGGTGACAGGTGACACATCATTAGACAGGACGGCTCGGTTCAACCCAGCCCAGCACCGCTGGGCTGCGTGGGACCCACAGGACCCTGCAGACTCCTGTCTGGGGCTCCCTCCCAGCACACCCGTGGTGTAGGGAGAGTTCTGTCTGTTGTTCGAGGGTCCCGTCCAAAGGCAAACTCCCATCCCCGGAATCTATTAGCACAGATAGTACCAGAGACCCCGTGTGTGTGTGTGTGTGTGTGTGTGTGTGTGTGTGTGAGGCACCGGGCTAAACATTTTATGTGTCATTGTATTCAGTCCTTGAGACAGTCTTCTGAGGGCAGTACGGTTACTGGCTCCATTTGTGGGTGAGGAAACCAAGGCTCAGAGAGGTTAAGTACTTTTGCTAAGGTCACACAGCTAGTGAAGGCTGAGCTGGTGGGGGGGGGGAGGGGGACTCAGGACCCAGCAGGGCTCTGGTGCAGTCACAGAAAGGGACAGCTTGGTCTCCTGGGAGGATGGATTGGGGACGTGTGGGAAAGGAAAAGACCAGAAACATGAGAGCCTCTGCTGGAGGGCAGATCCCAGTGATCTGGTACCAGAGTCATCAGGATGATGATGGTGCTGAGGAAGGCACTCTAGAAAGGGGGTGACAGAGGAAGGAAGGGCCCCCCAGGGAGCAAGGCAGAGGTGTAATCTCTGCTTCCTGGCTTTGCCCCCGGTTCCCTGCTCTGAGCACCCTGCTTGTTAGGAACAAAAGGCCTCCAGCGTTCTCTGGTTCAGCAAGGGTGAGCCACCCTCAAGCCTGCTCAAGGCACACACAAGTCCCCCTTGCAAGTTCCTACTCCGTGACTCACCAGCGCTGGGCCCCGTGGCGTTCACTGGGAGACCAGACACAGCTCACAGGCCCCCCAGAAGAAGTAGCATGAACAAACATCAGGATGCTGGATACACGGCAGCTTAACGCAGGGGAAAAGTTCTAACGCAGAGATGCAGACTGGGTGTGAACATATTTGGGGGTTGGCTTTCCAATCCATGGGGACGCTTTCCTCACCTCCCCGCTCTACCAGAGACATACCCATCACTCTGGAGAGTATTTTGGAGAGTAGCTTTAGTTTAGGTGCTTGGGTTTTTTTTCTGTTTTGTTTCGTTTTCTTTTGTTTTGTTTTGTTTTACTGTTCCTGGAGACTCAAATCAGAAATGACTCTTGGGGCGCCTGGGGGGCTCAGTCGGCTAAGCGTCCGACTTCCGCTCAGGTCATGATCTCACGGTCCGTGAGTTCGAGCCCCGTGTCGGGCTCTGTGCTGATGGCTCAGAGCCTGGAGCCTGCTTCAAATTCTGTGTCTCCCTCTCCTTCTCTACCCCTCCCCTGCTCGTGCTCTGTCTCTGTCTCTCTCTCTCTCTCAAAAATAAATAAACATTAAAAAAAATTTTTTTGTTTAAAAAAAAGGACCTCCACTTGCTGGGTGGCTGAGGCTGTATTTCGGGCACCTGTCCTGTGCTATCCCTGCTTCTCACACCCAGTGTAGATGAGCGAACCGCTGTGCGGCCAGCCTGGCTTGTCCCAACCCACAGCGGGGTTACGGTGACACAGTATGGTTTAAATAAGTAGCCCCAAGGCCATTTAGATCCAAATCCAAAGCCATGTTCTATCTACTCCAGTAGTAGAACTCTACCCTACAGTGCTCCAGTATGTGTTCCTGGAGTAAATCCAGAGCTGGCAGAATGCAGGCAGGGGGCAGGGGAAAGGGGGAAGCAGGGACCACAGGCTGGTGTCTTCTCTTCCTACAAATCGTATCCTTCTTCCCGCTCCTCTCTCCTCCCCGAGAAACCCACAGAAGCTACTGGACAGCAGTAGCTGTTGACTAGTTTAGTGCAGATGATGACGTAGCAAACATTAGCTTGGATGATGAATTCATTCATTTGTTCACTGAGGGCCCTCCAGCTGCCTCCTGCTCGGCCGGGATGCACCCCACTATCCCCCCCTCGCTCTTTCCCTTCCCTCCAGCAAAGTACAAGGATGTCTGAGTCATCAAAGAGGGTGAATCTCCTCTCTTCTGGTAAAGAACCAGAAAACATGGAAGGAAAAGCTGTCACCAGACCATAAAGCCTTCTCTCCCCAGAGTGCTAAAAACCTTGAGACCCAAAGAGACACAGAAGGAGGCAGAGATGCCTTCAGATGTTTCCAGAAGCAAGCGTGCGATTGCTCGGAAAGAAGGGAACACACGGGCGGAAGGAGAAACTGTCAAGTGTTCCATGGGTGCAGGATAACTTCTTAGCAGCTGTATCTATGTGACATTGCCATCTTATAGATGGCACGCAGAATTAGCTGAACCTGGGGACTGAGCAAGGATGACCGCATCTCTCGACTAAGGCCACACAATCAGCAAGTTGTAGATCCAGGATCCAACTCGGACACGTGGGGCTCCAATGCACACCATTTTCTGTCTTTTTCAGGGGTCTAGGAGGCCACTACATTTTGAAGTTTGTACTCATGAAGTCTGTGGCTCTCCACCACCAAATCCTAGGGCTTCTTGCGTTGTCTCTGGGAAAGAGAAAGGCTAGCAAATAACTTTTGCCCGCCTTCAGTCCAAGACAGAGCTGGTGGGCACGGCCAGGGGCTCCCCAGGACACTGGCTTCTCCATTGACAGCTCGTCCACCCTGAGATGTTCTTCATTTTTCTCCCAGCCCTGCATTGGGCACTGTTGATGGTCCACCTGACCCCTGGGGTCCCCTCCACTCCTTCTGTGCTCCCCTCCCTTAGGCGAAGTAGGCTTTTGCCTCCAATGGACACACTATTCGCCTCTCTTCTTGGAAGGATTTTCTTGGATGCACAGAACTGGAAATTTTTGGAAATTTAGGTCCCCTGGCCAAGCCCTTAGCCAATGGCTGATAGGTCTGGGAGTAGGAAAGGTCAGCCTCCAGGCCAGCACGATGGTAGGTATAATGAACATTGTCGTGGGAAGAGTCCTCAGGACTTTGCTTAAATTCGCGTGTTTGCTTCTCCTGCCTTGCTTCCCTCACTCCCTTACCCATATCCCCTTGGACTTCCTTCATGAGTCACTTGCACATGAATCCTCAGCTTGGGGTTAGCTTCTGGGGAACCCAGACTTTCTGTAACACCTGCTTCATCATCTGTGACTTAGGTCCCTGAAGGTGAGTCAAATCGAGCCCATTGTTTCCCAACAAGATTAATAGTATCTTTAAAATAGAATGAGTTTGTTACCTGTGCTTATGATTAAGGACTGAATTATGTCACTGCAAAGCTCGTATATGGAAGCCCTGACCCCCAAGGAGACTGTCTCTGGAGAAGGGGCCTATAAGAGGGTGATAAAGGTTAGATGAGATCATAGGGGGGGCGTGAATCCCATAGGACCAGTGTCCTTATGGGAGACCCTAGAGCTCTTTCTCTCTCTGGGCACAGCTACAGAGGACGGGCCATGTGGGGACAGACTGCCGACTGCCAGCCAGGAAGAGAGCTCTAAACAACCCAATATTGGATTTCCAGACTCTAGAATTGTAAGAAAATTAATTTCTGTTTAAACCACCAGCCTGGACTGTTTTGTTATGCCAGCCCAAGTAGACTAATTTAGTTACTAATGGTACACCCAAGGTTGTTTTTCTTATTTATTTATTTTGAGAGAGAGACAGAAAGAGAGAGAGAGCAGGGGAGGGGCAGAGAGAGAATCCCAAGCAGGTGCCATGTTCAGCACGGAGCCTGACTCTGGGCTCGAACTCTCGAGCAGTGAGATCATGACCTGAGCCCAAAACAAGAGTCAGATGCTGAACCATCTGAGCCACCCAGGTGCCCTTGGAACACCCTAGGTTTTTAAACATACCTTGATGTTTAGAGAAGGACGAGGGACAAAACAGTTGGTGAAGATAACGCTTAGGTTGAAACATATCGCTCCTTAATGAATTAGCTAAGAATTAGACAAAGACTGCATACCCAGCGTGGAGACTAGAGATGCAGGGATGCCCTCAGGGAGCAGTGCAGTGTGAGAAAACCTTGCAGAAAGGGTGGCAAGTAAGCATGGCAGAAATCCTCATCCACTGTGGCCCAACCTGCCAAGGTTCAAATGT
The DNA here is from genome assembly GCF_018350215.1 of Panthera leo. Lineage (NCBI taxonomy): Eukaryota > Metazoa > Chordata > Mammalia > Carnivora > Felidae > Panthera > Panthera leo. The sequence goes on along the minus strand of NC_056692.1, from coordinate 5,467,975 downwards.
CACCATAACAAGTGACATCAGGCCAGAGTCGTTGCTCGCTATTCCCAATCTTATCATCACCAGCCCCACCTTCAGCAGCATCAGCCCCAATATCACGGAACCACTGCCCAGGCCATGTTCATGGCTCTGCAGACCAAATCCAACACTACACTTGTTCCCAAGGACCTAGAGGTTTAAGGAGTCACTCGCGGAATCAGAAAGTGAGTAAGAGAAATAACATGACACTAAAAACAGCAGGCGAGCACACGAAGTGGAGTGCAGGTTGGGCCAGGAGGAAATGACTCATTTGGAGAATCTGCCTATTTGGCTACTGGAGAGATCTATCCCGCCACGGCCAGTGTGCTCATGGGTTGGGGAACAAGCCTATCGCCGACTTGAACCTAAGATGAACAACCAGGGAAGCGTACTACCCCAAAGGAAACATGCAGAGCTGAGGCTCACCAGGGTAGCAGACACTTGGGATATTCCATTTCTGGTTTCAGGCACAGTGTCCCTGTCCCCTTTCTGCCTTGAGCCTTCTCCAAACCCCCGGGAATCCTTAGTTTTCACCCAATGGCAACCTGGAAGGGTGGGAAGTATATGGTTCCGGGGCAATCATTGGCCAACGAGACGAGCCATTGGATAGGTGACCCAGCATCCCTATCCTTTAAGTAAACAATTCCGGGTATTTTCCAGAGATCACACCTTAATTAAGCCCCTGTTGTCTACATTAGTAACTTTGACAGTACAACCATATATTGGCTCTTGGCTCTTCCTCCTTCCTTCTCTCATCTCCTTACCCCCCACCATCGCTTCCTTGGAATAACCTCCCTGGACCCAAGACCCTCTCTCAGGCTCTGCTTTAAGGGGAACAAATGAAGGTAGCCATTACGTAGCAACACCTGTGTTCTACACAGGAGGCTGAAGAGTTTTCTCCCAGGACCGTTGGCTTTAGTTGGGTGATGGTCATTATGGGAACAGCCATTTGGGGGTTTGACTTCATGATTGGAAAGGGCAGACTTCCAACAAGGGTATCACTAAGTTGAAAATCGAATCTTACAACTCCATTAGGCTCTTCCAAAGTCTAAAATAGAATCCTTTACTAGAACAACTAAGCCAAGATGTTATTAATCAGTATGGTTCAGCTGCCTCAGGATTCATTCGTTCACTTAAATATTGAACAACTATTTTTCAGGGTCTACTGTGATAGGCTCTGTGCAGGACAGATGGAGACCCTGCCCTCATGGGGTCTGCAGTCTAGCAGGATAAACGGACAGCAAACAACCAGTTAAGTAGACTGGTCGAAGTACAACCAAGGAGAAACACAGAGACGTCATGAAAGTGAACAATAGGCATCTGATGAAGAAGAGGGCGAGGGTAGAGTCAACCGTCTACACATAACTGTCATTTAACATATATAAAGCTATATAGCTTATAGGAAACCATGTGGATATATAAACACAGAGGTGTAATTCTGTGCCTGTATGAGTCTGTAGCTTGAATAACAAAGATTTATTTCTCACAAGGGGCAGCCCAAGATCAAGGCTGTGGAAAGACAGGTTTTTGCATCCTAAGCCCTCTAGGCTTGGCTTGTAGGTAGCTGCTATCTTGCTGTCTGCTCATGTGACGTCTTCTTGGTACACACAGGAAAGAGAGGAAATGAGCTCTCGTGTCTTATAAGGGCACTAACCCTCTAAGGCCAGGGCCCCACCCTCATGACCTCCTCGAACCCTAACTATCTCCCTAAAGCCTCACCAAAAAATACCATCACATTGAGAGCCGGGGCTTCAACATATGAATCTGGGGGGAGGGGACACAAACATTCAGTCCATAACAGTCTGTCTTTCAACAGCCTTTAGCGGTTTCAATCTTTAAAATCTGTGAAAGAGGCTAGGGTAAGGGAGATTTAGAAACGTGAAGATAAGTTTCCCTTCCCTCTCCTCTGTCTCAAATTTCTCTTTGCCTTTTCGGCTGAAGACTGTTGGGATGTGCTAGTTAAGTAGAGACAAGAGTAACTCATTAAGACTAGAAAAGAATTTAAACGTGGGAGAAAGCGGTGTTAGGTACCAGTTAAATATTACAGAAAAATGACACCGTATGTGAGTTTCCCTTTCACATAATGGAAAACTCTAGATGTGACACAAGGAACACTTGAAGAAAGTGAAGACGGATTTGTCTGAGCCTCGTTACACCCCCTGCCTTATGCTAAGCAACGTGGGGTTGCCATCCTTATAAGCCTGAAAAGGGCATCAGAGAAGATGTGGTCAGAGAGCTGCCGGGCTCAGGCCAAGTTCAGTCTGCATTAGGATCGGACACAGTTCCAAATACTTGTAAGAAAACTGGGGAGGAAACGTATGTGGGCTGTGATAAGTCTGGACCCAGGTGACGGGACAAAAGAATTCCAAAGCAAGGAATCTCTCGTGACAGACAAAACTCGGCTCTGGACATACTTGAGACGAGCGTGCATTGATTCTGGCCTCACATCCACTCTCCCCTCTTTGGTTACAGCCTCTTGATTTCCTTTCAGGCCACCTGCTGTCCATTCAATGTAGTCTCGTTTGGACGACAAACCCCAAGCAAGCTGATGAGATGATCTCCTGGGTCTCTGTGTCTCGAGTGGAGTAAGAGAATATGAGAACAAAAGTGGTTTGAAAGTCACCCAGTCAATGGGAGCCACCCTTTAAAAGGTCTTGGGTCCTGAGTGTTTCTCAGCCAGAATCTCCAGCCTCCTCCTTTATTTTTTTTTTAAGATTTTCTAAATATCATCTTTCAAAAAATATATTACAGCCTTACTGAGATATAATTCACATACTATACAAGGCACCCTTTTGAAATACACAACCCCCCCCCCCCCCCGCCCCGGGTTTTAGTATATTCACAGAATTTTGCAATCATCACCACGAGCAATCTTAGGACACTGTCATCATTCCCAAAAGAAACTTTGTACCCAATAGCAGTCGCTCCCTACTTCCCTCCAGCCCTCCAGCTGAGCTGTGGTCCTGCACGACCCTCCTCTCTGTCACTACAGGTTTGCCTCTTCTGGACTTTTCTTATGAATGGAATCACACAATATGTGGTCTTTGGAGACTGGCTTCTTTCACTTTGCATAATGTTTTTAAGCTCTGTCCGCGTTGTAATCATCGTCGGTATACATCACTCCTTTTGTGGCTGAATACTATTCCATTGTACGGATAGAGTACATTTCATTCACCCACTCACCAACTGATGGACATCTGGGTGGGTTTCTCCCTTCTGTTTTTATGAGCTACCTGATGTCCTTCTAATAAATTCCTTCCTACTTAGGTTAGGCAGGGTCGGTTTTCATGGCTTGAATCTAAACCACTGTAACAGACACAATTTTCTCTATAACTGCCCGTAGATACAGAGGCGGTGGCCTTACGGTTCAGCTGGTGTCCAGCCCTGTGATCCATTCAAACTTCAGCCTTTTGTACAGAACTCTCGGTGGGGTAGGCTGAGCATGAACATCAGGCTGGAAAAGCAGAACTTACAGATACCTCGATGTCTGGGGTATCTACTTAACGGTTCCCTTGGCACCAACTCTGAGCAGGCATCCACCATGCCGCTGGGCCCAGGAGCCCAGCTCACGGCCAAGAGCAGAGACCACCCTCTGCACAGGTGAGAAGTCATGGGAATCTCGCTTTTCATTCTTTCAGTGTCTTCTCAATGAACCATCCCTTCACCACTACAAAGCCTTACATATGTCCTCTCTTCTCTGACCTTCCAACGCTCATTCTCGTGGAAGAACGCAGACTTGAATGTTTTCACTCTTCCCTATAAGTCAATCTGCTTGTACCCAGAGTTCCTGAAGGGCACTCTGTGGTCGGCAAGGCATTTCAAACCAGTTTGCTACCTCTGTAAGAGTTGGGGCGAGAGTGGTCTGCTGGATGCATCAGTGATGTTTCAACTTGATTTGGCAACAGGAGCCATTCTTCAAATGGGTCAGAGGTGGAACTTGACATCACAAAGAGAGATATCCTGAGTGTGTACTTAAAGTACCTCATCTACCCTGGAAGATGGTACCAGAGTCCCAACCCCAAGCCCTGGTGTGTTTGTAGACTGAGTAACTTAGTCTTAAGGAAACCTGCTCCTGGGGGTGCCTCGGTGGCTCGGTCCATTGAGTGTCCGACTTCAACTCAGGTCATGATCTCAAGGTTTGTGGGTTTGAGTCCCATGTCGGGCTCTCTGCTGTCAGGACAGAGTCTGCTTCAGATCCTCTGTACCCTCCTCTCTCTGCCCCTCCCCTGCTCATGCTCTCTCTCTCTTGCTCTCAAAAATAAATAAAAACTTAAAAAAAAAAAAAAAAGGAAGCCTTCTCCTGCACAGAGGGGAACAGGGAATACATAGCTCTTGGGTGAGATCACCCGGTACGGTGGGGTTTTCTGAAGGGTGGACACAAATTCACAAGGTAGAAGCTTCAGGAAGAAATTCATTCCATAAAAAAAAAATAAATAAATAAAAAAAATCTTGGACTTGAAAACAAAGAGGCCAGATTAGGGACCCATGTTGTCCATAACATCCCTCCCTTAGGGAGGGTACATTTTTCCCTTGGACCAGGAGAAAAACCAGATTTAGGGTGTCATTGAATATGCCACTTCTCTGACTCAGCTGATACACTCTGATCTTTGAGCAAAGCCAGATTGCAGCCAGGCAACCACATGCGAAGGGAGGGGGGTGGCGTGTGTGCTAAAGGGGCAGAGCCACAGAGGAGGCACGTCTCTGCTGGCACCTGTGTGGACACGGCCGCCTCCCAAGGGACTCGCGTCCATCCGGGACTTGTGCCAGTGAGCAGCTGCAAGTCTCCGCTGTCACTGTTCAGTGGTACAGAGGGCAGAGGAGGGGTGATGCAGCCAGAGGGACGAGCTGCTGGGTTGGTGACCCAGGCAGCATAAGAGAAGGCAGTCCTGCCTCCCAAGGGAGGAATGCACAGGGGGCATGATGTTTGTGATGCCCAGTAAGCTAGGCTTGGGACCCTCCCCAAATTGCCCCAAGCCTTGGCACCCGAGCCTGTGTGTGTCGGTCCCCAGCCCGGCTGAGGGGGATATAGCTTCCCAAATGCCTGCCCCAGTCACCAAGGCTCCCCGGTGACAAGCTTCTTTGATGTGAGGACCCTGCTCCACTTAAAGCTGCTTTCAAAAGCCTCTTGCTGAGCTGTGTCAGATCAGGCTTGGGAAGGGAGAACACTGCTCAGACGCTGTTCGTGCTCTTTGCTGCTCCAAAGTGAACGAGACGGCGGGGCTCTCGCCCTGCCTGTGAGTCATGGCGTCCGTCCCTCTGGTCCTGATTCTATCCAGGAGTGTTCAGAAATAGAAGGCTGTGGGTATGCGGGCCCCATGGGGCCCCGTGACCGGGGTCAAGGTGAGTGCCGGCCATGACCCCATGCCAGCCGGCTATAAGGACGAGACCTCCTCAGGGGCAACCTCCACACCCCCTCACTCTCGCTCCTTTATCTTTTCAGAGAGACATCAATCGGGAGAGTTCGAATCACCCCCACCAAACCTCAGTGACTCCCGACAACACAAGTTTATTTCTGGTTCCTGCTACGAACCAGAGGGGTGGCCCGAGAGGTCTGCACGTCAGCCACTCAGGGGTTCAAACCTTGCTGGTGCCGTGGCAGAGGGGAAAGAGGCCTCTGGGAGGTCTTGCAATCAAATGCTTGGGTCCAAAGACCCAGCTCACGCAACACGGGAGCCAGAACTGTCTCCTGGCCCCACCCAATCGCAAGAGGAGTAGAAAGTACGGTCATCGGCTGGGCCCAGAGTGGGCAGAACTGGAAGCATTTGACTAACAGCACTAATGACCGATGAAGGAAAACATGTGCTTTTAGGGGCGCCTGGGTGGCTCAGTCGGTTGAGCATCCGACTCCTGGTTTCGGTTCAGGTCACGATCTCGCGGTTCGTGGGTTCGAGAACCGCATCAGGCTCTGTGCTGACAGCGTGGAGCCTGCTTGGGATTCTCTCTCTCTCTCCCTCTCTCTCTGCCCTTCCCCCACTCGTTCTCTCTCCCCTCCCCCCTGAAAAATAAATACACATTTAAAAAACTTAAAAAAGAGAGAGAAAAGAAAAATGTGCTTTTGGGGACAGGAAGAACAGAGTTGCAGTTGTAACCCCAGCCCATCGTGGGTGCACGATCTGAGGCAAATTCTTTAAGTCTGTGAGCCTCAGATTCCTCTTCTGGACACTGAGAAAATAACAGTACATGCAGTAGGGCGGCCGTAACTATTAGCTTCCTTCCCTCCATTTCCTATTCAAATCCCTACACATAGGTAACTACCTTGAAGGACACAGTGTAATAATCACTTTCACCCTAAAGGGTAAATGTAAATAACTTAAGCTTATTGATTTTTGTCCCCCAATTCCTAGGAGGGATATCTGCATTTTGATGGGGTAAGTTCAATTGGACAGATAGGCTTTGAACCCCATGGAGGGGAGCCCTCTGAAATGGCTCCCAGGATTCTCACCCCCCATATCAACCCCCTTATGGGATCCACGCCCCGTGCATGTGGGCCGGACTCAGGGCCTTGCGAGAGTGATGGAAGTCATTTCTGTCACCCTGTCTCTGGACTACCCTTATGAAGCAAGCTGACCTGCTGTTGGAGAGGCCCATGTGGCAAGGACCTGCGGGCGGCATGCGGACAACAGCCCCCCAGGAACCGAATCCTGCCAGTGAATGCTGAACCGTGAGATCATGACCTGAGCCGAGATCAACTCTTTTACCCAGGTGCCCTAGAAATATGTTTAAAATAATTGATTAATTACTTAACTAGTTAACTAACTTGGAGATGCCTCACTCTGAACAAGAAGATTTAGGGTCGGGGCGGGGGGGCGGGTGGGGGGTGGGGGGCCTGCCCATGCAGCATTGAGGGCATCATGGTAACTGGCAGAAGGAAGCTTGGATCTGGAGGTCAGGGAGAGCAGCAGAAAAGGGCAGAGAGAGACAAGGAAATGAGAGACGGGTTCTTCTGGGCGTTTTGACCAAAAGGCAACCAGAGGAGCCTTAGAGAACCTTTACACGGGGCTCCTGAGCACATCCCCTAATTTATAGCCCAGACCGCCAAGCCGCTTCCAGTAATATCTTTGTAGCTGTCGCGGGGTAGACCCAGGACTGCCGTGCGGTTTTTGTTGTTGTTTTCTGGATGCAAGGAGCGTGGGGAAGGAGGCTGGGGCAGGTAGAAAAGAGGAAAGTGGAGGATTCTGGAATATCTAGGTCAACAGACAAGGATGGAAGGAAAAAGAAATGCTTCCCCAATCCTCCCCACCTCCCCATATGTAACTCTCCCCCATGTCTGGGGATGTTGGACTCTATGGGAAGCACACCCAGCAGATGTGTGTTGCAAACCTATCCTGTGTAAACACACCGGTTCGCGTTTTCCATGATTAAGATTTACCTATTTTAGGTTTATTACGTTTTGAGAGTGGTTCAAAAATAAACGTAACTTTTCTCTTGAGGTGCTGTGCAGAATGACTTACAGAATCCCATGTTCTACTTCTGGCAGAGGTACCATGGGCAGGCTCCTAACTCATCTCACACAGTGTCCTTCTCCGGAGTTGTGCACAGCTCCTGGGTCACCTCTTGGTAAGAGGCCATGCTCTGTCTTCCATGAATCTACATGATCTCCTCTTAAACTTCCCTTTTTTACCATTGGGGAACATCTCTTGGCCCATATTTCCCATGATATAATTCTAATTATTTTATTGTATTTTTTTAAGTAGGCTCCCTGCCCAACATGGGGCTTGAACTCACGACCCTGAGATCAAGAGTCACAGGCTCTACCAACTGAGCCAGCCAGGTGCCTCATTGCCCATGATACCATTAGAAAATTCTGTCATTCTACTCAGAACTGTGTATGGACTGTGAATGGACAGAACTGTGAATGGACTAGAGCCACATCCTTCAAGCTAAGGAAGCCTCAGGGTGCTTGGGTGGCTCAGTCAGGGGAGCGTCTGACTCTTGATTTCGGCTCATGTCATTCATTACTCCAGGGTTGTGGGACTGCGCCCTGCGTCAGGCTCTGTGCTGACAGCATGGAGCCTGTTTGGGATTCTCTGTCTCCCTCTCTCTGCATCCAACCCCCCCCCCCCACTCTCTCTCTCAAAAATAAATAAATACATTTTTTAAAAAGCTTTTAAAGACGCCTCTCTGCCTAGTTCCTGAATACTGGAATGGGAAAGCAAATATGTGTTTGTCCCCACATGGCCCCATTTTGTGCTTCGAATGGTCCACACTGTGAAGATTTCTCTCTCACCCTTTGTCATTCCGAATACAACGAGACTTGACATTCTTAGACTGTCCTTACTAGGAAATCATTCCTGTAGTTTTGTGAGTTGTAGTGGGACATTTGTTTTGGTAATCCGATAGCTAATCTTCCCCTTTCTGGTTTCCACGTCCTGGTTTCTATCCCAGGAACTGGAATCCTCCCCCGCTCTCCGTCTGCGTGGCTGAGGTGAAGCTGTGCCTTTTCCATAGCGGGAGCCTGTGCAGCTCAAGTAGATCAGCACACAGCCTCCCCCCTTCCCCAACCCTGTCTACAGTGACTGGCTCCACGTTGGGCTTAGAACTCTATCAAAGCTAATGAGACACGATGAGTGTTTCACTGGGACTTCAGGGAAAGAGATTTTGCTTTTCTTGCAGAACAGAAAACTTAGACTGGAGCTGCTGTCAACATCTGGCTACAACCGCCATCTGGTCTACCACGTGATGGCTGAGAAGGAAGCCAATGTAACTAAAGACCCACTACGGAAGATTAAAACAAAAATACCTGGGGCACACGAGAGTATCTGTGAGCTCCAAATCAAAGTGCCACGAGATAGCCCTAGCCCTGTGTTTCATCTTACACAGATCAATAATTTTTCACTGTCCTTGAGCCAGCTCGGACTGAGTCCTCATCACTTGAAGACAAAGGAATCCTTACTAATACAGCTGCATTAGCAAGAGCCATTTTTATGCCCTAAAATGCGGCCATCTGAAAAGTCAAAGGAAGCTGAACAAAAGAGTGTTGGAAATGGAAAGGATCTTGCTGATTGACAGCTCCAACCCCATTGATTAAAAAATGAGGAAAACTAAGAGGCAGAGCGGGGAAGTCTGTGCATGTGTCCACATAGCACCTCGGTGGCAGAAGTGAAAGCAGGACCCAGATTTGACATCCAGGTCTCTGTCGCAAATGGGCTCCCATTGTCTACAAGCATGTTTGTTTCCAACCACTGTCAAGAGCTTACCAAGGTGAGCCACCTCTTTCTTCCTCCTCCCTGTGTTTCTCCTTTCCTTCCTCCTCTTTCCTAGTGGATGTAGACTCTTTCTTTTGATGTAGATTTGTTTCTTTATAAAACTTTGTTTTGCAATAGTTCAAGCACACAGAAAGTATGGAAGTAAACTAGCAGGCACCATGTACCTCCATCTAGGTTTCAAAAATGTTAGGATTTTGCCACTTTTCCTCCCAGTGTTTCTTTTCGTTGACAAAGATGTAGGACATTGACGTTGTAGCTGATGTGTCACTGATGTCCCCATCCCTTGTGCCTCCCTTCTGTCCTACCCAGAGCAGCAACTACTATCTCAAACGTGGTTGCTATTCCTCTACACTGCTCTGTATTCTAAATATTACATGAACAGTAGATACTCCGGTGTTGGGCTTCTTAATTTTATGTCAATGGTATCGCGAGCTTGCTTTTCTCACTTAGTATTGTTTCAAGATTCAATAATGTTGACAGAGGGAGATCTCTTAGTCCTTATTTGTGCAAAAAATGTATTTATTTTGCCTTATCTCCTGAATGACAGTGTAGTATAGACTCTTAAACTGATGGTGATTTTGATTCATCACAGCACTGTCTGCCACAAATTGTAAATATCGAGATGCCTTCTGCCAGTTCAATTATTTTTCTCCTGAGGAAGGAACCTGTCATTATCTTCTATCTGCTTTAAAATGTTACCTGAGAATTGGGGTTATGATTATTTCACCTGCATGAAGGTCACTGTGTTTCTTGAATCTCTGGATTCACATTACTCATCAATGTTTGAAAACATTTTATCATTATCCATTCAAATACTGTTTCCCCCATATTTTCTCTGCATCTTTTCCCTCTGGAACATACAACATATTAGTTATATGTGAGATTTATAGATTTTAAATGATTTAGCCTGATTCTTCCTGTGTATACTTTTCTTTATGCTCAGCATTCTCCATAATTTCTTGAAATGATTTCCAATCTACTAATTCTCTCTTTGGTGGTGTCTTATCTGTTATTTAACCTCTCTACTCAGGTTTTAATTTCAGCCGTGACCTTTCTCACATCTAGAAGTTTTGTGTTTGGTTCTTTTCCAAAGTTACCTGTCCTTTTTTCATAAGATCCTAATATTTTATTCATAAAATAAATCCCTTTTCTTTATATTTTCAATAATTTTAAGTACACTTTTTAAATGCTTATTCAGGGGCGCCTGGGTGGCTCAGTCAGTTGAGCGTCCAACTTCAGCTCAGGTCATGAGTTCGAGTCCTGTGTTGGGCTCTGTGCTGACGGCTCAGAGCCTGGAGCCTGCTTTGGATTCTGTGTCTCCCTCTCTCTCTGTCCCTCCCCTGCTCCTGCTCTGTCTCTCTCTCTCTCAAAAATAAATAAAAACATTTAAAAAAAATTAAATGCTTTTTTAAATTGCCCTGCTCCAGTTCTGGAAGTCTAATTATCAGACAGTTTGGTCGTATGGTAAGTTGACCTTTTGTGGGATGTTCCTTTTTCCTTAAGAAATCTTGTTTTCCCTGTATTTTTGTTTTTGCTTATACCGAGCACTTAGTTGTTTCACTGGCTCAGGACCAATTTTTACATGCTTTATGATGTAGTTTCACCTTGATGGTTCCCTATAATTGTCCAGCAATATAAAATCAGACTTCAGACCTCTAAGAAATGCAGTCCTGGTTTTGACTTTTCAGAAGAAACTCTTCTGCCCAACCACCTCCAGACAGTGTGAGAAAAGCTTCCTTGTCACTGCCTTGTGCTGATGGGTATGTATTTTTTCTAGGTGTAGGATGGATGCAGTCCCTGACTCTATGCTTCCCACTTTGCCCAGGCCTAAGGTTTTGAGTCTTTTTTCTGTGTAGGAGGGAAAAAAGCCCCAAATCCCATATGTTACTGGCATAAGAAAAGTACTCTTTTCCCCCCTCCAAGAGTAACTCCCAAACCAGTCTATACGTTTACCAATATGGTTTAAATTCCTCTTTTTTCCTGAAGCAGGGATTTCCCCTTCTTTCTTTTGAGTCCAGCCATGCATTTTAATTTGTTTGTATTCTATCCAGAAAATTTTTAGTATGCATCGTGTAAGGTGATCTTAGTGTATGTAACCCAGTGTATTTACCTCCCTGGATACCTTTGGCCATGTCTTTCCATTGATGGTACTTGTGAACCTCCATAAAGACCTCCTGGCCCAAGCCCATGCTCGTAGGTGCAAGAGGAAATGTCCATTTCTGTTTTCCCTCCTTCGTGGTGTACCACTTGCTTAGCTGGCTGGGGTCTCTGCAGTGACTGTTCTAGGTCCCCCATATCACTCGTAAGCATGTCTTGTACCTTCATGTGGGTGCCTCTTGCCTCTGATTCCTGTTGCTACCAAGGCATGAGACGTTATGGGGCTCTTTGACACATGCAATGTCCTGTCCAGCTGGCCGCCAGTGAGGCTGCAGGTGAAGAGATGGGGAGTGCCAGTGGCTTGCTTTTAGCACAGGCTTAGCTTGAGTATTGTGGCCTGTGCCATGGATACTCCTCTCCTTGCTGCCAGAGACCTGGTTTCCTAGGTGGCTCCTGGAGGGCCTGGGAGGTAAACCCCCAAAATGCAGGGGAATGGATGCCACGTGGGACAACTTTGACCAAAGAGAGACCAGAGCTAGCCTAAAAATTCTTCTCCCTTCCTCCTCCTAGATGGACTATTAAAATATGCAGTGGGTGTCAGGTGGCCTCTCTCAAGACATCCTGAGAGACGAAGCGCTCCACTGTGCTTGTTCTAAGAGCTGTGGTAGAACCCCGTAAGGTTGCTCTCCTGCCTGTCCAGAGTCCCTTCTGTTTTTTCCACCCTCCATTTACCACCGCCCTCCCCCCCCCCCCACCCGCCCCGCTGAGATTGGACTCCTCTGCATACTGTTAACACCAAGAATTTGCCTCATGCTCCATCTTCTAGGGAACTCAGATTGGGATGTCTATTTGCCATCTTATCTGTGGCCGCTCTGTTTCCATCAGGCAGTGATTGAGGGGAAGGTAGGAAGCCTCTATAAGAAAAAGGTACATGCCTTCCCCTGTTTGTTTACGTGGACAGCAGCCTTGAACAGACTCTCAAAGCTTCCGTTCTTTCCACCCCATGGCCATATTGTAGCTCGGTGCCAGATAGAGAGTGGAGAGGGTGTGTGTGGAAATAGCTTGCAGTATATAAGATCTAGGCAGTACCAAAGCAAGCCAGCCTCTGGATTCATTCTCTGGGCTGTACGTCCTTGACCTGTACAACCCCTTCTTTGGCTTATATAATAAAGTTGAACGGTGGATGTTGATGGGGCCTGAGAAATCCCCCTGGTGCTGTTATTTCCTCTTTTTGTTGAGCAAATTATCTTTTCCAGCCATGCCTCTCTGCTGAGTCGGCAGGACACTTCTGATAGTAATCTGCATTTTAAATTTGAGGCTCTCTAGAACTTCATTGTGAAAACAGTGTTCTTAGCACGGTGTTTTATCGCCAGGAGGATGCTACATGGAAACATTTAATCATAAAATCTTAAACTTTGAGAGCTGGAGGAATCCCACCACCATGCCTGGTATACGGGAGAGATTCGATATTCGTTCCAAGACTGAACGCATTTATATGAGGAAACATAAAATGGTGAAAGGGTCTAGGAGACTGAGAACACAGAGCCATGGGGTTGAGCCCTGCCAGCAACAATCTGTAGACTCTGCGTAGGTTATTTCACAAAAACATGCCTGAAGTTGACTTCTGAACACCCCACCTATGTGGGGAGAAATCCCAGGAGACATAAGAGATAGAATCATGCCTCCTTACTACAGTGCTATGAGGCAAGTGACCATTTAGAATTTATTTGGGTGGTGGCCAACTCCTTCTTGGGGCCAGTGGCATTGGCAATGGATCCAGTTGTGACACGAGCTGTGCCCAATCGCACCCTTCCAGTGGCATGTCACAGCTGCAGAAATGCGTCCCCCCCCCCCCCACCTTCCACTGATTCCCACTTTCTGAGCCTGGATCTTCAGCTCTGCCGTGGAGTCTGTGAACTATGTGATATCACCCCAATAGGTTCCTTTGCTGCTTCACTTACAGACTTACTTCCCGTTGCTTTCAGCCCAAACCCTACAAGTAGACGGTCCCAAATCTCCTCCCTTGTTTCTAAAATCCCACAAACCGCTAGGTAATCCTTTGGATGCTGCAAAGCACTTTCATCCATACGGTCACATTTCATCTTGGAAATAGCCACACGGGAATGCCTCATTAACCCTATTGGTTGTATGGGAACAAATGAAGACCGCAAGGGCCAAAGGTTGGCTCAAAGTCGTGCAACCGGTCCTCAGGAGGCAGGACCTGGCTCCCAGCTGGATTCCGCATGCTGGTTTCACGTCAGCAGCAGCAACACGGTCAGGTAAAAATGACACGGTGACCATGAAGGTGTGTTCCAATCTGAAGGATGCTGCACAATTGTGATTGCTATTTAAGGTCACCCCGGAAGAAGGTGGCAGAAATGTAACATAAACTCAGCTCTGAATTCCAGCCCAGTGTCATTTCCATGACTCTATACCCCGTCCCTCCAATGCAATGCTTTTGTTTAGTTACATTTTATAGGTTACTATTTTTGGTACTCATTGTGACAGGTGGTTTTGGCTTATAAGTAAGAAATCTCTTGGCTGTGCTCAAAGAATTCAAGAAATTTTTGCATGGTGTTTTCAACTGCCACACACACACACACACACACGTCTCCAGTGTGTCCCCAAATCTCTAATGGTTCACTCAAGGTCATCTATCTATAATAGTGATCTCATCACATCTATTAAGTGAACTTATAACAGCAAGGAAAAATCTGCTCTGAAATTATCCCAATACCTTCCAAATTGTCCTAACAGTATGCCTTTCTTCGTTCCCGTGTTTCCTGCCCTCTCTCCTCGTTAAACCTTGTGACTCAATCGCATTCGTTGGCATTCCTGGCTGCCTCCCATCTATCTCCCGGTAAGGCGGAAGAAAGCCAGGTGAGCAGAGAAATGGAAAGACAGGCAGAACCTCAATTAGTACTAACTGCTGGGCAGATTAAAATGGAACCCCAATGAAATGCTCTCCACTGACCAGATCAACAACGCTCAAGTAGTTAAAAGGGCAAAGGGCAAGTCCATCATAAACTCTAGAAATGTGTTGGCAACAGTAGGGTGGTGGGGAGAAGAGGCACTTCCTTCCCCATCAGACTTTTCAACAGACACAATGTCTGACAGCCCCAACCAGGGACACGCTTATGCTCTGGTGGGGAAAATGGAGATAGGACAATAATAATGACAACATCAAACTTCTATTTAGATAGCACATTACAGTTTGCAAAGTGAGGCGGGCAGAGAAGTTATTACTTCTCTTTCTTATATGAGGAAAGAGACGCCAAGATGTTAAGAGACTTGCCAAGCATCACATAGCTATTAAGCGGTGGGGCCCGGAATCAAGCCAAAGTGTGTGTGTGTGTGTGTGTGTGTGTGTGTGTGTGTGTGTGTTGTGTGGAGGGGTGTGGTGGGATGGGGGGGACAAAGAAATAAGAGGGGTGGCTGAGAAGGGGAGGTGGAGAAAATGTGCAATTTGAGGGTTAAGGAGGGCACAGGTGGCTTGAACTCCACCTGTACCCTTGCTCACAAGATAGGGAGGGCATGATGATGTTGTTTCCTGTGTACTTCCCCTTGACGCCTTTCCCTTAAAACCGACCGATCTAATTCCTAGATCTGGTCCCCGATCAAATAATAGAGGCTGTCCTTATTCAGGTGGGAACACACATCCTGACTTCTGACTGACTATTTTGTTTCCACAAAGGCCCGCACCCTAGCTCAAATTCTAGAAGCTCTGAGTTCCTACTGAGTCCAAAACGCCAGCACGGACTTTGATAAAAGATGATATGAAGCATCTTAGTTAAATCCTAATAGGAGTGAAGGTTACGTCTCCAAACTGGTCCCAGTCTATAAAAGGCTGGCTCTGTCCCAGAGAAGTCCCAACTGCTTTGTCAACATCCCAAGATGAAGCTACAATGCCATTTATACTGTACAGACTGTCTACTTGCTCATCAGGTCAAAGGGCACGCTGTGACGAGCACCATCATCTTAGTGATCTTGCAACCAAAAGTTCCAAGCGCTAATTACACAGTCATGTATCCATTCACTTCTTCCATCTACTTTATGGTTTTCGAGTAAGCCATCTCTTTGTGGGATTACAGGTAAGAATTTTATTACCTATTTTCTTTAAAAAAATTTTTTTTAATGCTTATTTATTTTGAGAGACAGAGACACACAGAGCATGATGAGCAGGGGAAGGGCAGAGAGAGAGGAAGACACAGAAAACCCAGGCAGGCTCCAGGCTCTGAGCTGTCAGCACAAGAACCCAAAGTGGGGCTCAAACTCATGGACCGTGAGATCATGACCTGAGCCGAAGTCAGACGCTTAACTGACTGAGCCACCCAGGCGCCCCTTAACTATTTTCTTAATTAATAGTTTGATCTTTCTGAAAATAATCCTCGTCAAGCTTTCAGGACTAATCCCTAATTTTCGAATCTAGTGAACAGACTAGATGAGTTTCTTACTCTTTCTGGTTGAACAGATACTGATTAAACTCCCTTTTAGCCCCTTCTGTCACATGGGAAGAAAATGGTAGCCTTTGTAACTATTACTATTATCCAAGTGGTAGCTTCCCTATCATTTTATTTTAATTCTTTTGGTTTTTTTTTCATAATAAATAGAGTATACGTTTCAGGGTCAGACAGATTTGGGTTCAAATCCTAACGCTTCATGCTTATTATCTGTGTAAGCTTAGATAGTTCGCTATCTTTGTTCGCTGCAAAATGCAGGTTTTGTATTTCCAAAGTGAAGTCAAAAAAACATACCTCCACGGGTTATGAAAGGGTTCAGTCGCACGTGAGCAGGACTTATACAAAATAATCCCTCCAGGGCACCTGGGTGGCTCAGTCGGTTAAGTGCTTCTGGCTCAGGTCATGATCTCATGGTTCATGAGTTCGAACCCTGCGTCGGGCTCTGTGCTGACAGTGTGGAGCCTGCTTGGGCATCTCTCTCTCCCTTCCAATCTCTCTCAAAATAAACAATTAAACATTAAAACAGATAATCTCTCCAAAAATGGCAGTTCCCCCCCACCCCCAACTTTGGTTTTCTTTCTTGAATTTGGCGCCAGAAATGTAAAGTGATGTCCACATGAGGATATAGCACACTTTTGTACATAATCACTACATACAAAGAACCAAATAAAATGTTCTCTGGGCCTTAAAAGCCAACACATAAATTATGTTTCTCTAGGTAAACAGAAGTCCCAAGTCTCTACAAGCAAAGTGATTTCTGTTCAAACAGAAAAGGATTTTTAGAAGGATGGGAAGAAAATAATTTAAAACCATATGAGACATGATATGTATGGGTAGGATTAGAGATCTCTACAGGTCTGCTCTCATTTATGAACTTGGACCCACCACAGTGAGGTCAGGCTGACCAGCACTCAAACAGTACTTCCCAACATCCAGTATGTACGGCCAACAAGGCGGACCTTGGAGGGCCACGATGCCACGATGCATGCTACACTATCCCAAAGGCTCTGATAAGTCATGCAGTAAAGCGATAAACTTTAAATGTGAATTCACGAGCCCTACATTTTACCAATCTATTTGACTGTGGGATCCTTCCCGTTCATACGATACTGACAACCACCTCAGGCTGGTATTCGGTGGAATATGATTTGGGGAACTCTAATCTGTTGGACGATGCCAAAACCCTAGAGGACAAAGACAAAAAGCTAACAATAAGCAGTAGCAAAGCCCACAACAAACTCTTGACCTGGACGTGTAGATCGATGTGCAAAAATGACAGAGCTAATGAACAGCTCCATTAATAAAGATCTTGTCTACAATTGTCAATAACCATCTGGCTTAAGTAATATATTCTCCTTTGTTTCAACAACACTGAGGTCACGGGGGTGCTGGATAACTGTGTGCAGTTTGACTGTTTTGATTGTTTTGGCTCTCAGACCCCATAGGCTGGGTCGGTCAAGACTGTCAGCTGATACTTAGGAAGCATACAGTATTTTCCAGGCATACTCATCATTACTTTTGCGCCATGAATTATAAATAAAGAGAACACAGTGCGTTCTCACGGTTAGGGGCAAGGGCTCACGGTCCAAGATGAAACTGAATCCTGATTCTCCAGGCACGATCTTGAAACACCTATCTATCGTGTCTGTGCCTCAGACTCGTCATTTGTAAACAGGGGCATATTGCCTGCTTCGTTAGATAGTTTGAAAATTAAATCAGATTGTGCAGAATGCTCATTAGCACACTACCAGGCACAATAAATGCTCACTATGATTTTCTGAGCTTCAGATCATAAGTTTATTTTTTTTTCTTTAGTGAATAACAACCTTCTTTATCTTCAGAATGTGTGTGTGTGTGTGTGTGTGTGTGTTATGGTCCCTGAAACGTTAATGTTCCCAGACGTTTCTGCATCCAGACTCATATTTACCTACATGCCATGTACAAATTATTTGCCTCTCAAGTAAAAGTCCTTCGGGAGAGGTATTATTATACGCAGGTTTTTGAAGGTCTCCCTTCATACCTGATCACAGACTATGTTTCCAGGGAGAGTTAGCAAAACAGCGGGGAAGCCGGGTGGCCCTTCTGTGCTTTCACGAGTTTTTTTTTTGCACTGACTGACATTTCAATGGTGAGGAGGGGCAGCGAAAGAAAGGAGGCATATTGCCTGCATTAACACCTCACCAGGAGCCTGTTTTGAGGGCCCCCTGGGCCAAAATGCATGCTTCTAGGGGTATCCCCTGGGGCAGAGGTTTCTGACAGTCTAAGAGGGATGCTGGTCCAAAGAAGAACTTTATTAGCAAAGTCAAGGATGCGGTGAAATGACAGGGTGGGGACTGCGAAGTGCTCCATCCCAACACTCTTTCCCAGCACGCTTTTCCCTGGCTTGTCATTATTAGAGCCTCTGGCAAAGCTTACAGAAAAAAAAAAGGAGGGGAGGAGGAGGAGGAGGAGGAGGAGGAGGAGAAGGAGGGGGAGGAGGAGGGGGAGAAAGAGGAGGGAACCCCTATCAGGAGGCGGGGCCTGTTTTTCCAGCTCTGGAAGCTGAACTGGCCTTGTGGCTTGCTTTTGGCAAGCTTGCTTTTGACAGAATGAGGCAAAGTGATGGCCTGGTTCTGAGGCCAGGACTCAAGAGGCCCATGGAGCTTCCGCCCGCTCCTGGGTGGCCAGGCAGGACTAGCTCATGTGAGCCCGTGGAAGGACGACAGGCACGTGGCGAGGTGCCCACCCCCAGAAACTGACTCACCCTGCCGACACATGAGAAAACCCCACATCGAAGACACCTGCCCAGGGGCTCCTGGGTGGCTCAGTCGGTTAAGGGTCCAACTTTGGCTCAGGTCATGATCTCAGGGTCCGTGAGTTCGAGCCCCGAGTCGGGCTCTGTGTTGACATCTCAGAGCCTGGAGCCTGCTTCGGATTCTGTGTCTCCCTGTCTCTCTGCCCCTCCCCTGCTAGTGCTCTCTCTCTCTTTCAAAAATGAAGAAGAAGAAGAAGAAGAAGAAGAAGAAGAAGAAGAAGAAGTCACCTCCCCAGCGGAGACTGCCCAAACTACTGCCCCACAAGGACATGAGTTAAATAAGTGGTGGTCGCTCATGGCCCAGTTTGGGATGGTCTGTCAAGCAGCAGCAGAGAAGTGATGTAGAGGCAGAAATGGGTATTTGCTGACACTACTCTCCCTCTGTCCTTGCCCTCCTGCCCTCGAATGCCTGGATGCTGTGGCAGCTGGGACTTTCCAGCCATCAAGCAACCATAAGGGAAAGAACAGATCCCCTGTTCTGTCGGGCAAATAAACTCATCTTAGCGGGAGGCTCGTTTTCTGTTACTTGCAGCTCAACACAATCCCCATGGGAAGGGGGTGTTCCCGAAACTCCGACTGGAGTTAAGGTGGTCAGTGAGGACAGATGTAGAGTAGCACAGAGACCTGGGGGCATAGAATCAAAGGGCATTCACTCATTCATTCATTCGCTCACGCACTCATTCGTTATTTTACTCAAATAGGCGCCAGTGTCTTCCTGCAGACTTGCTAGGGGAGGGAGCCAAGAGGATGGGAATCCTACCTCAAAGGCTCTTCTGGTTGGGAGGGATGTGGGAGTGGCCAAGTCTTCAAAGAATGCTTTCCCCTCAAAACTCAAAAACGTGAAGGAGAGCTTAAACAGAGTCTCGGTTTTATTTTTTATTTACTTATTTATTTTTAATTTTTTTAATGTTTATTTTTGAGAGAGAGAGAGAGAGAGCGAGAGAGAGCATGGGGGAGGGGCAGAGAGAGAGGGAGACCCAGAATCCGAAGCGGGCTCCCGGCTCCGAGCTGTCAGCATAGAGCCCGACCCGGGGCTCGAACCCACGAACCACGAGATCATGACCTGAGCTGAAGTTGGATGCTTAACCGACTGAGCCACCTAGGCATCCCCAGAGTCTTGGTTTTAAAAGATCATATTAATTTTTTTTTTTTTATCAAGATAAATTTGATCCTTGGGGAACATACATCCTATTCATCTAGAGGCTTCCAGACCTCTACTCCTGAAAAAAAAATAAGACCATTTTGTTCTCAATAATAACGGTTATTTACCTGATACCCACAACGTGTCAGGTGCTGTGCTGGGCACCTCATACACCGCGCGATTCTCACAACAGCCCTATGTGGTATTATTTTCTTCACGTCAAAAATGGAAACAGAAAGTTGAGAGACTTGAATGGATTCTTTCCCAAAGTCTCAAAGCCGGTAAACTAGAAATGATATTTAAACACAGTTCCACAGATTTCCAAAGCTCATCTTTTCACTACAACTTGCAACAACCTCACATATTCAGAGACAACCTTTTTCTTATCTTCTCTAAATATCTTTGGGGAGGAAAGGGACTATGAGAAACTCACATTCCCTTTTCTAAAGGGAATCATAAAGTGGTGGGCATTCATTAGAGAAAACGGAAGGGGGAGGCACAGTTTTTCTACTCCTTCTAGTTTTTTTTTTTTTTTTCTTAAGCTCCTGTATCCCAGAAAGCCCGGAGACATGTGAACATACCCACCGGACTCCTAGGGGCATGTGTGTGGTGAATAAGACTTCAGATACCCAGAAGAAAATCCTAATCATGTGGTCAGGTCAAAGAGGAAACAAGCTGTTGTTCTCCCCAAGATGGAGCAGTGAGACCAGTGGTTCTCAGACCTTGTCTATTCAGGTGAAGCACCTGGATGACTTCCCGAAACTCAGATCCCCGGACCCCACCCCCAGAGTTTCTAATCAGTAGTTCTCGGGTGGCGTCTGATAAGGTACATTTCCAAGCCATCCCTAGGTGACGTTGATGCGGTAGGTCCAGGGGCCACACTTGGACAATCGCTACCTCCAAAACTATTTCTGGAGCCAACCAGAGTGGCATAGTGTATGCTTGGGGCGTCTCAGACCTAGCAGATGCCCCAGAGAGGGCTGATTCGCATCTACCTACAAACCTTCCACATAATCAGTGAGGTTATTGAAGGGCAGTATGTTGGGGTGACCCACTTGCGTAGTGAGGGCCAGGGAAGAAGTTGGACTTTAGAGTCAGACCTTACCCTAAGGCTTATGCTAAGTGGACCTGAGCTCAAATACTAGCCCAGCTGCTTAAGAACTATGCAACATCCCATAATTCCATCTCCATAGTTCCATCTCTCTGAACATCCATCCTCACTTGTACCAAACTTGTAGAACTGTTGTGGGTCTGAAGGAGGACAGAGGTGAAGACCCTGCTGGCCCAAAGCGATGTTCAAGAATTGTTGGGGCGCCTGGGTGGCTCAGTCGGTCGAGCATCCGACTTCGGCTCAGGTCATGATCTCGCGGTTTGTGAGTTCAAGCCCCACCCTCATTGGGCTCCGTGCTGATGGCTCAGAGCCTGGAGCCTGCTTCGGATTCTGTGTCTCCTTCTCTCTCTGCCCCTTCCCCATTCGTGTTCTATGTCTCTCTCTCTCTCTCTCTCTCTCTCTCTCTCTCAAAAATAAATAAGCATTAAAAATTTTTTTTTAAAGAATTAATATTGCTTCAGGACACTGGGTAAACTCCCCTAGCCTCCTCTGAGAGAAGGTATTCAGCCGACTCGAGTTATTCTTCCTTACTAGAGCCCACCCCTACAGAGTGGACCTTCAGGGAGGGAGTCAAGGCTGGTTTAAAGGTCTGTGAATCAAGGATAGTTCTTGAACCTCTGGAAGATTAAAAGGTTCCCAGGTCTTAACCCACAGCTTGTGGCTGGGCCAACAGAAGGGAATGAGGACAGCTGAACCCTTCCACCAACATGAAGAATTCTGTGAGCCTATGATTTCTCACTCCTTTCTTTCCAACGATGTATAAACTTCCCATCTTGGTGCCTCTGGACTCAGAGAAAGGAAAATGACCAAAGGTATGCGTATCAAAAGTAACACGTGTGGTCACACCAATGGTCTACTCAGGGAAATGGTGGTGGTGTCACTCGGGGGGGGGGGGGTCCCTGAAACTCTGATCCTTTATGACATGATCCATACATGGTTGGCATGATACCTCAAGAAGTCCTTTCTCAAACAGGCAAGCAGAGGGTCATTATAGCTAGTATTCTCCACAGAACAGTATTGGGAAGGCAAGTTCATTACTGTCTGGCCTAATTAGGTATGGAACTTTTAGATTTTGTACTGGCTTCTTCAAAAAGTTGAAGTTACTTCAGACATTGCAGCTCTAATGGCACGATGGTACATGGGTCTAATGAGTAATTTTATCAAATTAATTATTTCTGAAAGGATACATTTTCATCCTCAGAAAAAAATCACTCCACTTATTTTCTAATGTTTTGTTCTTTGTAACTAATTTCAAAGATCGCCCTGTGCCTGTTCCATTTGTCTGTGAGTCTTGCAATGGCCCCAGTTAAAAGCACTAACATTTGAATTTGACCGAGGCCCCAGTCTTTATGGTCTCTCAGCGCATCCTATCACCCTAGGTGATAAAAGTCACTGGTTGAATTAACTTCAGCTTTAATATCATAGTTTCAATAAAGCAGCTGTGAGCAAGGAAGACAGCTGAGCT
This sequence comes from Panthera leo, assembly GCF_018350215.1. Classification (NCBI taxonomy): domain Eukaryota; kingdom Metazoa; phylum Chordata; class Mammalia; order Carnivora; family Felidae; genus Panthera; species Panthera leo. The sequence goes on along the minus strand of NC_056692.1, from coordinate 5,445,686 downwards.
TTTCCAAGTGAAAATCATCTGAATTCATCATCAGCCTTCAACCATATCCCACCTGCCTTGATCAGTGGGCAAATAATGGTTCGTACACTGGGGAAGTGTTTTTCTGGGGTCAGTAATGAACGGATGGCTTCAATTTTCCAGAGGTTTCTGTCTAGATCCTTATTATAATTCGACTGAAGCTTCATGCCTGGTACAGAGCCTCATTCCATGGTAACATATCGACTAGGATATCCTTTGAGGGCATGGTACTTAAATAATGTACCCTTTGCAACCATCCACTTGGGTGAGAGTGTATATTAAGAAGCATGATTTAATTATGTATCTTAATTCTTTATGACAGTAGTTCTCAAACCTGAGCATGCATCCCAACTACCTGGAGGGTTTTATTAGAACACACGTCTTTAATCCTGACCTTAGAGTCTCTGACTCGGTAAGTCCGGAGTAGAACCCAAGAACGTGCATTCTACCAAGTTTCTAGCTCATACAGATGTTGTTTGCCTTGGGGCCGCACTTTGAGAACCACAGCTTTAAAGATACCGATACTGCTTTTATTTATTTCTTTTGTTATCAAGCGCTAATGGTTTCTCCTGCGGCATCGAAAGGACAGAGACTATAGAAGCTACTGCAAAGTCCTTACCTTGCTGGGTACGTTTCTTTCACAAAACAGTCTGCTGTAGAGAATTTGTTAAAAATGTCAGCTCCCAGTTTCTCCCACTGACCTCAGAGATGGAAAGAGGCAGTGCGGCCCCCTGGTCTGAGCACATCACAGACGTCAGGGAGACCACATCTTGGAAGAGATGGCCATACAGAACCATTGACGCAAGTCCTAGTTTTTCGAATGGGATGTCACCAATGAAATGGTTCTCTCAAAGGGTGCCAGACTCTAAGAATGAGGGCAAATTCATTTCACGGGAAGGTCCCTGACTGTGTGACAAGGACCCCCCCATTCTAATTTTCTTCATGGGGAAGGGCACTGGACACACCCCACAGGGCGTGTGGGTTAACCCCCAAATAACCATCAGGTAAGGATAGGAAGAGGTATCATTAACAGGAGTATTTCAGACTCAGAAACCACCAGCCAACTTTCTTACTCCCAGTCTTATATGCAAAGGAAATAAAATCCTAGGAAAACAGCAGCACTGTTCTCATTATGAAAAAAAAAATTAATTTGCATCTAAGGATAAGTTGTCCATTGAAAGTTCCTGAGTCTCTATTTCCTGACAGATGAGTCTGTCTGTCTGTGTGTGTGTATTTGAGAAAGAAAAAAAAAAGTCAACTGGTATACCTAAAATTTAGGGACTACTATTCTGATGAGATGTAAAAACTCTTGCTTCCAGGGGTCAAGTGAGGTCTCCTACTTACTCACACATGAACTATGGGGGATGTTAACCGAGTCATATTGACAGAGCTGATTAATGTTCTATCCTAGAAGAAGCCCGTTCTCTGGCAGTATGGCAGTAAAGAGCACAAACCCGAAGCCAGTCCGCTGGTCCCAGTAGAGACCCGCCATGTTTACTAGCTGTATAATCTTGGCCAAGTTACCTACTCTCCCTGAAGCTTTAGTTTCCCCACCTATAAAACTGAGATGCCAACGGTACTTCCATCATAGGGCTGTTCTGTCGAGCAAATGAGTTAATACATGTAAACCAGTGAGAAGAATTCTTGGCACATAGAAAATACTATATAAATACTAGCCATTATTATTTATGTCCAAATACTGCACCATCCCTCTCCTTTTGTTCTATGCAAATTCTTCATGCTGATGCTATTTAGATTGGCCAACATCCAAAATGTAGACTTCTGCCATAATTATCTACATATGGCAGCAGGACCATTCCAGAACCACCCTAATGACTTTGATTAGAACCAATCACCTGTGCCTATTTACACAGCAGCATGATTGGCAGGGTTTTGGAAGGCCTGGGTTTTCCAATTATACTCTTGTTGGGTATGGACTGGTTTGGGGACATATGCCAGTCGGAATCATGCTAACGCAGATCAGCGCCTGTACGTTTTACACAACCCAGTAGAGAAAGCAGAAAAAAAAAAAAAAAAGGAAAGGAAAGCAGAGAGGAACTGGTGATTTATTCAATGAGTGTTGTTTGACCCTCTGCTCTGTTCTGAGCTTGGTGCAAGATGGTGTAGACTGAGAGGTGGGCACTTCCCACTCTCAGGAAGCTCACAGTCTCGTGGGAGAAGCACATTAGAGAATCAGCAAATTCCAGGGGCGCCTGGGGAGCTCAGTCAGTTCAGCGTCCGACTTCGGCTCAGGTCATGATCTCACGGTCCGTGGGTTCGAGCCCCGCATCGGGCTCTGTGCTGACAGCTCAGAGCCTGGAGCCTGCTTCGGACTCTGTGTCTCCCTCTCTCTCTGCCCCTCCCTGATCATGCTCTGTCTCCCTCATTCTCTCTCTTTCTCAAAAATAAACAAACACTGAAAACAAAAATTAGAAAATCAGCAAATGCTACACATTATACTGCGGATGGTAACAGACATCCCCCTGGGCTACTAGAAGAGTACACAGGTGTTACAACCACGGTGCCTATCTTGGTCTGGGGAGGGGAGGTCCTCCCAAAGTCCAGAAAAAAGGAGCCAGAAGACAGGTAGGAGGCAGCCATGCCAGCAAGGTGGGCAAACGCATCACAACAAGTTCAGAAATACAGAGGACATTGAGGAAGGGAGAAGATGTAGGGCAGCAAGATCCTAAAATCCCTTCCAGTTTTTAAGGAAGTCAAGACTGGTGGGACCGTACAAGAGGTTAATCCCAAGCATGGGGTGTGTCTATGCACCACATGCCTATGTGGTTGTGTAAGGGTACAACAAAGACTTGCCCGGGAGAGGGAGAGAAGCCAAGAAACCATGAAGCAACAACTGAGAATTAATTTTCTGTGCAGAGAGAATGTACTGGGTGTACTGTCTTTGCTAATATTGCTAGCTATTGGTTACCTGCAGAAAGGGATGGGTTGCGACGAGCTCTTCTGTGATGATAATATGTATTGTCTAGCTGTCTGGAAAAAAATGTGCAGTGCCCAGCTGGTTGGAAAATGGATTTTGGAGAGTAGGTAGCAGGTCCACGGGCGGGATGGGAGATAAGGAGCTCAAACACAGACCCGGTCTGCTAGGAAACGGCTCTTGGACCTGTGCTTCTCAACCGGGGCTGCGTAAAGTTACCACCTGGGAAGATTTAGAAATTCCTGATGTGTGGGTCCCAGCGCCACAAACTATAGATTCGTTGGCTGGGGTTCAGGATATTTAAAAGCTCCCCAGATGAATCCGATGTGCAGCCGGTGTTGAGAACCCTAACCCTATAGCTCTGTTACCTACAGTTTGTCCCCGGACCGGGACCAACCAACCCCGGGCACCTGTCAGAAATGCCGCGTCACGGGCTCACCCCGAGTCTACTGGCTCAGAATCTGCATTCTGACAACATCCCCGGGTGATTCAAATGCACTTCGACTCTGAGAGGCCCCGATCACAGCGGCACATTGGAATCACCTTGGAAGCTTATCAAAAGGACAGATTTACGCCTCTATTGATTGTGATTCAGGACGTCTAGAAAGAAGCCTTCAATCTGCCTACACTTTTAAGTTTTGATGAGTGCGACAAACAGCTGGTGTTGAGAGCCACTGTACTACTGTGCGGGTCCAGTTGGACAGAGGACCCATGATGGAGGGATGTGGGTAAGACTGCTCTGCGCAGAGAGCTGGGGAGGGAGACCGATGCTTCTGGAAGAAGGGCGGTTCCACACGGAGAAGGGGGGGTATCATGTGGCACGAGGATTTCGAGGGAGGGCCGCACAGCCCCGTGTGATTGCCGCAAGAACAGATGGAGATAAGAAACCCAGAGGTGAGGTCATTCTTGAGCTGTAAAATGACTCACAATTTCCATGTGATTCTCCAGAAAGGATAGGCGAGGGGCCAAGAGTTTGCATCTCCCTGTGCTCGTGTGTGTGTGTGTGTGCACGCGTGCACGCACATGCGTGTGTGTGTGTGTGACAGGCCATTACTGTGTGCCCTTGAGCATCCTGTGGCTGTTATGAGAACATCTCTCCAGTTGAGGGGCATCTGTGATTCATGCCTCACACTGACCTCCTTTGGCGTCTGGCCTGCAGCTTGTAATTGATAGAGAGTTCCAGGCCTTTCTAAGCAGTGACAGGGCAGTAGGAGGTGGCCAGCCAAACGTAGGGAAAGAGTCATGGGAGTTAAGCAGAGGCATTTTCTTTCCTCTTCCTCCACTAAGAAGGAGCTAGAGGCAGCATGGAATCTGAGCCGGCGGGGCGCTAGGACACAGAGGCACAAGGTCCCTGGACTGTCTCCATCCTCATTCTGGTTTTTGAGGGGAGGGGGTGGATCAGAACCCCGCTCCACATCCCCTGGCAGGTTGCCCAGGCAGGTTCTCAGCGACAGACGCTTCCACGGTCTGGCACAGGGTCAAATGCACAGAATGAGCAAATGAACAAATGGGTGGTTGAGTAAGTGAGTGAATTACAGGTTTGCTGCCCCTAGCACGACGACTCTTTTCATCCAAAAGAACAAAGAAAAAAGTCTCAGGATCACCTGTGCCAGGAGCTTTTTCATTGAGTCTGGCTTTGATCTCCCTAGAAGCTGCTCGAGATTTTTCTTTTTCTTCTGACAGAACACCTCGCTTCTTTGGCTGAAGTGTATAATTTCCCACCTAGCTCTCGAGGGGTGCCTTGGTGCTCATGAAGAAAGCAGGTGTTGAGAGTTTCACATGCCTGGGGCGTGGCCTCAGGGCCTTGGGCACCCTTCCTGCTGTCCCTGCCTCCGGGTTTCCAGGTGACTGTGCTCCTGAGTGGCCCTGGTGGCACCTGCCCGGGACTGATTGACAAGAGGCCTCTGGGAATACCACCCAGCCCTCCTTCCTCTCTGCGTCCAATTACCCAGGGAGGGAGCGGACTGAGAACATATTTAGAAAATGTGTTCATTGTTGCTTTTAAAAATCTCCTCTGTAATTAGGTACTACGGGGGTAGTCAACCACGAAAAGCCACAAACCAGTGCTGTCAAGTTCCATAAAACAAAAGAGAAACCAATTAGTCAAAAAGGAGAAGAGCCTGGCTGAGCCCCAGCACCTGTCGCAGCCACTCCTCGCCCACACCCATCCCAAGGCCAGCGTTGACTCACGCAAGCCCACTGTGCCCAGGCACTTCCAGACCCACACAGCGTGGACGGGAGGTGGCGGAGTCTCTGACCTCTCTCCTGAGAATCTATCTCGTCACTACCAGGGCTGGCAGTTTTCGTTGGGCTCCCCTAAGAAAGTTCCAGAAGGAGCTCCCTGAACCTGCCAGTTGCAAGATGATACAATCAGATTCTCGGCACTTTGCACACTGTAGTGGTTCCTGGGAAGTAACTGTGCCCGTAGGAAGAGGGAAAGGGGTGCAGAGACTTGCCCGGACCCCATCTTGTTCCGTGATGGCTTCTGAACTTTCTCTGGTGAAATCGGGGTCTTGGGAGTGATTGTTCTCTAACAAACCGAGAGATTCCTGTGAATGTGAATTTTAGGTAGAAGTCTTACTTGGGTTAGCATGACCCCCAAGAAGCGTGGTCTCTCGGGGCACTCCCTCTCTGGGACCCCAAGCTGCATGGGATAGGTTCTCTTGCAACACCCCCTCTCCATCCACAAGGGAGCTGCTTCAGGGTTCCAACCAAGGTCAAGGATAGGAGGCTGGGAGGCAGCCCCTCCAGGGGGTTCCAGGCAGAGCATTACAATTCTCTCCACAAGTTACCAGCACTCCAGGTACTTCTGTGACCCTGACCCCAAGGATAGAATCTGCACCTCTTGGCATCTTTCCATTGGCATCACTGCTGGCTCCTTTACGGGGGACTCAGCGCCTGAGAGTTGCAGCCTACAGGTTCCACCCGGAAGTGACACAGCCCATCCTATTCACTAGCAGACCGGGCTTTCCTTCTGTCCTGGTGCAAGAATAATATATCTTTGCTCTCCCAAAGTTTGGCACAACCATATGACAAACGAGGGGAAGCCACATGTACCACATCGGAGTGGAGCACTTAAGAGCTGGGGTGCCATTTTCTCTGCACCTCTTCCCCTCCCGCATGAGCTGAGAAGGACAGTGTTTGAATCGGACAAGGTGACTCAGTAAAGAATGTAAAGCTGTGTTCTCTCACAAAGTCTGAAAGGCACAGAATACCTCCCAAGAGGTGAGGGAAAGGGGTCTGGGGCCAGAAAGCACAGAAAACAGCAGTTCTGAGGTTTGCATTTCAAGAACTTTGGGTGTTGATGGGCACATGGAGGTGACCAGGATCAAACAGGTAAGAAACCTCCTGTTTTAATGGAGTTGAGCTGCCAAAGGAACAGGGAGCCTGACACTCTTCAGGACATGAGAGAATCCCTAGGCCTCTGACTCTCTAGGGCAAGCGGGTGGGTGGAGAAGGCTGTGGGGTTTCCAAGGAGGACATATTTCAGACATGGCCAAGGAAGATCATGGAAAATGAGGAACTTGCAGAGGGCTCGGCCATAAGCCATGGCAAATGCTGAACAAGGAAGCCCCTCCAGAAAGCAGAATTGCAGCCTAATCAAGGGCACCTGGGCGGCTCAGTTGGTTAAACATCAGGCTCTTGATTTCGGCTCAGGTCATGATCTTGCAGTTCATGGGCTTGGTGCTGACAGTGTGGAGTCTGTTTGAGATTCTCTCTCCCTCTTGCAAAATAAATAAATAACAAAAAAAAAAAAAAAAAAAAGAACTGCAGCTTAATCAAAGGACATTCCCCAACCCATATCAGGGACCCTCACAATGTCTGCTCAGACAGGTTTCAAAATTGCTAAGGACCAATGCCTATAAAGTGCCCCCTTTCTTCATCCTTCTGAGTGCAGTGTTCATTGTAGATTCGCTGTCCATAGTCCACCATATCAGTGTGCTTGGGGAGAAGCATGGATTTTTAGTTTATAGATCTCTAGAATGACTAAGAACAGCCCTCCGCCTGGGTGGCTCTGTCAGGTAAGTGTCCGACTTTAGCTCCAGATCTCAATATCATGGTTCGTGAGTTGAAGCCCACATTGGTTCTGTGCTGACAGCATGAAGCCTCCTTGGGATTCTCTCTCTCCCTCTCTTTTTTTTCTGCCCCTACCCTCCTCTCTTTCTCTCACAAAATAAATAAACCTAAAAAATAAAACAGTCCTCTATAGGTCTGGACTTGGATGGGGGTAAAACTCTTGGAAGCTGAAGTTCATGGAAGAAAGCCAGACATATATGCAGTGATAAAGTAAGAGTAGGATTTAAAGTAAGCAGAAAGGTGGGAAACCAAACATTTTAGGTTTCATGGAGGCAAAATAAACACTGTACATTCAGTGAAAGATTGAGTATACCAGCAGGCTACTCATAACAGGGCTGAACTGAGTAGAAGGACAATCAGAATGACTGGGAAGGTGGAGGACACGGAATGCCTAGGTGAATAGAAGAAATGCAGGAAATGGGAGCCACTCTAGGACTCTCAGCCACTCTGAGCAGGAGTCTGGTTTACTGAAAATGATATTGAAGAAGGATTAATCTGGCAATGGACTGTGGGAAGGTGCAGGGCACACACAGAGTGACAGGCAGAGAGTCCAGTTAGGCAGCTATTAAATTGGGAAGGAGCTGACAGAAGTCTTACTGGGGAAATAGACAAATATGAAAGATTCAAAAGATGGGCTGAGGATGAACCAACAGAACAAGGATGGAAGAAGCAGGAGTACGTATCAAAAGAATCGAGCAAAAGTGATGCTCCGGCTCTCGGTCTGGGCAGCTAAAAGAACATCATGTCAATGAATTTTCACCAAAAATAGAGTCCGTTTTGCAGGCAAGCGGCAGGTTTGCCATAGGACGTGCTGAGTTTGGGGTGATGGCACAAAATGCAGGCAGGTCTCTACCATTCCCACTTCTAGGGCCACTTCTCTGCGAAGAGGCTTTCATCAGTGAAGTTCATCCAAAAGGCAAGAAGGGCAAGAGAGATGGGCTTTGGGACATTTGGCTACAAGTGTTGTGAGGAGTTGTGCATGTAAGTACATCCTCTAAGGGAAAGTTTTAAGAAAGAGAATAGAGGGTTAGCACAGAGCTTGGAAAATGTTCAGGCCAATGGGGTGATGGAACAGAAACTATACACAGAAAAGGAGGCAAAGAAGGCACGTTCAAAAGAAACTGTAGTCTACCATCATGAGAGATGATTTTCAAGTAAGAGAGGTAAGTCCATAGTAGGAAATTCTGGAGAAAAGGCAAAACAAGAAGAATGGAGACTAAGAGAAGTCCTTAGATCTGGAGATTCATTTTGCATCAGGGACCTCTGCCAGGGGAGTTTAGGCTAGTTTTTTGCCTGAGAGATCCATCACCATCTGGTAGAACCTTCCATGTGGCCCAGCATTCCCAAAGAAGTTGCTCTGATTCCTGTCCTCCTACATCTATCACTCTAGTAAAATGAGGACGGGGTGATGACATACTTCCATAGTTGTCAGTGACATAATATTTAGTCCTATACGCAATTAGTTGGAATTAATAATCACCAGTTAGGGGTTTCCATAGTCAGCAGCAAAAGTAGGAAGTGACTACTGTATTACACAAGGGGCCGTGCACTGTGGCTGAAGTAACACACTGATTCACACGTGTAGCTCTCTCTATACACCTGTATATTCCATGAACCTTGTCCATCTCTGTTGTCTGATGCAACTAAAAGCTTTATAATCACACATCCCTGGCCTTAACTCCAGTTCTGTTATTTCTAGCTGTGTGCTCAGCATAGCCAGAAAACAGAAAATGCCCAGATATTAAATTATTTTTAATAAAATACACACACACACATATATATATATATATATATATATATATATATATACACACACATATATATATATATAACAAATCTCAGAAAGTTCTCTTTCCACTCCTGCTCTAAGCTGTATGGTGAACAAGAATAGTCTGGAATAAAACGTGTGGAAGAGAGAAGAGGGGAGATTGTGGCAGGCCTAAGAACAATCTAAAACTACTGTTGGAATAGAAAGGTTCATCCTGAGAATAAAAACACGGAAAAGTGTCCTGATAGGTCAGAGTACTAACTACACACTAATCAACATGGCAGTCCTCTATAGCATTGTTTCTGGACAAGAAGAAGGTCAAAAGGGAGAGAGAGAGGCTCTTTGGAGACTGGCTGGCAAAGGAGAAAAGAAGCACAGGGATGGGGAATGGGATCCTGTAAAACAAAGGGTAAAACTCTCAATAATAGGGGCACCTGGGTGGCTCAGTTGGTTAAGCCTCCAACTCTTGGTTTCAGCTCAAGTCATGATCTCAGAGTTCATGGGTTTGAGCCCTACATCAGGCTCTATGTTGGCAGTGTGCAGCCTGTCTGGGATTCTCTCTCCCCCTCTCTCTCTGCCTCTCTCTCTCTCACTCAAAATAAATAAATAAACTTAAAAAAACTCTCAATAATGAAGCTGATTAGAAAAATTGTACTTTCTACATTAATGGAAAAGGCTACCTTTAAAATAGGAATCTTCTACACTGCCCCACATCAAAAAAAATGGGATAGAAGAAATATGAATAAATACATACAAATCTTTAAAAAAACAAATGAGAATCCAAACACCTCTACTGATGATAATTTTCTTCCAGCCGTACATGAAAGTAAGTACAAAGGAGAAGGCACTGAACACAACATTCTGGAATGAATTAAACAGCCTTAAATACACACTTGTAGTTATAAAGAATTCTTTGAAAGAGAAATTCAAAAATTAAAAATACACAGCAAAAAAAAATTAAAGAGGATTTACTGAAATCCGGAAAGAAATGGAAGAAAAAAGAAAAAAGAAAGACTAAAGCACAAGATGCCTAAAAGAGAACAGGGTCACAATAAAACATATGAAAGGCATTGAGGAAAGGCAAAAATTGCAGCCATGACAGTGAAATAAACCAAAGAAAGCAATAAGAATTAGAAAGTGAATACACTGGAAGACAGAAAAAGCAAAAACAAAAACAAAAAACACAGCATACCTATAATTAGGGTACCTTAAGAAGAAAGACAAAACTGGGTAAGAAAACTATTATATAAAAACACAATTATGTAAGCCTTTCTTTAAACCAAAAGAAGATCTGATGGTACATTCCGAACAGCCAAAAGGCACTGGGTGACGTACTCAGAATGATCATCTGTGATGTCATAGTAAAACTAACGGAAAGCTCAAGGCTTTTAAGCAAAAAGAGCAAATAACTTACAAAATCAGAAGAATCAGACTGTCATCAGACTTCTCAAAAAATAGCATACAATAGCATGCAAAGGCCACAATGCAACAGTGTTTTCAAAAACGCGAGGAGAGAAAGTATAAACCTAGAATTTTACAACTGGTCAAACTTTTCTTTAAGCATCATGGCTACGGAACAAATTTCAAGGAACGAGAACTTAGGGGATTCTGTATTCATGAGCCCTTCTCAGGCAATCTATTGGGATATGAATTTCATCCAACCAAGAGATGACTGGGCAAACCTCAGAGGAAAAATAATGATGAGCAGAGATGGGGGAGAGAAAGAGAGAGAGATTGAGAAAGAGAGAGACTGAGAGAAATCTAAAAGGTTAAAACACAGGTAGGTAAGAGGGTTCATGACAAATGTACAGGTGCTATATGTGACAAAGTAGAAATAAACCAACTAAAATTGGGAGAAGACAGCAGAATATATGTACTCATTGTTGTATAGGCCAAAGGCCTAAGTTAAAGAATATCAACAAAAAAGGGGTGCCTGAGTGGCTCAGTCGGTTAAGTGTCCGACTTCGGCTCAGGTCATGATCTCGTGGTTTGTGGGTTGGAGCCCGCGACAGGGTCTGTGCTGACAGCTCAGAACCTGGAGCCTGCTTCCGATTCTGTGTCTCCCTCTGTCTCTCTCTGCCTCTCCCCCACTCATGTTCTGTCTCTCAAGAATGAATAAATGTTTAAAAAATTTAAAAGAAAAGAATATCAACCACAACAAAAAACAGATAAACCAGATGAAAAAGATTAAATTTAAACACATGGGACTAAGGAGCATTGAATGGTAACTATTAGGAAAAAAAAAACAACCCAAAACAAACAAAACAGACAAACAAAACATAATAACAAATACCAAAATTTCAAAAATAAATAGGAAAAAATACATATCTTGTAGAAAAAGTTACTAATAAGTTACCCTCAAAAGCACTAGGCCCTGATGGTTTTATAAGATAATTATTTCAAATTTTCAAAGACTGGATAGTCCTAATGCTGTTCCAGAGCATTGTTCCAAAGCATTCAAAGGGAAAGAAAGTTCCCAATTCCTTAACAAACCCAGCGATACTTGCTTTAATAATGGTGATACGAAACATAAAGACAGCACAAGAAAGAAAACAATACACCACTATCATTCATTAATATTGATACAAAAATACTAAATGAAACATTCATAAACAAAGTCCAATATTAAGAAAATAATATATGACCCGGTGGGATTCATTCTAGGAATGCAAGATTAAGTCAATGTTAGGAAGTCTATTAATATTATACACCATATTAGTAGATCTAATAGAATAATCATAGATTATATCTCCATCAGTGATGAAAAAGCCTTTGGCATTCAATACCCATTCTTGATTTAAGGAATTGAGGGATATTTTTAACATGAATTAATCTGAACCAATTATCCATCTATCCATCCATCCATTCATCCATCCATCCATCTTCTATTTACAGACCTTGGTCCTAAAGACCGTATCTTAATGGGAAAGCTCTAGAGCATTTTCTCTAACAGTGAAACAAAGCTAGATGCCTTCTATCTCCATTAGTATTCAACAGTATACTAGTGGTATTAAGCCAATACAGTCAGATGAGCTAAATCAATTAGAGACACAGGGGTAAAGGAGAGGCAATATGCATATGATATGCATATGATATGTGTCAATGATAAAAATCTGGAATGTCAATACTAAAAATAAGCCAAACAATAAAATAAATCACTAAGACAGCAGGACATATAATTAACACACAGAAGTCAATGGCCCTCACAGGCACAAATATAACCCGTCAGAGGTCATAAAGGTAGAGAAACTGTTGTTACAAACAGCAACCAAAGTGTTCAAACATGTAGAAATAAAGCTAACAACATCTGATCCTGGACCAGGAAAAACATTTTTCTTTTGTTGTGAAGGACATTAGTGATGCATTGAAATAAAAGCTGTAGATTAGGTAACGGTATTTCATCAATGTTAATCTTCTGTTTTGATAATCATACCGTGAATATGAGAATGTTTTTGATTTTAGGAATTACTTACTTATGTATTTAGGGATAGAGGGGCCATCATATCTTCAAATTACTCCCAAATATTTAAAAAAAAACCCCTATATATAGGGGCACCTAGGTGGCTCAGTTGGTTAAGCATCCAACTCTTGATTTCAGCTCAGGTTGTGATCTCACGGTTCATGGGATCGATCCCCACATTGGGCTCTGTGTTGACAGCCTGCTTGGGATTCTCTCTCTCCCTCTCTCTCTCTCTCTGCCCCTCCTCTGCTCATGCTCACTCATGCTTTCTCTCTCTCAAAATAAATAAGTAAACTTTTGGGGTGCCTGGGTGGCTCAGTTGGTTAAGCATCCGACTTCGGCTCAGGTCATGATCTCACGGTCCATGAGTTTGAGCCCCACGTCAGGCTCTGTGCTGACAGCTCAGAGCCTGGAGCCTGCTTCAGATTCTGTGTCTCCCTCTCTCTCTGCCTCTCCCCTGCTCATGCTGTCTCTTTCTGTCTCAAAACTAAATAAAAACATTTTAAAAAATTAAAAAATAAATAAATAAGTAAACTTTAAAAAACCTATATATGTATTTTTAGAAAACATATATATATATATGATGTTATATTTGTGTCATACGATGTTAAATGTATATGTGACATGTTACATATATCTATTTATCTATCTATGGAGAGATAAAGTAAATGTAAAACATTTAAAAGATTAAAAGTCAGTAAAAAGAAAGTAATCGGTGGGCCTAATACCGATTATATAAATTATGGTATGATAGGATGGATTATTAGGCAGCCACTGGTGGGGGCGGGAGGGAAGATTGATCTAGAATGAGATCCAAGCTGTATTAAGTTTAAAAAGCAAGGAGCCAAGTGATGACTATATTGTACTTTTGTATTTAAGAGCATATGATTGCAGTCGTAAAAAGTACTGCGAAACAAAAAATGGAGAAGTATCAATTCCCACAGAGGTCTGAGCGGGTGGAGAACAGCTCTGCAGACGACTCAGGTCACGGGGAAGTACCTTCCCACCCGTCACCCTGTGCTTCAACGCACATACATGAGTCCCAGAACATCAGGACTAGAAGGTACCTTGTTTTTGTTTTTTTTTAATTTTTAATGTTTACTTATTTTTTTTTTTTTTCAACGTTTTTTTTTTTTTTATTTATTTTTGGGACAGAGAGAGACAGAGCATGAACGGGGGAGGGGCAGAGAGAGAGGGAGACACAGAATCGGAAACAGGCTCCAGGCTCCGAGCCATCAGCCCAGAGCCTGACGCGGGGCTCGAACTCACGGACCGCGAGATCGTGACCTGGCTGAAGTCGGACGCTTAACCGACTGCGCCACCCAGGCGCCCCAATGTTTACTTATTTTTTGAGAGAGAGAGAGAGTAAGAGAGAGAGAGACAGAGTGCAAGCAGGAAAGGGGCAGAGAGGGAGACGCAGAATCTGAAGCAGGCTCCAGGATCCGAGCTGTCAGCACAGCCCCACACCTGACGTGGGGCTCGAACCCACAAACCGTGAGATCATGACCTAAGCCAAAGTTGGAGGCTCAACCGACTGAGCCACCCAGGCGCCCCAGGACTAGAAGGTATCTTCGAGAAAAGTTTCCAGGTAGAGAGATGCAACCTGAGAGGGGAAGGAATTTTCCCATACATTCACCTGCAACAACACAGGTCTCCCGACTTCCAGTGTAGTGTTTCAATTCATTCATTCACCCATTCATTCATTCACTCATTCACTGACTATATCCACTGAACACCAACTGTGTGCCAGGCACCGTGTTAGCCACGGGGGACACATGGTAAACACCTCCAGACAAGGTGCCTCATCACATGGTTAGCAGCACAGACAGCATCAGGCAAGGCATCGCACAAATTAAAAATAATTTTTTGAAGAGTACGGAAAGGAAATATTAAGGGTGAAATTAGGAACTACGACGGAAAGTCGGATTTCCATTTGATGGCCAAGAAGAGTAACCTGAAGAAGGGAGATTCAAGCAGAGAGCTGAACAATGAGTAGGCTGGTCTAATAAAGACCACAGGGGAAGAACATTCCAGACAGAAGGAACAGTCTGAGCCCAGCTCCTAGGGAGGGAAGAAGAGGAAGGAGCCTGATTCTGACTGAAGTGCAGTGAACAGGTGGGGCTCCAGCAGTAAGCGGGGGCCAGATGGTGCAAGCCTTGAATGCCGCGTGTTTGCTCTGTTCCTGGGTCACACTGTCAACGGAGAGACAGAGGAAGGAAGGAAGGGTATACACACATTGCCGCTTAAGAGTTTTGAACTCAGTGTTTTTATGACTCACAAGTGCCTTTCTGAAGTGTCGGGGTTAATATTTAGGACTCTGGTTCCAGCAGAGAGCCTTTGAGGTTTTGTAAAGCGAAGAGTGACAAGAGGTCTAAGCTTCAGGTTAGGTTAGGTCCATTGGATTAAATCAGGTTAAATTCGGTTACAATAAGGTTGATCACTCTGGCGGCTCAGCAGAGGACAGGACGTGGGGGACAAGCATGAAACTCCATTCGGGGGTGGGGGGGGATGTCTTTGAGAGTTGTCTAAATGCAAAGGGAGGGAGTCATGGACCAGGATGCTGGATTAAGCAAGTAGTGAGCAAGGTCAGGAGACCGGAACGGAACGGAATGGTAACGCACTTGGATGTGGGTGGTGAGGGAGGAAAGATACCAAGGACAGCAGCAGGATTCTGCCTGAGCCCCGAAGTAGCCAGAGGGGCCACGGGCTGAGGGCCCCTTGCCTTCATCTGCACAAACATAAGTTTCTGTCAAACCTGTCGCGCGATTCAATCAGGGCGCAGCTGGTGTCCATCCCATCGGCCCCATCCATTTCAGTTGAATGGATTCAGGGTTTGGGCATCTGCGTTCAAGTGCTCTTAGTGAAAAAAAAAAAAAAACCAGAAAACCATTATGCTCCCCCAGAATTACTCTCCCAGGGTAAAAGACACAGGATTCATTGGAAAGCATGATGATGATAACAGGAGTCTGACATCCATCCTATTCAAGGAATGAATACTTGATGAGCTCTGGCCCCCGTGAGCCCGATTGCACATTTATGCATCGCTGGTGGAAGGGCCTTCAGGTACGAACCCTGAACCATCTGCTGTTAACCTCAGGAAATAAAATCACCTCCCTCCAGCATCAGGCCCATATCCCGAGGGTCTTTACGCATATAGAGCATGTAGAGCGTGGGCAGGAGAACAGGTCACTCTGAGAACACTCGGGGGCATTCAGAGAACAAAGGGCCTTCTGAATCTTCAATGCTCTGGCTTGCTTGAGGAAACTGAGGCCTGACACAGAAAAAACTAAGTCAGAAAAACCGCAGGTAAGGGGGTAATTGAGTCTCCACAGAACACCGGCTCCATGAGCCCACCCGATGCCTTTTCAGCCTTGCGGTCAGCTGCCCCAGGATCGACGCCCGGAGGACACGCTTGGTGGGGGACATAGAGGCAGGGAGTTGCCCCTAAGTTGGCTGTGTCCACCTCTGCCCAGGGAGAAGGAGTCTACCTCGCGCAGGGACCTGCCTGGTGTGTGCCTGGTTTAGGTTTGCTCTCAAAGGCAGGAGGGGAGTAGAAAAGCACAGGAGAAGGTGGGTAGTGGTAACCAGCTAGAATTCTGACCTCAGCCTCTATTTTGTCCTCCTCTGCCCTGGGAGGACTTAGGACACTTCCTCCAACCCACCTTTCCAGGGTCATTTCCAGGACCCTGCCTCCTACAGGCGTCCCGTGGCCCCATCACTTCCCTGTACCCCAGTAAAGGGGGTCCTATGTCCCATCCCTTTGGCCTTTCCCTTCTCCGTGTCTTTGTTCCCGAGGCATCCCCACCCACAATGCCCACCCTGCCCCACTCTTGTCACATTCTTCCTGCCCTTCAAGGGCTACCTCAAGTTCTCTACGAGGGCCATTTTAGGTCTCCTCCACTCGGAGAAAAGGCTTTCCTTCTTTAAATCCTCCCCCACACTCCTCGCGATAGATTTTATGGCACTTCCCTTTTGTCTGGCAGGGAAGCTACCTCAAGGAAGCCTGGCATCGTTTTTCTCATCCTCGCTCAACCCATAGTTAAGTTCCCCCGAATTGGACAGATCCCTGTGATTCCGACATCTGGGACAGGTCGCTCAGGTCTTAGGAGGTCTCTCTGCATCCCTGTTCAGAGCTCAGGTACTCCTCTTAGGGAGGAACTCTTTCCCTCCCCAGATGCAAGACACAGTGGCGTTCGGTATGCAGTGACTTCACGGCTAACGAATCTCAGAAATGGAGGTGACTTTGAAGACCATGCGGGGGACTGCACTTAAAGCCTTCCAGGGCAGTGCTGCTCAAACTTTCGGGTGCACGTGAATCGCCCGGAGATCTTGCTAACATGCAGATTCTGAATCAGGAGGTTCGGGCTGCAGCCCAAGAGTCTGCATTTCGAACCAGCTCCCAGGGGATGCCCACATGCTGATGCCAGGATTACCCCTTGAACAGTAAGGTTCTCCAGCATCTTAAGCTACGACGATATGAAAAGCTACCACTGCTTGGTGCTTTGCACTCTGGCACGTTATCTGGTGCCACCTGCACAGCAGCCCTGCATGGTAGGAGGTACTAATATCTTATGGATAATAAGATGGACGTCACAAAAGTCAAGGTCACATGGCTAGCATGGGACAGAGCCAGGAGTAAAGGAACCCGTCTGACTCCAGCGACTCTCTCCTTCTCGGCACGTTCCTTCTTCCATAATTATCTAATGAGGGAAGTTTACATCACTATCTGGAGGGCAGGAAGACCGAGGCTGAGGCCATGACTCCAGGCAGGAAGGGCTGGGATATCCTTACTCTGCCTCATCCATGATCTGCACAGAAGTGGAGTCCCAGAGTTATATGGTTATGTTCCAGAGAGTGGTGTCCTGAGAACTGAGATCATCAGGATTCCGTCCCACTTCGGGGCCGCCGTGAAATCCTGGCAACCGTTCTTTGAGAGGCCACCTCCTGGCCACAGACTCCTGCTGGCGTAGGGGTGACCCAGCACTTTCCCGGACTTGAGAGCCCCATCAGCTAAGCTGTCAGGGTTCAGGAGACTCTTGGCAGTGAGCAGCAGAGAATGAGAGGAAGCCAACTGCCAACGGCTGGCTCCCGAGAAGGGAAGATTCCCGAGGTGGATGACCAGTCAGTGCCAAGCTCAATGCCAGGAAGAGGCTGCGCTGGCCACAAACCTGCCCCTGGGGCCAACTTGAGCCATGGGTCGTGGCGAGAGGAAACTCAGATTTGGCACTAGCAAGAGATTAGAAAATAAGAAGAATGTAGCCCAGAGCTGGTAGAACTCTGAGCACACCAGCCTCTGGGAAAACCAAAGAGCTTGATCCTCTCTCCTCTCCCAATGGGGACTTAAAGAGACACCAAGATTCAGGGTGCTGAAGGCTTTCTTTGGGCCTCCCCTCCCGCCTGAGCAGAAAAGGAGTCAGGCTGGCAGAAGCTGAGGAGCGATGCTTCACTGATTTCAATGTGCCAACAAGACATCCCTTTTGCCTCACTGCCGGAGACATCCATCTGGGTTACTCCTCTTTTGAGTAGAACATACACGTACCCTGCAGGAGAGTTGAAATTTCCCAGGGCACCATAGTGTAATGATTAGCACTCTGGACTCTGAAATTTCCCAAGGCAACTTCCCAGTGCATCCTGACCCCTCCTTTGCCCTGTACTATCTCTCCTCTCCTCACATCAGCCCAGAGGATTGTTCCAGCATGGCCCAGTAGCCTCTGTGGGCCAGTGGCAGCGGGCCCACAGACAAGCATTAAATAGGGACACGTATGGTCCAGGACTCAGCAAAGATCTGACGAATGGGGATTTTTCTCAACACCATGATTTGCTGAGGCAGTGTGGGTTGGGTGACGACTTAGATGCCGCATCGCCTGCCCGTGTGTGCCATTTTGACCCAAGCACTGCCCTTAGAACACGGTGAACCTGAGAGGATGGCCAAGTTATGAATCGACTTCCTCAGGGCCTCAAAGTGGGTCTCTCATGGAGAGTAGGGTGGGCCTACCTTAGAAGTGGACCCTTGGATGGCTCAGAAAGTTGGCTCTGATGGGTATCGTGTTCCTCAGCATCCTCTGCAAGGTTTAACCGCTACCAAAACTAACCTAGGTGACGACAGAGTCCTCAGTAAGACTGAGGAGGGACATAGCACCCTTTCTGCTTCTTGGAGGTGGGGGGGGGTAGTCATGGGTGTTCTTGTTTGCAGGATCAACTTAGGAAAGAGTAAATTGTGGAACAGCTGCCTTTAACCAAAATGGCTGAACTCACAAATGGAAGTATCCAACTGAGAGCTTTCAAAGGTCCTGCCCTGGGTTTTGTTCCGCCTTATTTCTTCCTGTTTGAACAGCAGTGATGTTGAGAAATGGCTTCACCGTTCACGCACATCTGTCTTTGCTTCTGACGTAGTCCATTTTAACCAATTAACCACCGCGTGAGGTTGACTCAATTCTAAGAAAACAGGGAATCACACTGAAACCACATATTCTCCTGAGTGGGAGGCTCAGGGACAGCCTATGCGTGCTGGCCTGAATCATGGGAAAGACCACTGACTAAGGCTGAGCACACAGAGTCAAAGCCTGGTTCCCGGGATTCAGCCATTAATCAGGAGCGAGAGCAAACCAAGGGAGCTGTCCCATGGCGCGGATCGGAGCGATCCGGAGACAGCTGGGATCTGTGGTGCCCCCAGCCCAGAACCCAAGAGTTCCTCCCTGTTCTTCCCGCCACCCTGACCTATGGAGAAGTCCAGGCAAGGATGTTCCCAGGTGGCACAGGCTTCTCAGAGGCCAATCTCAGGCCGGCCAGACCCAGCCTTCCCCCTCCCCTGCTACTGCACTTTCCCTGGCTCTCTGTTGCCATGGAGACCAGATGCCTTCTGAGCTCTGTGCTTTATCTGGAGCCCAGCCTTCGAACACCTTGGGTTTAGCGAAGCCCACTCACTCCCCTGGCTCCCAGAGTGTGAAAATGACTATGCTGGATTTCTTTAGCCAAATGGTTCGGGGGTCCCCTGGCCACAATCCACAGGATGGTCTGCAGCCTCTTGCTTAAACCGTGGGGGTGGGGGGGGGCGTGCCCTGCCCACCCATTCTTTCTTTTCTAGAAGAGGAGACCACATTTCGAACCCTGTATGCCAGCCGTGGTGGCACCTGACAAACGGGCTGGTGGGAGAAGTGAGCACAGGGTCAGGGCCGCGTGAGGCTCAGCCCCGCCATGGGGCTCGGGCCAGGACGGACAGAAGGCAGCCAAGAAGGACAGTTCTGCGTGGGCCTGAAGAAGTAGTTCCCTGACCTCAGTGTTGATTGGCTTCTCCGCTATATTCAGGACCCACTCCCACGTTACCCCTTGGACCTTGTCATTACCAAAAGCTCTGCCCCCTCTCACACTTCAGCCACCACGCTGACCACAAGGCTCCAGTCCTCGCTTTCCCCTGCCCTGGCTTCCTATTCCTGGTAGAATGTTGACCCAGACTCCTTACTGGCTAACACCTGTCCACACGGGCCCCTGTGAGGACCCACCTCCGGCCTCATCCCCTGCTCAGGGGGCACATGCCACCAGTCCGGCACCCTCCCTCTGGATCGCTGCTCCTCGTCCTTAGATCTGGGGACCTGAGCCTCTGTGGGACTTGGCCAGGGCTACCCACGCCACTGCCCTCCCTGCTGAGACTCCTGAACTGGTCACTTCCAGCTCTGATCTCAGCACCTGCTCGGACGCCCCCAGCTCTTCTGGATGCAGCGGGTACTCTCCTGCCGTATCCTCTGCCTCAGACCCCACGCCCGGGCTGGCTGGGCGGTGGGGTGGGCCGTTTCCAGCCTGGTCCCCAGGGAGCATCGTTTAGACAGAATGAGGAGACCCACTAAGGGTCTTTCCGCAGGCTCTGGAATGGTCAGCTTCTTGCAGCTGATCTCCAGGAAGCCCCACGGCCTCTGAGCACCTGGGGGCTGGGCATGGCCGGCTTCAGACAGCAGCCAGCTCAGTCTGAGTCTCTGGGCTCTAGAGGTGGGTGTCAAAGATGCTCTGAAGCCACGCTGGCTGGGCCTGCTCGCGTGTCCTCATCAGGGCGACCAAGTGTCTCGTTCCCCCGGGACTGAACCAAGATGGCACCAGTTGGGGCAAACTGAGTTGGTTGACCAACTTCACCCTCACTCGCAGCTGATGACCTTGCCTCTCCAAGTCACCGAGCACCAATGGCGTATGTCCACCTGCATGACCCCGGGGCCGTATACTCTCTGCCTCTCACCTGCGGTGGATTTCTCCGGTGGATTTTGCTCCTGGTTGAGACCAGCCCCTCCACCTACATGGTAGATGCCATTACCAAGGACACCACTTCTGAAACACCCTCCCCCGCCCCACGTCATCGATTTTCCCGTCTCCGCTGGACCATTCCTATCAGCATGTGGATACACTGTGACCTCCCCCGTCTTAAAACAAAACACAACTGTCTTTACATCACGCTCCCTTCCAGCCACCGCCCTCGTTCCTATCCCGTTTCACAATAAAACTCTACAGGGTCTTCCGCGCCTGCGGTTTCTTATTCCTCTTCTCCTGTTTTCTTACTTTAAAAACCTTTTACAGCGTTCTGTCAAGGGCATTTCAGACGCATCCCCGAGTAAAGAGGCTGGTGTAACAAACCCGGGTCTTCTCGTCACCCGGTCCGCCTCGATTTCGTAGAAGCACAGCCCAGACATCATCCATCCTCTCTTGCCTCCATCAGACACACGTGTGTCTCCTCCATCAGATACACACGTGCCTTCCCCATGGCTGCTCTTGCCAAGCTCACCGACGACCTCCGTGTTACCAGGTCGCATCTAGGAGTCACTGCTCAGGCCTCGGCTCATTGGACCTCTCTGTGTCTTAAACACCTGATCACTGTCCCCCTTGGGAACACCTGCTTTGCTTCCCACTCAATTTCCAAGGCCACACACACTGCCCTGGTTTTCTTGCTTCCAGACTAGTCTCCTCCCTAGGTACCCTCCCCATCTCCCCAGCCTCTCCATATTGGGTGCCCGGCGGCTTCCTCCCGGAGCCTTGCTCGCCTGGAGGCGACACTCTCCCTAGCTGATGTCATGTGGTCTCCCAGATTCACGCCCCGGAAACTCCCACATTCACACCCCCAACCTGGATGTCTCTCCTGAACTTGACGTTTCCGCATGGATGATCTGATTAATAAGCATCTAAAACTTAATAGGGAGCCAGACTGAGTTCACATCACCCCGAACCTCTGCCTAAACCTTGTCCCTCTCGGAGACTTCCAGCTTCCTAGTGTTTCAAGCCAAAAACGTTTTGTTTCTCATCTTGCCTAGAATGGTAACCAGATCCTTAAATGGCCCACGGGCCCCATGTGCTCAGGCCCCCGCCCCTGGCCGACCCCACACTCCAGCTCCTTCTGGTCAATCCTCCCAGCTGTTCCCCACAGCCTGGCGGGGGACACATGGCTGTTCCCTTGTCCTGGGAGCCCCCTCCCCCAAATCCAGACGGCTTTGATCCTCTGCCTCCTTCCGTCTGTGCCCAGATGTCATTTTTCTCTGAAGCCTTGTGGATGCTCTTGTATGAACTACAACTCCCTCCCTTTCTCTGCCTTGTCTTGTCCCACAGCTCTTAACTCTACCCGGCATGCTTCATACATTTACTTCTTTCTAACATCTCACACTGGCATGTAAGATTGCCTGCTGCATCCTCCATGGCTACGATGATGTCTGGCACGGAGCAGGTGCTCAACGTACGTGCTCACGTGAAGGAACGAATGACCATGAGTGACAGTGTCTGCCTCCTACAAAGGGGCAGTGACTTTGGAGTGCCTACCTTTTAGTAAAGGCTGCAGGGCTCTCTCTCTCTGTCCCAAACACACATACACTCTCCCTCTCTTTCTCTCTCTCTCATGCACACCCACACGCATGCGTGTGCCTATGTGGCTCCTGGCACGGTGGAAAGGCCCGGCGAATATTGAGAAAGAGCAGAGGAGAGAACGCCCAAGTGCAGAAGACAGCCGCCATGTGTATGTGGGCATTGCCACCACCGTGGCCCATAAGGACTCTGCCTGGCATGGCCTGGGATACACAGGTGGAGATCCCTGGAATTTACGATACTGACACGCGGGGGATCCTGGAAAAGAATCTTTCCAGCTCTTTTGATCAGACTCAAAAACAACCAGCCCGACTGAGCTGTTCACCAAAATGCCGACGTGGAGCGGGGTCCCCGTAAAGTGTGTTCATTTAGCCAGACCCTGAAAACGTATCTGAGCAGACTGAGCTTCCTTTCTGGAAGGACAGCCCCGGCTAATCCGGTGGCGGTGGCCCACTCCAGGCCCGTCTTTTTTTGGCGTGACTTCCTACCTTGCAAGATGTGTGCCTCTAAAAAGAACAACCGTTGGCTATGGAGTGTTTACCACGCATGTGCGTCCTGTGGAACCACTGCCCATCTGCTGCCTCGCCACCCGCCCCCTTCTCCAACAGGTAGGGTGTGTGGTGGCTGGGAGCACGATCTTTGGAAACAGGACTGGATTTGGGATGAGCCGGTACTGACCATGTGACGTTCACTCATGCAAATTACTCAACTGCTCTACTTTGACTTCTCTTTCCCCAGCAAAAGGGGGTAACAAGAGTTCACCCACGGGGTCGTCATAAAGGTGAAAATAAGACGTCACATGTCAGAGTGCCGGAACATTGTAAGTGCTCGGCAAATAGCCTTTATCATTGGGATTTCACTGTGGCAGCCTCGGGGATGTTCTGTTTCCCTAAAGACAGCTCTGGGGTCCTGCATGGGGGTCGGCGTGATCCTCTCTAATGAACAGAGGAAAGGTTTTAGGGGGAACTTGGTCTAAACTCATGGTCACTCTGATCCGCATTTTCCTTGGCTTCGACTTCCATTTCTCCTAAGGGATCAGCAGGGAGGAGGTCAAAGGAAGAAATCAGAGCAGCGGGCACATGGAGAAGTAGCTCCTTAGAAGAAGGAGAAAACAGGGGCGCCTGGGGGCTCAGTCAGTTGAGCGCTCGGGTCATGAGCTCATGGTGTGTGGCATCGAGCCCCGCGTCGGGCTCTGCGCTAACGGCACGGAGCCTGCCTGAGATTCTCTCTCCCTCTCTCTCTCTCTCTGCACTCCCCCCTCTCAAAATAAATAAACTTCAAAGAAAAGAGGGAGAAGAAGAAGAAAGGGAAGAGTAAGAATTATAAAAGGCAGAGCACAGTCAGGCAGTTAGAAAGTCCTGAAAAGGGGCATCAGTAGAGAGTGTGGTACCTGTGAGCCCAAGGAGGTGCTATGCCCCCTAGGAGGTTGACCAATGACTGCGTGGTCCCCTAGGGGTCTCCTAACAGGACAGAGATGGAACAGGGGCTTTTGGCGGTTATGAAGCCCCCAAGGCCAGATTTCCATTTCTTCTAATGTCTCACCTTTGCAAGCCCATTAGCCAAAAAACATCCCCTTGTTTGGGCTTTGTCTCAGAGGGTTTCATTCCCTGTGCACCTACGGATCTCATTCTACAATAGCATCCCCAACCCCAACTCTCTGAATTTGGAGGAGCAGCCACCGAAACTAGAGTGCACTTCTCTCTCCACGATGCCTCTGGGGCCTCTGACATGGCAGACAGGACTGGAGGCATCCGAGCTTCCAAAGAAGGTTCCAGACACCGTTTGGAATAGGGACGGTCAATGCACGATTCTCAGATAATCAGAATCTGATAGAAATACCTGTGCAGTTCAGTGATGCAGGTTGGTAGTGCAATGGTATTACCTTCTAAAGCAGGAGTTAGCTACCCCATTAGTTCTGAGCGTCACAGTGGGGCCACACGGCAGCCGGGTGCCATCAGAAGGCCTAATGCCAATGTAGTAGGAAGAAGGGAAAGCGGGAATTAAGGAAAAGGTCCCCAGCAGGCCGTAGGGGTGAAGCAAAAAGAAATAAAGAGGAAAAGAAAAAGAAAGGAATGAAACATACATGGTATACAATTTGGAGTGGCTACCTTCCCATGGGGCATTTACATGCCACCACTTGCCTTATGGACACCACTCAGAGCCGAGCTTTGGGTTGCTCTGCAGGAAGGGAGGATGACGCCTGGCCCTTTTCCAGAGACCCAGGCTGTGTGCAAAGAAAGAGTCCCGATATCAGAAGGGGGGACCCCGTTTCCTCAGCACCCCCCCCCCAGCCCCAGTCTCTTTGCTCATGAAACTTTAGTTGTTTTCTCAATTGGAAAATACACGCAGGGTACATTCCTGGAGAGAGGAGGTTTCAGAGGCCTTGATGGAAGGGAACGGAAAAGAGGATCTGGTAAGGGTGTGGATGGGGGACCCGCCACGTATGCAGAGGGAGAGACGCAGGCAAGCTAAGATCAGGGCGAGCAACCAGCATCAGCAAAGCCCCACACCCATGACAGGGTACAGTCTCCCCGGTGACTGAGACCCAAAGGACAGACAGGGATAGAGAATCCCCTTTATGCTGCAGCTTTGTGTCCACTGCCTGATAAACGCATGGCCTGGCTGTGGCCCCATGTCCCCCACTCTCGTCCTTTTCTATCCTGCTTCATTCATACAACCCCCCCTTGTATTTCTTGACACCCCAACAAAGCTTCTACCTCAGAGCCGTCCTGCTGCCTCTGCCTGGGATGCGGGTCTCTGCCCAATTACCCCCTTATCCAAGCTGCTTCCTGCCGCGGACTTCGGTTTTCCCCCTGTTCTTAATCATCGAGAATTTATTTTGTCTGCTTCGCCCAACGGAATAGGAGTTTTCACAAAAGCAGATTCCGTTTCATCGACTTCTGAATATTGCTTAGCACATGGCGAGCCTCATGAAATATTTATTTGTTGAATGAATGTATGAGCCCCAAGCCAAAACATTATATACATATAATATATATATATAACATTTATATATATATAGTTTATATATATAGTTTATACAGTATTTATATTTATAATATATAAGTAACATTTATAACATTTATATATAGTTTTTATATATAATTTTTATATAATATTTATATTTATATATAAATATATTAAACACTTATATATACATAAATAGTTCTTTTGATGAGCTGACATTTCAGGTTAGACTACCTACAAGGGATAGGGGTAAGGGTGGGAAACCACTGCAGCTGAAAAGCCATGGTAAGAGTTGCCGTGTTCTGTTGGAAAAACTCAGATTTGGGGCACCTGGGTGGCTCGGTCGGTTAAGCGTCCGACTTCGGCTCAGGTCGTGATCTCTCACAGCTCGTGGGTTCGAGCCCTGCGTTGGGCTCTGTGCTGACAGCTCAGAGCCTGGAGCCTGCTTCGGATTCTGTCTCTGTGTCTCTCTCTGCCCCTCCCCTGCTCACACCCTGTCTGTCTCTCTCTCTCTAATATAAATAAACATTAAGAAAAAGAAAGAAAGAAAAATTCATATTTGTAGCTTTGAGGTAGGAGTGCAGTAGTCAACCCCCAAAATGGCCCCAGGGATCCCTGTGTGGCTCCCCCCCCCAACCCTGCCATCTGTAATAAAGCTGACTTGTGTAAGCAAGAAGATATTGAGAAGATGACAGAATGTAACCCACAGGCTTGGTGTCATAATAGACACGCGGACTTCTTTCTTTCTTTTTCTTGGATCACCCACTCTGGGGAAGCCCGGCCACCATGTTGTCAGGACACACAAGGTAGCCCGTGGAGAGAACGTCACGGGGAGGAACTGAGGCCTCCTGCCAACAGCCAGTGCGATGTGCATGAACGATTCTGGAAGCAGGTCCTTCCACCCCGGTCAAGCTTTCGGATGAGGTAGCCCCTTGCTGCAATGTCGCCAGGAACCTCGTGAGAGACGCCCACCCCAGAAGCATTCAGTTCAGCTGCCCCCGAATTTGGGACCCGCTGAAGCTACGGGACATGATATGTGTTTGCTATCGTCTTAAAACGCTACATTTCAGATGTGTTCGTTTCACAGCAATAGGTAATTATCGCCAAGCAGATGACGTGGGGGCTGGCCGTCCTAGGTTTGAGCCGATATGGGTAGGACTAGGATGATGTCTTTCATCCGTTAACCGTGCAGCCCCACCGCCCTTCTGGTCCCAGTTTGATTCTGAGACTTTGAGTAGCCACAAATGCCACCTGTATCCTCAATAAACTTTATTTAGACACAAAGAGACACAACAGAAAATACATACACAGATACAGATTTGTTTGGTTGGTTTTTTTTTTTTTTTTTTCTCTACAGGGTGAACAAACATCACACAGGGAATTTAAAAAGTCATTGCATGGAATGTACGAAAAACTCGCGAAGTTCCTTGTTCGCTCACACTTAAAAGAGACACATATTGCGGAGGAAGACAGGGATCGTTCCATCCCTACAACAGAATTCACAGTTGGTCTATAACAGTACACAGGTGTCAGGAAGGTAATCGGAGAAGTCAGGGATTCAGTTATTTGATAGGACAGAATGCTCACAACACTAGGAGGGCTCCATTTAAACAAAAGACAGAATCAAGGACTCCATACACCCCCCCCTCCCACCCCCGGACAGATGCTCTGCAAGCTGTCGGTTAGGTCATAAAGCAGCTCAGCAGAAATGCCACGTTAGCGTTCCTCTGGAGGTCGGAAGGGCTGCGTGACCTCTACCTTTGTGTCCACACCACAGAGAGAGTGTTTACACAGACACACGTAGGACACGGCAACTCTCGCCACGCACGCTGGCTTAGAAACCCACGGTGCGGACCGTTGACATACATCGGTGTATAAAACGTGGCTTTAAAAAGGAAAAGGAGGAAGAACCAAGAGGAGAACACGCTTCGCATCTGCCGGCAAGGTTTCTCGCCACTCTGCCTGCGGTCCCTCCGGCCGGGGGGACGGGGCAGGGGCGGGCTGAGGGGGGGGGGGTCGTCTCTTGCAAGTCTATGGGGCCTCTAAAAGTCACACCTGGGACCTGCCTTCCCGTCAGAAGCCACATATGTCACCAGGCCACGCTGCAAGGGGAACCCCCCTCAACTTATTCCTGTCCCGGAACGTTAGCCTCCTCCAACGTCACCTTCCCATTTCAGCTCGGGGCTCCCCTAGGCAACCTCTGTATTTTAGTAAAAAATGGTTTCCACTGTACCCTTCGTGTGTCCTCTTCCTAACGTGACAAATCCAGATGAGATGAAGTTATGGAGATCGGGTCCTCCACTTCGGTGGGTATCCTTCCCATAATGTCCTGCAAGAAGACGGGGCACAGTTACCTGGTGCACCCATGGGCACCCGTCGCTGCAGCTCCCCCAGAGGCAGTGAGGAAGTTCATTTCCGAGCCAGCAGCTGAGTCAGAAGGTAGCAGCCGTCAAGGAGAAATACGTATATCATTTTATAAACACGTATATAATGTAATATATATACAGTGTATATAAAAAGTACATAGATCAAGTATATATACACGTATGTGTGTATATATATACACACGCGTGTACATATATACGTACAATTGTGTATATACACATATATATGTATATTATATGTGTATATACACATATAAGTGTGTGTGTACATATATATATATATATATATATATATATATATATATATATATATACGCAATTGCACAACAAAGACAACAATTCTGGGAAGGTTACATGGAAAACAGGGGCGGGGGAAAGGAACAGGTGGCTAGATTTTGGCATTTCTGACCGAGCGCACCAGAACATCAGTCTATTTGCCCGACCATCGTCACCTCTGTCCCAGCTTCCCTCTTTCTCCATCTCGCCTTAGTCATTGGTTTCCTCTCTTTCCGAAGCACGGAGGCATGGGTCTGTCTGGTGGGGACAGCTCTCTGTATGTGCCTCTGCTTATAAGTCCCATCACATCCTAAGGAACTACAGTCTCACGGCTTAGGAGAGATCCAGAATGGTGGTTGTAAAACACTGGGAAAATATTTACTGCTTTCCCCTCTTGACGTTTCTGCAATAAGATCTTATTCTGTGCCAGCCCCACGTGCCCATCTACCTGCGGGGCTGGACCGAGGAAAGGTCGGGGCGGGCTCAGACCCTGGGAGAAGAAATCCACAGAGAAAGAGAGATACATTCCTCTTCTGACATTCAAAACACGATTTCACAAATGTTCTTGAGACGCAGGTGTTGTAAAGAAAGAAAGGACTCCGTAAATGCCATCCTGAGGTATATACACAGGAAAATGGAGAAAAGCCACATTTTTGTCGTATTTGTACAAGAGTGCATTAAAAACTGTACCTGGAATTAACACAATGTGCAGAAGTACCTAAGACGTAATGGTAAGTTCAAAAGTGGACAGAAAATGCTATATTAAATATGACCACAGTGCTGTAAAAAATTCAAACCAGCACATTAAAAAAAAACTGAAAGAAAACACATCTGATACTCACAACTGCCCTCAGATCATTGGAACTTGAGCCTTACTTCTCTCCTTCCAACGTTTCCATATTTTCCAAGTTTTCCCCCCTTTAGTAAGTAGGTCAGTTTTATAATACAACTAGGTAAAGTAAATTTCTAATGAAAAAGCTGCATGGTAATTGTAAAGACAACCCAAATCACATTTTTTTCTTAAGAGGGCACCCTCTCAATTAGCAGATCTCAAACCTAGGTGCATGCTGGAACCATCTGGAAGCTTTTAAGAACGCAAATGTCCGGACACAACTCCAGGGGTTCTGATTCCGTTGGTGAGGGTCTGGGCTTACAAACTCTGACAGCCACTGTCTTAGCCCCTCAGGAACTTAAGAAAATCTTGCCACCATTTCTGCGATGCCCTCCACTCTGGAATAGATACTCATTCCTCAGGGTTCACAGCCTCCCAAAAGGAGCTCTCTCGCTGTAAAATACTGCGGTCACAACCCAGAATTTGACAGAATGGGATTATTTGATAGAATGGGAGCTGGGCTAAGAGGCTTCAAGCTATGTCACAGCTCCAGAAACCAGCCTCTAGTACCTGGAGAAATGCATCCTCATCAGGGATCAGCAGGGAGGGGGTGTCTGGAAGGGTGAGCTGCAGGGAGGGAGGGAACCCTGTCCTGTAACAAGGCCACTTTCTCCCCAACCCCACCCCCACCCCCAAGCAATGACAGGGCAGGAAAAGGAAGTAACAATTCAGAACGGTCATAAATTTGGACCTCATTAATTCAGAACCTGCGATACATCCTGCAGAATTTGGGCTGGCATATTTTTGTGCTCTTTTATAAATAAAATTTTTGATAAACAAATCAATACTGGGGAAGATAGAACATAAACAGTGCGTGTGCTACTTACAAATCATTTCTTATCTGTCAGCTGGAACGAGGTCCCTTGGGACCGAGTGGTGCCCTAGCACTTTGGGGCTCTGCTGGTTTAACGAGCAAGTTTTCTGATCACCTACTATGCACCACGCAGAGAGACAGAGCCTCTGAAAACACGGTGTCAGGGTTTTGGGAAGGGGGCGGGGGTTGACATCATAGCAGCAAATGTTTTGTAGTATAATGCGGCTTACAGAAATTTTTCACATGTACTGTTTTTTTAATATAAAAAAAATTTTTTTTAATGTTCATTTCTTTCTGAGACAGAGAGAGACTGAGCATGAGTGGGGGAGGGGCAGAGAGAAAGGGAGACACAGAATCCGAAGCAGGATCCAGGCTCCGAGCTGTCAGCACAGAGCCCCACGCGGGCCTCGAACTCACCAACTGTGAGATCATGACCTGAGCTGAAGTCGGTGGCTCAACCGACTGAGCCACCCAGGCGCCCTCTGTTTTCTGAAAACTTTAACCACTACCGCATACGTATGTTGTCTGGGATTATTATTGTTCCCCCATCTACTGATGGAAAAAGGAAAGCCAGACCAGAGGCAGATGACGGACCCAATGCAGGCACCCAGTTTCTCCCACCACAAACCACATGTTCCTTCCATCATGCACACCTGGCTTCATCTACTCCCCACAAGAGCCTTGTGGAAAAGTCACGTTCCCAAGTTCACGGAGCTAGTTAGCGGTAAATCCTGACTCCCCAGGCTCCCACCTTTGTACAAGTCTGACACGAGCCGCCTCACCTGGTGGTCTGAACGGTCACAACTGTGCAGCTGTGACTCTTCCCTGAGACTTGAACCCAATGGAAACACTAACTCAGGAGCAGTCTACCTGGTGATGAGTAAGTTCATAGAAGTTGGAGTTCAGGTTCCAACAAGCTTCAGTACGGAGGCTTGGCGTTGGGTAGAGAAAAGATATGGTGAGGGGTCAGGACCAAGAGCAGGTGACAGGAGTAACGAATTCTATGGGCAAATCGGTTTGGAAAATATTGAGTTATGTGAAATGAAAAGTAACCACGGAAACCAAGGCTAGGGACCAGTCAATGAGCACCCACGTCTCCAGGGAACCCTTACATTTTTCAAAGGTGTCTCTCAGGACGCATGTTGGGAAAGAAAGCAGCCAGTGACACAGAGTTGGAGAAGACAGGGTGAGAGCTTCAGCTTTTGTTGGAGCTGCGGTCTTCAAACTTGAGCACAGCAAGCTCACGGGGCGGTACCCAGATTGCTGGGCCCCAGCCCCAGAATTCCTATCTTACTAGGGTCAGAGGTAAGTTCATGTCTGACAAGTTCTCAGGGGATGCTGATGATGGCCGCAGGTCCAGGGACCACACTTTATGAACCACGGTGTTAGAACTACCGACGGGTCCAGCTTGAGCTGGGTACAGGGCCAATGTTAGGGGGGGTCAAGGTCTAGAATGCCTTACATTTTGTGTCCCCTCGAGAGGAACAAATAGTTTTAGCATGAACAAGGGTAGCATGATGGGAAGAACAATCGGTAAACGCACTGCTCTCTCCGCCATCACCACATCCGGAAGTCCAAAGTCACAGGGACAGCACTGAGGTTCAAGTTCAACTGTCCCCCTGGCAGGAGGCAGGTGGAAACTAAAGAGAGACCTGGGGCAGGGTTCCTGGAGTCGTGCAATGGTGGTGACTCCGGTAAGGAAGTGAGTCTGAGTAACTAGAGGGAGAGCTTCTTTGTGAAGGAGATTTGCCGCAAGAAACAGGAGGGGGAAATGAGGTAACATCTGAATGGTGATTTCAGTAAGATGTGACAGCAGTCTGCATCTGTGAAATTAGACCAACAGCCAAGGGAGGGAAAGAAACTGAGCAAGGACGGTTTGCCTGGGCTGTAAATACAGCCAACTGAGCGCGTCCTGAAGGAGACCAGTCAAGTAAAGTCAAGGGCACTCGGTGGGGAGGAGGACAGAGAGACAGAAATGCTGGGAGAGGACAGACAGACAGGACAACTCCAGGAGTTTCCATCGATGCCCGACAGTATTCCCAGAAGAGACACAGAAGGGATAATTCAGAAGCAATGATTAAAAGTTAATAGATTTTCGTTTTCCTGAGCAGATGGCAAGACTTCAGTCTTTAGATCAAAAGACAAAAGGCAAGATCAAGCATCACACTATATATGAGAAGGGACCAAAATCCAGATATACTCTAGTGAAATGGCTTTCAAAAAATAAAGGAGGGGCACCTGGGTGGCTCAGTCAGCTGAGTGTCTGACTTCGGCTCAGGTCATGATCTCATGGTTCATGGGTTCTAGCCCCACATCAAGCTCTGAGCTGACGACACAGAGCCTGCTTTAGATTTTCTGTCTTCCTCTCTGCCCCTCCCCCACTCGTTCTCTCTCTCTCTCTCTCTCTCTCTCAAATAAACATTTAAAATTAAAAAATAAATAAATAAATGGGGCACCTGGGTGGCCCAGTCGGTTAAGCATCTGATTTCGGCTCAGGTCATGATCTCGCGGTTCGTGAGTTCAAGCCCCGCGTCGGGCTCTGTGCTGACAGCTCAGAGCCTGGAGCCTGCTTCGGATTCTGTGTCTCCCTCTCTCTGCCCCTCCCCCACCTCTCTCTCTCTCTCAAAAATGCATAAACATTAAAAAAACTTAAAAAATAAAGGAAAAAATGAATAAATAAGTTAACTAAAATTTTAACAAATAATGGAAAATATCATCTTTATAAAACACTTGAAAAAGTGGGGGAGGGGAAGTGAGGCAATCTTTTGAAGAATTTTGAGACTTTTATTTCCATAGAGACAGACACTGCTCACAGAAGAACACATACTCTGGACCAGGCTCACAAGTTCAAACCTGTCTGTCTGTTTTCTCAACCGCAAAAGAAAAACAGTAATGTTTGTTTCATCGGTTGTTGAGGAGATTAAATGAGGTAACATATATAAGGCGTTTAGAACAAAGCTAAGTTTGCTAATATTTTTCAGTAGAGGTGTTTGGACTCCATTCCTCCAAAACTCATTGAAAATAATTAAAAGAAAAAAGAATAGAAAAAAAATTTCCACAAGGGAAAAAAATACCAGACTTTTCATTTACTAGACGTGGAAAATACACATCCACAACCACATACAGAAATACAGAAAGAAAAAAAAAAAAAAAGAGGGCGCCTGGGTGGCTCAGTTGGTTAAGTATCCAGCTCTCAATTTAAGCTCAGGTCACGATCTCACAGTTCCTGAGTTGGAGCCCCCCCATCGGGCTCAGTGCTGACAGCGTAGAGCTGGCCTGGGATTCTCTGTCTTCCTCTCTCTCTGCCCCTCCCCTGTTCAGGTTCTCTCTGTCTCTCTCTGTCTCTCTCTCTCTCTCAAAATAAATAAGTAAACTTTAAAAAAAAGAGAGAGAAAGAAAAGGAAAGAGAAAAGAAAAAGAAAAAGAAAAGAAAAGAAAAGAAAAGAAAAGAAAAGAAAAGAATACGAAAATCAATTCAAAGGGTACTAAAGGCCAAGGCATGAAAAACCAAACCTTAAATCTGCTAGAAAAGAATACTGGACAATCCGTTAATGATCACAAAGCAGGGAAGGATTTTGAAACAAGGAGAAAAAGGCAGAGACTCAAGAGGAAACAAAGCGTTTTTAAGCCACGAAACATCAAAAAACTGTAAGCCAAAGGCTTGAAATATATATTTACGTGAATATCCAAGACTCCTAGAGAACTTCACATTAATAAGAAGCTGAAAGAACCCAACAGAAAACGCAGCCCCAAGAGATGAATAGACAAGTCACAGCAGAGAAGACCCGAAGGGACGATACACACACACAGTGGCCTTCAATCTCACAAGTAATCAGGGAAATTCAAATTAAAGCCATAATGAGATATCATTTCATACCCAGCAGACTGGCAAAAATGAAAATGCCCAACACAACCAACTCAGATAAGCAGGAACACGAACTCTTGGACATAATGCTTTGGAAAGAACTTTAGCAATGGCTAATAAAGTTGAAGATGGATATAGTGTAGAACCAGCAATGCCCCCTTTTGGTAGATAAATCCTCACACACGTGCATGAGGAGACAGGCAAGAGCCATGTTCATATCGGTATTGTTTGTAATAAAGACAGAACGGGGGGCGCTCTCTATTCCTACCGAGAGAAAAAATGATAAATAATGGTATACTCATACGATGTAACCCTGTTCGACAGGGCAAACGAAATGAACCAGAGCTCTAAGTAGCAAAGCTGGGGGAATTGTCAGTTCCTAATGTTGAGTACGCTAAGCAAGCTGAGGAAAACCAGGATGCCATCATACGGGGAGAGTTATAAAACATGCAGTACAACACTCTATATTGTTTCAGGATATGTGCATATTGTTTCAGGATATGTGCACATGTAGTGTCAATACAAGTACAAAGAGATTCAGGGAAATGATAAATACTTCAAAACAGATACTTCTGGAGGTAGGGAGTGGAATGTAATTGAGGAAGGAAGGGTATATGAGGTGCTTGTGTGTTTTAGTTCATATGCCGGGTAGTTGAGGACATAATTCACTGTTAAGTAATTATTGTTATTTTATTTGTTAGATGATGGATGGATGGATGGATGGATGGATGGATGGATGGATGGATGGACGGGTATGTGGATGGATGGGTGGGTGGTTGGGCTGGTGGGTGGGTGGATGGGTGGATGAGAAAAGGAGTAAGTGAATGAATGGAATGAATGTGTAGGTGAATAAGTGGATGGACAGATGGATGGATGGATGGATGGATGGATGGATGGATGGACGGACGGGTATGTGGATGGATGGGTGGGTGGTTGGGCTGGTGGGTGGGTGGATGGGTGGATGAGAAAAGGAATAAGTGAATGAATGGAATGAATGTGTGGGTGAATAAGTGGATGGACAGATGGATGGATGGATGGATGGATGGATGGATGGATGGACGGACGGATGGATGGATGGATGGGTATGTGGATGGATGGGTGGGTGGTTGGGCTGGTGGGTGGATGGATGGGTGGATGAGAAAAGGAGTAAGTGAATGAATGGAATGAATGTGTAGGTGAATAAGTGGATGGATGGATGGATGGACGGATGGATGGACGGATGGATGGATGGGTATGTGGATGGATGGGTGGGTGGTTGGGCTGGTGGGTGGATGGATGGGTGGATGAGAAAAGGAATAAGTGAATGAATGGAATGAATGTGTGGGTGAATAAGTGGATGGACAGATGGATGGATGGATGGATGGATGGATGGATGGATGGATGGACGGACGGATGGATGGATGGATGGGTATGTGGATGGATGGGTGGGTGGTTGGGCTGGTGGGTGGATGGATGGGTGGATGAGAAAAGGAGTAAGTGAATGAATGGAATGAATGTGTAGGTGAATAAGTGGATGGATGGATGGACGGATGGATGGATGGATGGATGGATGGATGGATGGGTATGTGGATGGATGGGTGGGTGGTTGGGCTGGTGGGTGGATGGATGGGTGGATGAGAAAAGGAGTAAGTGAATGAATGGAATGAATGTGTAGGTGAATAAGTGGATGGACAGATGGATGGATGGATGGATGGATGGATGGATGGATGGATGGACGGACGGGTATGTGGATGGATGGGTGGGTGGTTGGGCTGGTGGGTGGGTGGATGGGTGGATGAGAAAAGGAATAAGTGAATGAATGGAATGAATGTGTGGGTGAATAAGTGGATGGACAGATGGATGGATGGATGGATGGATGGATGGATGGATGGATGGACGGATGGATGGATGGATGGATGGGTATGTGGATGGATGGGTGGGTGGTTGGGCTGGTGGGTGGATGGATGGGTGGATGAGAAAAGGAGTAAGTGAATGAATGGAATGAATGTGTAGGTGAATAAGTGGATGGATGGATGGATGGACGGATGGATGGACGGATGGATGGATGGGTATGTGGATGGATGGGTGGGTGGTTGGGCTGGTGGGTGGATGGATGGGTGGATGAGAAAAGGAATAAGTGAATGAATGGAATGAATGTGTGGGTGAATAAGTGGATGGACAGATGGATGGATGGATGGATGGATGGATGGATGGATGGATGGACGGACGGATGGATGGATGGATGGGTATGTGGATGGATGGGTGGGTGGTTGGGCTGGTGGGTGGATGGATGGGTGGATGAGAAAAGGAGTAAGTGAATGAATGGAATGAATGTGTAGGTGAATAAGTGGATGGATGGATGGATGGACGGATGGATGGATGGACGGATGGATGGATGGGTATGTGGATGGATGGGTGGGTGGTTGGGCTGGTGGGTGGATGGATGGGTGGATGAGAAAAGGAATAAGTGAATGAATGGAATGAATGTGTGGGTGAATAAGTGGATGGATAGATGGCTGGCTGGATGGATAGATACCTAGGTTTTGGTTAAGTACCTATAGCCCAAGTATTTTATTCACCACCAAATTATCCTTCAACAATAAAGGAAACAGAGTCTCCAGTTTTAAGAACTCAGAGACTACAAGACCCACAAATTCTCCTTGGGGGAAGGGGCAAGATACGTGATGATGAAATCCATTAAGCAAGAAGCAAAACTACAGAATTTCTAAAAGCAAGGATGTATTTATTTATAATCTTCAAACAGTACCCAAATCCCAAAAGCCATGAAGAAGAGACTGGTCAATGGGATCACACACTTGTAACATTTCACAAATTGTCTTTATTGGCAGAAACAAAGTGAATCGGTGCTAGATTGGCCCTGGAAAACCTGGCATGCAAACAGGGCAATAAAAGTACGTTATCATGATGCAATAAAACCAAAAGTAGCATCCGTGATCAGAGGAACAGCTCTCCATCTTTAGAGCCTGCTTGAAACGCACAGCACACTCTCAGAATGGACAGGGAGCTGGTCTCTGAAAGGCCGAAATGGTGCCGGGCCTACTGCTGAACTTGTCTGTGGAAAAATACGACAGAGACAAAACCCAAAACACACGGCGAACCCTGGGAAAAATATTTTTAATACATGTGAGAGAGGACTTTTCCCTTTGTTTACAAAAAAACAGCTCAATTGTATCAATAATCATAACACCCTAGAAAAAAATGCACAGAGGATAGGAATAGGTAATTACATCCCCTGGGGAAAAAAAGAAGTCTTTTTTTAAAAGGCCCCTGGATATGTAAAAGATACGATTAACCTTGAGTCATAATTAAGGAAATGCAAATCAAAATATGCAGGATCTTTCTAAGGGCGCCTGGGTGGCTCTGTCAGTTAGGCGTCCAACTTTGGCTCAGGTCGTGATCTCACAGTTCGTGAGTTCGAGCCCCACGTCGGGCTCTGTGCTGACAGCTCAGAGCCTGGAGCTTACTTCAGATTCTGTTTCTCCCTCTCTGTCTGTTCCTCCCCTGCTCTTGCTCTGTCTCTCTCCCTCTCAAAAATAAATAAACATTAATTTTTTTTTAATATGCAGGATCTTTCTAAAAAATGAATCGATTCGGCAAAACGTAAGCATTGGATGACACCCGATGCCCGGACGACCGGCTCTCTCTAGCTGCTGGTGGAGGATGTCAATGAGTGGTGCCTACTTGAAGGACAAGCCTTTGACCTGGCATCTCACTGCTACGGATTTACCCTACAAATATGTCTCCTGGGCTTCCCATTACATATGAACCAGGCCAGATAGTGTGGCATCAACTTCGGTAGTCCTGGCAACGGGCAGCGAATAATACTGGAATCCATGCATCCAGTGGAATACTATACAGCTGTTATAAAGAGGCATCTCTGTGCGTACAGAGGCAGGAAGACCTCCAAGATAAAATTTAAAAATAAAAATAAAAAGCAAGGAGTAGAGCAATGTTGCAGTAGGATCCTTTTTATATACACAACAACGAAAATAATGCAGCGAGGGTATGTAGAGACCCATCACAAGTAGGATGTTTTATACAAACGGTCCTTTTGTCTGGACATAATGATGCACGCAAATGACAACAACCTCCTTTTCTTTCGGGAGAGGTCCTGGGATGAAGAAGGGGAGGTGTTTACCTTTGAAAGATTTATCACTTTCTTTACTGTTTGAACTTTCTAAACACATACCATGCATTATTTTTTTATTTTTGTACTATTTACAGAGTTTCTCTGGGCTTAGGGAGTGGGATCATGGCCTGTCTTTGTTCTTCTCTTTGTACTTCTTTATGTGGGGGATAAAAACTCTAATAAATGTCATTTTATAAAAAGAAATACAAGGGCCAGGAAGTGAGAGGGGCCACTTCTCCCTGTGTAAATGACAAGGCATTTATCAAACACAGATCCTAATACCCACCCAGCCAGAGGGTAGGAAGGATTAGAGGAAATCCCAGGTATAAATCGTTTCACCTAATACCGTGCACCAATAAGCCTCGGTAAATGGGAGCTGCTGTTCACATAAAGACTCGAGTCTTTCCTTCTTCTCATGCAGGTAACTCAAGGGTCCTCTTATGGTGCCCCAAGCTGACCTCAGGCCAGAAAGAGTCAAGAGCAAAAGACCTTGGGCTTTGCTATCCTGCCTGACGGCTCTTCCCCAGAGAAACCCCAAAGCTCCTTCCTGCTCCCCAGAGCTCTCGCCCGTGTCTCCACAACGGGGAGTGGGCTGGCAGCCAGGAGGCCTGTGTTCCCCCACGCAGTCACATTTGTTGAGCGAATGAGGCAGCTCTGAGCTCATTCCGCCAAGGTAAACTGGGGGCAGGCCAGGTCTAATTGCACATTGTACTGACAATGACTATTTACTAGTCTAACAATCTCGAGAGACTAGCTACTGGGAATGCTTTATTTTATGTGTCAATTCTAGGGCTTGCTCACACAAGCACAGGGGGAGTCTGTGCAGTTAGCAGAGCTGTTGGCAAATACTGTGGCGATGCCACAGATCTGCCCTCTGGCGTCTTCCCTCTGCAGACTCCGCAGCTGGGAGAGCTGGGGATGGTCACCAGGTGCATCGCCCTCCCGGTGGAGGCCATGTGTCCCCAGCCGTGAGGGCTCAGGGTAAGCAATCCCAGGCTGTCTGGGGAACTGCCTTGCCCAACGCTCTCATGTGACAGAGAAGGAAACAGAACCCCGGAGACGTTGAGTAGAGGCCTTCTCAAGGTCACACAGGTTGATGGTTTGGGAACCCGGACCCTGAACTCTTGACTTTCAAGATGGCGCTCTTCATCCTATCATTCTGCTCGAGGACAGCAGGGTCTCTCATCAGATACAGAAGGTCAGGATCACAAGCAGGGTGGGGTTGGCGGCGGGGGAGGGGGGGGCGCGTAATCTAGAATACATCTTGATAACCGTCGCACCAGGGGCAAATTCTCCAGAAAGTCATTGCTAAACCAACCCCTTTCCATTCAAATCAATGTCCCCCGAACCACAGGTTTGTTGGTTTGAATTTAAGAAAACTGGTACTTTGTGTTTGAAACCAAAACAGACAAACAAAAATACAAAGATGTACTCTCTAAAGGTCTCCGGCTGTGGTCAAGGGCACACTCTAGGTCAACCTTATCCTCTGCAAGAGGGGAGCTCTGCTGTGGTCTCCTGTATATTATACAGGCTTTGGGGTAAGGTTTCTTGTTTCAGAGAGCATTATGTGGCTCAAAAATAAAAGTCCGAGACCACACCTCTAGTGCATCCTAATTATTTACCAAGGGGAGGAGAGAGAGAGAGGATTACTTGATGGTGACATTAATCTTGGGATATTTTAGGAGGAGGGCTAAATCCTCCCCCTCTCCCCCTGCCATTGAGATAGAATCAGGGAACGTTACAGCTGAAGGACTGTTCAAGGGCATCTCTTCTAGCCTTGATATTTGCAGATGAGGAAACTGGAACTGGGAAGCAAAAGCAGACAGTCCAAGGTCATTGGCTGCTGGCTGTGACTGAACACCCCATCTTCTCACAGAAGAGCTTTCCCTAATGCACCAAGGAGCCCACAGCCTCCTCCATGCCCGAGGAAATGGTGCAGAGGTTGGTTTCTATTTCAGGGGACCCCAGTGCGCCATTTATTTTCTCCTCAGATGTGCTGGCTGTAATCCCCTTGGAAAGATGCCCAGAGTCGAACCAAATTCCCGTCTCTGACTGTGATCCCCATTTGGGTTCTGGCTCATTCCTGAGAGCAGGACCCTGGCCAAGAGTCCTGAAGAGAATCTGAATGGATGCAAGGATGCAGGCTCTTTCCACAGTGAGGGAAGACTTGCCTTGGCTCCCAAGCCTGAGGACTTGTGGGGAGGGGTCGATTAAGAAATCTGTGAATTGCTCAAGTCCCCTCTTGTTATCGCCTTGCAGACTTACAGTGGGGTAGCCCGTGGGGCACCTGAGACCTCCTCTCCTGTTTCTTGACCTCTTCTTATCTTCTAAAACACACACACACACACACACACACACACACACACACACACACACACACTGAGGAGCACCTGGGGGGCTCAGTTGGTTAAGCAACCGACTCCTGGTTTCGGCTCAGGTCACGATTTCGTGGTTTGTGAGTTCAAGCCCCACGATGGACTCCAGGCTGATGGTGCAGAGCCTGCTTCGGATTCCCTCTCTCTCCCTCTCTCTCTCTCTGCCCCTCCCCTGCTCATGCTCTCTCTCTCTCAACATAAATAAATAAAACTTTAAAAAATTCTTTAAAAGAAAAAAAAAATAGGAGACAGAAGAATTTTAGAGGCTGTCATCTTTTTTCTTTTTCTTTTTCCTTTTTTTTTTTTTAGGCTTGAACTCCTAATGGGAAGGCAATTTAGTTTGTGGACTATGGAACATCCCTGAGAAGTGATCAATGAGAGAAGGTTCGCATTCAAACCCAGGGCTTTGGCACGTTGATTTGGGATAGGCGTTTGTTGCCACGCTGAGTAACGCAGCGTGGCAAAATAGGAGGCGAGAAGCCCAACAGTGAGTTTTAGGCATAGGGTGAGGTGTCGCCTCGGGGTTTATGGAATTAACGTCACGCGCAGACATCTCCTTCCGTGGGCAAAGCCAGACTGCCCACTCCAGGTCCCAGGGAAAGACACGGGGGAGCCAGGATTGTTCTGGGCAGGGTGGGGACAGGACTGGGAGCTGGATGTACTCTGACCGGTCTCCAGTCTCCCCTCACGGCAGGTTTTTTTTTGGGGGGGGCGGGTGGGCCGCACTCCTGAGAAGAGAACAGAAAGCTGGGGGAGGGGCACGCATGGGAGACCATCCACATGACCGTCCCCCAACACGGCACCCTCTTGGGGGTGAGCTCCTGCCATTTCTCCCCTCTCAGAGCCACTCCTCCCAGGGACCGGGGGCTGAAGCAGCTCAGACACAAGTCGCCAAGCACGGCTCTCATGTTCGCTTCTTCTCTGCTCGGTACAATGGCCTGTGGTCCACGCACCAAGGATGCACACTCTGCTTCTCCATCCCGTTCCTGCTGAGGGTGCGTCCCGGCCCAGGAGGGTCCCCTGGACCAGGGCCCCTCCCTCCCCTCTGCTCCTGGACACTTGGGTCACCTTCGTCCAGCGGGGGCAGGGGGCAGGCAGAGCAAGACCCTCCTCAGGGCTGCCGGGCTGAGTATCTTCCCTGCAGGCCCCGCTCCTCCCGTGTGGGTCCCCAAGGCTGGACTCTGAAGGTGGCAGGTCCTCAACTTGACCTCTACGAATTGCATCAAGGGACCTCCGGGTAGTCCTGGCCAGGGGGAGGCAGCAGGAGAGAAGGGCAGGAGGAGGGTGGGATTATAATCAGGTCCTTCCGTCACGGATGGGCTATCGAAGTTCCCCTCCAGACAACAGTCCTTCCTGCTCCCTCCCCCTCGTCCCCTCAGTCCTGCAGCGGACCAGTTTGCTGCTGTTAGCTTGTCCAAAACACCGTGCTGCTCCTTATAGTTTCCTTACACCCTACCTTCTTCTTTTCAATAATGCTTTTGCTACACTGTTCCCAAATTACCCCTCGTAAGAGCGCCACCTTACAAGGCCATCCTGCCGGCCTCCTACGCATACATCATATACCGCCATCTTGGGCCCTCTTCCCTCCTTGGCCCGTTGGGATGCCATGGTCCATCCTTAACCACCGCCCCAGCCTCCGCCTCATCTGCTGTGCTCACCCAGCAGAACCACCAGCAGAGAGAGCCAAGCAGTGGCCATGTAGCTGTGGCACTTCAGGCAAGTTACCTGAACCCTCTCTGAACCCTCATTTCCCACCTGTAAAAGGAGACGAACCAGTGCCCAATGAGAGTTCTGTGATAATCAAGTTAATACATACATGTGGTATTTAAGACCTTGGGTGGACATTCTAAGTGCTCTCGATACATGGTGGCTGTTGCCTGGCTCGGCAAAACGATGTCCGGTGCTCGGCTCCCTATCTTATTAGCTGTGTGACTGAGGACAAGTCACTTAGCCTTCCAGCGGACTCATCTATAAGATGAGGAGAGGCTGGCTCATAGAGCAACTGAAAGGATTCAATGAATAAATACACGTAAGAGTTCAGAACAGTGCCTGGGGTACGTTCAACACTGTACGTCTGCTACTCTCGTTACCAGTATCTCTCAGCATGAATGACCCAAAGTCTCAAATGGCCCCTCAACCCTTTGGCGATTCTGCTCTCCTCCCTTGGAATGTTCACTCTTCCACATTCCAGACGTATTTCATGGTGTCTCCTGGAACCTCCCACACCCGCTCCTCATACCCTCCAACTTGACCTTGCCTCATCCTTCAAGGGGAAATCAGAGCGGGAAGAAAGAAACTCTCATTTACAGGGAATCTTCCTTGCCAGTTGTTAACATCCACAACCCCTTACATCTTCTCACGGACTTACCTCCTGAAATCATCCCCCTCCTTCTGAATCACCAGTTTCTCTCCCTCAGTGGGCACATTCACCTTGAACTTCTCAGAACACTACATACAACACTCTCCCTTGACCCTATGCCTCCCAGGCCAATCACTGCCCATTTCCTGCTATTTAGTAGTGGAGGAACCAGAAGAGTCTCGGGGTTGAGGGATCTTGCCACTATTCACGTATCCCATCAGTGGAGGACCTGGGGCTCAGAATACATGGTTTTTATGGTTTAAAATAATAATAATAATAATAAGACACAATAAGACGCCCCTACACACCCACCAGAGTGGCTAAAATTAAAAAAATGGGCCACAATAAGTGTTGCCAAGAATGTGAACCAAACTCTCACACGCTGCTGGTGGGGACAGGAAATGATAAACCACCTTGAAAAAACTCTTGGGTAGTTTCTCCTGAAGGTACGATATTTTTTCTCTCTACCTCCCGGCAGCTCCACACGCAGGTATTTACCCAAGAAGTTGAGAACAGATGAGAACAGGGTCCACGGCCGATCCCGCGCGAAGATTGTCCACCGCGGCTCTTCTTGAAAGAGTCATAAAGAGAACGAAATCATCCGAATGCCCGACAAGTGGAGCTGGAATAAATACGTGGCGGAATATTCCTGAAAGGGATGCTACACAAGGTGACGAGTGTAGGAACACAGATGAGTCTCGCAGAGATTATGTTAAATGAAAAGCCAGACCGACGAGAGTACATGTGGTGTGATTCCACTTATACGAAGGCCAAGACCACATTCTTTTTAAAGACTCCAAGAGCACAGACGAAGCCATTTGGTAACGACTGAAGGCAGCAGGGCTGTGACTTCTGGGGGTAACTACAGACTGGGAAGGGGCCTAGGGAATCATAGGGGGTGAGGGAAATGTTCTGTGTTTTTTTTCTTATTTTTTTATGTTTATTTATTTTTGAGAGAGAGAGAGAGAGAGAGAGACAGAGTGGGAGCAGGGGTGGGGCAGAGAGAAAGAGGGAGAAGAGAGAGAGAGCAGGGAAGGGGCAGAGAGAGAGAGAGAGAGAGAGAGAGAGAGAGAGAGAGAGAATCCTACGCAGGCTCCTCATTATCAGTGCAGAGCCCGATGCAGGGCTCAAAATCACAAGTTGTGAGATCACGACTCGGGCCGAAAGCCAGCGTGGGACGCTCAACCGACTGAGCCACCCAGGCGCCCCTAAACACCCATGCTTTTAACCTTGCATGAAACTCTCGTCTGTACCCCAATTATACCAACACCACGAGGAGGCAACTGTTCTCAGTCTTTCAGTCCCCTAACTGCCTGTATTTAACTCCGTTTACAAACCCAAAGACCCTCCGAGCTGCAAGGGAACTTAGAGACCCCCTCGTTAGAAACAAACAGACCTGGAAAGAGCAAGTGAGTCTGACGTCGCCCATCTCCTCCCTCCAAGAATAGTTCACGTTCTTTCCTTTGCCCCACCACCGCCTGTCTCTGCCATGCCTCTGCAAGCAAGACTACTCACAGAGGTTTAGGATGTAGCTCTCGGAGAGCTGACCCTGCGATAATGAACGGCTCAGCGGGTTTCCTTCAAGGGGAGGGAAGGCACCTTGCGGCTGCACAGGAGGGGATGGAAAAGGGATCTGGCGTAAAGACTGGCGGAGGGGAAGAGGCTTCAGCTCTGCCTCTAATGAAGCTGTACCATGAGTCTGCTCTGGCCGCCTGGCGAGCAGTGAAGAAAAGAGGGCCACACGGTGCATGCCAGGAAGGAAGCAGAGTGTATTCATCTCAGCAGCCGGCCCGAGGACACTGATTCCGCTAATAAACTCAGTGCAATGGTGAATATGAAATTAAAGGCCCACCACCCTTTCCAAAGGAGCGAGTTAAGTAAAAAGAAGTATTTCCACTGAAAGGGTTGTCAGGGGGTGCCTGGGTGGCTCGGTCAGTTAAACGTCTGACTTCGGCTCAGGTCATGATCTCACAGTTCACGGGTTTGGGCCCCGCGTCGGGCTCTGTGCTGACAGCTCAGAGCCTGGTGCCTGTTTCGGATTCTGTGTCTCCCTCTTTCTTTTCCTCCCCTACTCGCACTCTGTCTCTGTCTCTCAAAAATAAATAAACGTTAAAAAAAAATAAAAGAATGGAATGGATATATTTAAAGAAGAAGGAGGAGGAGGAGGAGGAGGAGGAGGAGGAAGGGGAAGTCAGGTTAAACCCAGAAGAAATGGGATCAATCTCTACATTTAGGAGGCCCCTGACCCAAAAGGAAGGCCAGCTACGAATAAGACGGTCACCCCCTCTAAGGTAGCACCTGACTACATGCTTTGCATAAAATCTCATTTAATGGAAACTTTGAAACAACCTCACAAAGGGTGCATTCATCATCCCCACGTGGCACTTAAGAAAAAGAAAATTTTCAATAATTTGTCCCAAACTGCACAGCTAGTTACATAAATAGGCAGGGTTGGAACAAAACATTCTTTTTACCCCAAAGCCTGCGGTCTTCCCGAGCCGTGTCGCACTGCCGCGAGAAATAAAGATCTATTATATGGCAAGAGAGTGGAATGAGTGAAGGCCTCAGCAGGAAGGGGAGTAGAGGTCATGTTCGGAAGAAGCGGGCCCCAGGGACTTGGACGTGGGGGTCAAGGATTTCATCTCGGCGGTGAGAAGCGGCAGTAAGGTTGTGTTCAAAAGTCCAGCCTCCTGTTACCATCTGGCAACTGCCTCACCACCCCGGTGACCCATCACATGTGGCTTGTGGTCCATTGTCCCCCATGAACTCCGGCTGGGTGCGACCCGATCCCGTCTCTGTGACCCACAGCACTGCAAGCCTTCACTACCGT
Source organism: Panthera leo (assembly GCF_018350215.1). Classification (NCBI taxonomy): domain Eukaryota; kingdom Metazoa; phylum Chordata; class Mammalia; order Carnivora; family Felidae; genus Panthera; species Panthera leo. The sequence goes on along the minus strand of NC_056692.1, from coordinate 5,400,712 downwards.
TACTGGTGAGCACGCCTAATACCAGTTACAGACGGCAAGGACCAAGCTCCGAGATCAAGAGTCAGACGCTTAACCGACTGGGCCACCCAGATGCCCCTGTGTCCACATTCGAATAATCTCAAGGTCTGAGTCACGGGACTCCCTGCCTTATCAACACGCAGGGAAGCACTGAGTGGTTACGAGAGAGCCAACGAACAGGACGGGGCAAAAGGATCGGCAACATCTCCCCAAACTGCTGTCACCTCTCCGTTGCTACGAATATCCATCCAATCATCCCAGCTTTTCACTCTCTTGGAATCAAAATCTGTGCACGTGGACTTGAACGCATATTCATCTAATTCACTCACTCAACAGGTGCCAGATGAGATGAACTTTGAGCCTCCCATCTTTCCCCGGGGGGACCCAGTTTTTCGGTGCTGTGACAGCTTAAAACAAAAAAGCCTCTAAGTTAAAGTCATCTTTATTGAAAAATAAGTAGGGGTGGGGGGGGGGTGCCTGGGTGGCTCAGTCAGTTGAGCGTCCAACTTCAACTCAGGTCGTGATCTCGTTGTCCGTGAGTTCGAGCCCCATGTCGTCGGGCTCTGTGCTGACAGCTCAGAGCCCGGAGCCTGCTTTGGATTGTGTCTCCCTCTCTCTCTGCCCCTCCCCCACTCTAGTGTGCACATGAGATATTCTGAAAATGTAAATTCTCCTCAAACTAATGTATTTGTGATCTTAAAACCATTCAAATAAGAAGCATGCCTGTGGGAAATACAAAGCGGGCGCGTGGAGTCTGAAGTCTAGCTGGGAAAATTTAACAGAAGAGAAGAGGCAAGACCTTCTGAACTGAAAGAGAACTTGAACCAGATATTACATAAGAGATAAAGCTACAATCGTTAAAACAGTGAGGTACCAACCTAAGAATAGCTAAATGGAACAGAATGGAACACCCGAGAGGGAGACGAGAGGGAGACCTTGGTAAGTGTTAAGGATCGAGGTTATGATAAACAGGGCATCCGAATCAGTGGAGAAAAGAAACGAAGACAAAAGAATGTGGATTATGTCCTTGGGATACAGCTTCTCCTCACACACACGTATCAGGATGTTTGCCCAGCCCATACCTCCTACAAGAACTGCGTGAACTTCCGAATAAAGGACTCATCTGGAAAGCCCAGTTTCTCTTCTGTCACGTGACCCTCTCCCACTTCCTGACCAAGACTGATTGGGCCAGAAATTAAAAAACAGGGTTTGTTCTCAAGACTATTTAGGAGCATGTGGGTGGCCCAGTCATATTTCTTTAAATTTCTTTAACGCTTATTTTTTTTTTTTGAGACAGAGAGAGACAGAGCATGAGCAGGGGAGGGGCAGGGAGAGAGGGAGACACAGAATCCGAAGCAGGATCCAGGCTCTGAGCGGTCAACACAGAGCCCGACGCGGGGCTCAAACTCATGAACTACAAGATCATGACCTGAGCTGAAGTCAGACACTTAGCTGACTGAGCCACCCAGGTGCCCCATGGGGTGGCCCAGTCATTCAGCATCCAACTCTTGATCTCTGCTCAAGTCATGATCTCACAGTTCATGAGTTCGAGCCCTGAATCAGGCTCTGTGCTGACAGTGTGCTTGGAGCCTGCTTGGGTCCCTCTCTCTCTCTCTCTCTCTCTGCCCCTCCACACTTGTGCTCACTCTCTCTCTCTCAAAAATAAATAAACCTTAAAAAAAAAAAAAAAAGAATACTTAGGAGTGGGAAATATTCCAAAGTATTTAGACTCGTAAAGTCGTACAGAGTTGGAACTAGAGTCCCTGTCAGGACACCTCAAAGCCACACGCAGCCCTTACCGTGTGTGAGCAGCAAACCCTGGTCTGGAGGGTGGAAGGCTTTTGCAGAGACAGAAGCCCCAAAGAGAAGATCTCTGCCCAGTTCCCAGCCACAAGACGTCCCTGTGCTATCGAATAAGCTTTCTTTTATTTGAGGTATTTTGATCTGCGTTTCTCATAAACACATTCTGAATAGAACATACACCATGTTTCAAACCACGTTCTAGGGACGGCCTAGAATTAAACATGAGGAAATGAGATTGTAAAAGAAACAGAAGGAGCTACCAACCCTGGCCGAGCAAGGCATGTCCAAACAGGAGAGCAAAAAAAAAAAAAAAAAAAAAAAAAAGAGGAGAAGCCAGCGACAAAAGGAGGGATGAAGAGGTCAGATCGTATGAAGATTTTGAGCATCGTGTAGGGCAAAAACGACCGTGAACGTATGCCCATGTTCACAGGCTACTAGGCTTCTGTTTTGGAAGATGCAAACGTTCTGGAGATGCATGGCCAGGATGACTGCACGAGCACACGGATGGCCACAACCCCACCGAACTGTCCGCTCAAAAACGGCCAAGAGAGTGAATTTTATGTTGCGCGTATGTTACCGTAATTAACAATAATTTTGTAAACAGTTATTATCTTCAGCGTATATAAAAAAAGCTCTTCTGAATAAAGAAGAGATGAGCTTCCTTAGGGGAAAAACAGGCTGCAGACATAAACGGGCAATTCAGAAGAGAAGACAAAAAAACGGAATGATCTCTCTCTCTCTCTCTCTCTCTTTTTGGAAAGGTATCTCTTCAGGGTAATATGATGATATATAATAAGAGTCTTAAAACATGCACAGCTTGTGATTTAATAATTCCACTTAATAGCAATCTATCCAAGGGAAATAATTGCACACATAGCAGAGATTTATATGCCATGATTATTATCACGGTATTATTTATAATAGGGTAAAATTAGAAACAAGCTAAATGTGATCAACAGGAAAACGGCTGAATAAATGATGTTCCTTCCAAGGCTGGGTGCCAATCACTCATTCTCTGCTGTCTTCTGCAAAATCTTTCCACGCTGTGAAAGAATGTCAGGGAATCACATTAAGTGAGCGAAAGATTTATAATTAATATACAATGTGTTACATCTCTGTAAAAATGGGCGGCGGGCAGGGGAGACGCAGGGGAGTTTGTAGGGATGAGGAGTAACTTTTCTGTGCTCTTCTGTGTTTTCCAAACTTTCTTTAATGGGCAGATACCTTTTTTATTTTTATTTTTTTAATGTGAGGGCATGGGCAGGGGAGGGGCAGAGAGAGAGGGAGACACAGAATCCAAAGCAGGCTCCGGGCTCTGAGCTGTCAGCACAGAGCCCGACGCGAGGCTTGACCCCACAAACCGCGAGATCATGACCTGAGCCGAAGTTGGATGCTTAACTGACTGAGCCAGCCAGGCGCCCCTAATGAGCAGATATTTCTTTTACGATAAGGAATATTCTGTGTTTAAGATGGGGTGCATTCTGGTGGCAGGGGGTTACTGTGAAATGGTACCAAAAAAATAAATAAAAGGCATATTGCAAAACGCACACACAGCCTCCCTTCAGCAATGCGGGCCTCTACCTGTGCAGCCTCCCTGTTTCTTTCTTTTTTTTTTTTTAATTAATGTATTTATTTTGAGAGAGAGAGAGAGAGAGAGAGAGAGAGGCAGAGACAGAGGGAAGAGAGAGAGGGAATCCCAAGCAGGCTCGAAGCTGTCAGCACAGAGCCTGATGTGGGGCTCGAACCCAGGAACCTGATATGACCTGAGCAGAAATCAAGAGCCAGATGCTTGCCCGACTGAGCCACCGGGGCGCCCCTGTGCAGCGTCCCTGTCTCTTGCACAGTGACGGGGCGAAACACTGCACCGGCCCTCACACCCTGCCCACCGAAGCCTGGAGGAAAGCCGAGGAGCTCCCCCCACCGCCCTCCCCCACCCCGTGCAGGTCGCTTCCCCTGCCTGGCATTTGGAGGAGAGGAAAAACTACCTGTCCCCCACTCGTCCAGCAGGGACACTGTGGTGCCACTTCAAGGGGACAGGCAGGGGGCTCGGGGACAGAAGTCAACAGCTGGTGCGCCGTGCTCCTGGAAGGAACCGGAGGAAGCCGTGCCATTGGCAGCTGGCCCGAGGCCACCCTCCACCCGGAGGCAGCATCGGGCCGGCAGGGACCAGACAGATGGACGCGGACCCCGCAGCTGTCAGCCAAGGGAAGAGGCCTCCCGATTCTCTGCTCGTTTATAGGAAATTAGCCATCAACACCCGCGTCTCTTCGGGTGTGAACTTTAAATAAGATATTCCAGCGAAGCGGCTCCGGGAAGCTGAGCTGCTGTGTCGCTGAGGCCGGGAAGAGAGTGACTGTACAGGGTGCTTGACTCTGCCGAACGGCAGCTCGGGGAGCCGGCTGCACGTGAGCGACGAGAGCCGGGCGGAGGCCAGCTGGAAGCCACTGCCTGCACACGGCCCGACCGAGCCGGGGTTTGGCCAACCCACGTGATGGAACCTTCTAGGGCTGGCGGCCTGTGTCTCTGAGTGCCCACAAGGCCGAGCTCACGGCTCCAGGCGAGGTGGGGAGTCTGTGCGGGTCTGCCCCTGAAGCCCGTCCTATGGCCTGTGGACCCCGCTGGGCTGAGCCTCCTCCTTCCCGGGCCCCCACCGCAGCCACTGCCCCCCACCCCCCAAAACGGTGTAGCATCTGAACTCCCCACTGGGCCCACTCTGAAACTGCTTGGGTCAACAAGAATGAACTCCAGGGCCTGGCCACACGGCCACTTTTTCAGAGGTGCGGATGGCCTTGGAGGGGAGGCATTCTGCCTGAAGGAAAGTCAGGAAGAGAACAGGGCTGCATTAAGATGTGTATATACCAGGGAATACTACTCAGCGATGAAAAAAGGTGATATCTTGCCATGCACATCAGCGTGGATGGAACTGGAGGGTATTATGCTAAGTGAAGTGAGTCAGTCAGAAAAAGACAGATATCATCTGATTTCACTCCTGTGGAAGTTGAGAAACTTAACAGATGAATAGAGGAGAAGGGGGAAAACATAAGATAAAAACAGAGAGGAAAGCAAACCAGAAGAGCCTCTTTTTGTATTTTTGAGAGACAGGGAGAGAAAGAGAGAGACAGAAAGAGTGTGCACGAGCAGGGGAGGGGCAGAGAGAGGGGGGGACAGACGATCCGAAGCAGGCTCCGGGCTCTGCACTGACAGCAGAGAGCCCGACGCGGGGCTCGAACTCACAAACCTTGAGATCATGACCTGAGCCAAAGGTAGACACTTAACCGACTGAGTCAGCTGGGCACCCCTCTAAGAGACTCTTAAATACAGAAAACAAACTGATGGCTGCTGGCAGGAGGTGGGGGGGGGGGGGGGGAGGGATGGGCTAAATGGGGGATGGGCATTAAGGAGGGCACTTGTTGGGAGAAGCACTGAGTGTTATTCGTAGGGGATGAATGAATCACCGGGTTTTGCTGAAACTAACACTGTATGTTACCTAACTTGAGATAGGAAAAAAGAAAAAAGAAAAAACGAACAGGGCTGGGAAGGGTTTAGAGCCAGGGGTAGAGGCCAATGTCACTCCCCTAATCCTCCTGACTAAAGTCCTGGCGGGCAGAGCCCAGACCTGGCAGAGAGGCACCTGGCAAACAGGAACCCGCCTCTGACCCCCACCGCCCTTACCTACTGCCCACAACCACACAGAAAGGGAAATACCAGCAAACCCATCTGACCAGGGAGAAACCAGACTCAGAGAGGTTGAGCCCAGCACCCAAGGTCACCCAGCTATAGAACAGCAGAGCTTCAAGTCCATTACTCTAACGGGGATTGGTGTTGGTCAAGGTCATGAGTCTCATCAGGAACTCAAAGGCTAGGCAGGACGAAAGGACAGGGCTGAAGCTGTCTTCCCAGCCTTAGACAGACACGTCTGCTTGAGACAGTTTCAAGCACGGCCATTCAGGATTGAGGCAAAGCAGTGGGGGGGAACCACGGGGGCTCCCAAAAGGGAGTGGGGCGGGGTGAGGTGGGGTGGGGTGTTGAAAACAATGGGTCTGTTTTGGAATAAAATGCACGTCCAGTCCGTTTTATAGCTTCGAAGGACTCGGATTTGGTAGATGGACTTCTCCGGGTAAGAAACTTAAGCCCATCTCTTTCCTTTCGGGCTTGAGGACAGAAGGGCCCTGGACCAGCCCCTGGGCCCTGCCGTCTTCCTAAGTTTTGCAGCGCACGGCTCTGGAGTGAAGTGCCCCCAACTAGCCCCTCTGGAGAACCTTCACAAGGGCTTTGCCCTCATGTGTTAACAGCTCAGGGCTTAGAACACGACACCCCCTGTAACTCTTTGCATCTGATGGCAGATAATGCCCCGACTAGGGGTCCCTTTGTAGGGGGTGGGCGTGGGGGTTGGGGTCTTCTCATTTTGCTCTGAATCACGACCCTGCTTGGCTTCCAAATAAAGCCGGCTGCCAGCGCTTTTAAAGAAAGTTCCATGATTGAACATATTCACATCGGGAGGCTCAACGGCACACAGGCTGGGAAGAAAGAGAGCCTTCAGCCCCATTTCATTTAAAAATGGCTATTCTGTTTCCGGAGGGCAGGAAACAAATGAGGAAATCACTGTGTGAGTACGGGGGAGGCACGTGCCCACAAACAAGGCACAGACCATCTGGTCCCATTAGCTGCTGTGCCCTCTGAACCGCACCCCGTGGACTGAGACACAGCTGCCTTGGCTGATGTGTGAGCAAGTTCAGGCCTCCTCAATCTCCCCCTGCCCCAGGCTTCCGGCCTGACGTCAGGGGCTCGGGATGTGCCCCTTCGGTTTACTCCCACCTGCCCTACGCCCCTCCAACCGAGAACGCAGGAGCCTGGAACAGATCAGGGCAGGGCTTGGGGGAGGTCCTCGCCGAGACGAGAGGGCGGGGGCCCTCGCGGGATCTCCGATGCCACCCAGGCTCTCCCTTGCGTGGTGGCAGGACATATGGAAGCAGCGAAGGTGGGATGTACGGACGTGCTAAGACCTCGCTGTTCAAAGCTCGGTCCTCAGGGCAGCATCACTGGCGTCCCCCGGAGTTTGCTAGAAACGCAGAATCTCCAGTCCCCACCCTACTGAGTCAGTAGTATCTGCAGTTACACAAGGTCCCCAGGCAAGTCCTATGCACCTTAAAATTGGAGAAGCATTAGTGTATGACAGTGGTTCTCTACTGGGAGATCTTGCTCCCTTGGGGGACATTCGTCAATGTCTGGGGACATTTCTGGTCATCACAACTTGGGAGGGGTGCCCTGGGTAGAGGCCAGAGAGGTTGACAAGTATCTGACAGCGACAACAAAAAATTATCCGGGCCAAAATGTCAATAACGCCGAGGTCGAGAGACCCTGGGGTGGGGAGTTCTCTCAGAAAAGGAAAAATACGCCGGGGTCTGTTCCCCTTTCCCGGTCTTTCCCAGAGTCCACCTGAAATTCTTACTTACACATAAATTTATATAATATGCCCAGGACAACTCTATAAACAGATGTCTCTTCCCAGCATTTAGTCCCAGAAGGCAGGAATGATGTCCTGCATTTCAGAGCAACATTAAAATCTACATTATGAACAGATAAATGATCTTTCCTCCATTCCTCAAAGCATCTGTCTTCCCCTCATGTTCATCAGGGTACCTTCTGAGTATACCATGATGACACGGGGGTCCCCGTGGCTGTGGGCACACCTGTCATGTGCGTCTTCCTACAGCCGGAGGCAGACTGCATTAAACACATATGTCATCTCAGTCCACACACTTGCCTCACTTCTTGGCTGGACTGACCCAACAACGGCTTAAGCCTACGAAGCCAATATTCTGACATGGGTGGTGAAGACCCTTTCCAGGGTCACGTTGTAGAGAAACCAACCCAAGGTCTTTGCCGGATACTTAAATCAGTCATTGAGTCTTCTTGATTCTTCCTTTTTTTTTTTTTCCAAAGATATTACTTTTAAGTAATCTCCACACCCAACACGGGGCTTCAAGAATCGCACACTCTACCAACTGAGCCAGCCGGGTGCCCCTGATTCTTCCTTCTTAGATCTCAAACCTACCCCCCTCCCATGTCCTTGTCGATCACCTCTTACGAGACCTTTAAAATATGGTGCCCACCATTTTTTCTGCTTTTAGTCTACCCTCTCCTTATCCAACCACCATACCTCCTTATCTGGCCATGTCATTCTCTTGCCCACAATTCCTTAATGGTTTGCTACGGAGTAGAGGCTAAATGCCCAGCTCCTTAGCAGAACACAAAACATCCTGCCTTCATCCTGTCGTGTTTCTCTTTGAATGTCCAAAGACCCATGTATAGTTCCCTGAAAACAGGTATCTTGGATATCTCTACATATGGCTGCATGCTGTTTCTTCTTCCTGGGATACTGAGTTCTCAAAGTACCGACTGAGTAAAATCTTACTCGTTCTCCAAGGTTCAACTTAAGCATCACCTCCTCTGAGAAACCTACCTCATCTTTCCAACGGATACAATTCCGCCTCTTATCATGTTTAAACCAGGTCTCCATTACAACAGTGATCAAATTTTATTAGTTGTTTTGTTTGCACATCTCTATTTCCATTAGACCTTGAGCTCCAGGAGGTCAAGAACCATATTTATTTTTCTTTGTAACCCCATCCCTTGACACACGTCCTAATACATATTAGCCGCTCGTGAGACACTTGCTGAATGAAGAGAGCACTTTAGGAAGATGAACAAGCCAGGGTCACATGGTGACAGAGCAGAGGCATAATGAAATGCATATAGCACAAGGAATCAACAATGACCCATAGTTTTTTGAACCTGGAAGGATGCCACCACTGGAGGAGGGCGGGGAAGAAGAAGGAAGACAGAAAAGAGACAGAAGCTTCCAAATAATTTGCGAAGCTTAAAAACCAGTAAGCTAAAATGACTTTAAGGTTTTGGTGGACCATCTGTATGGAGATGCTCCTCAGGAAGTTGGAAACGGAGGGACAGACCAGGAGAGAGAAGCGGATTCTAGAAGGATCTACCTGGAGGTGGGAGTGTGTCCCATGAGAACAGAATAGATTGATGAAGGGACAGAGGGGAGGGGTAGAGCAGGCAAATATTAAAGAAAAGAATCTTTGTGGAAACATGTAATTTTTAAAAGCAGGGACAAAAAAAGAAAAGAAAAGAAAAGAAAAGAAAAGAAAAGAAAAGAAAAGAAAAGAAAAGAAAAGAAAAGAAAAGAAAAGGGACAAAGAAGAAGAATCCCCAGGAGACAGAGCTACTGGAAGGGTGGGCAGAAAATGGAGACCGTGTTCATCCTGGGAAATCAAAACAGGAGAAAATGCACCACGTAAGACGGTCAATGGCTTCAAATACACAAGAACAGAGAGATTAAGGACGGAAGAATGGCCACAACTAGTCGCTGATGCTCCAAAGCGAAGTCATTTCAGAAACAGAAATACTACCTTGGTGACTACGCTACGCTGTATGTGACCTCAGGAGCGCTTCATGATGAGAAAAATGGGGGGGTCTGGATCAACCGCAGACATCTACAGTTTGAGCGTTCAGCAGTAGAACAGTCGGGAGATTGAGTGCGCAAGAGATCAGAGCGCTGATGTTCCAATGATGAAGGCTGAGGAAGAGTTGTCTGTCTGGGGCTGAGATGCTGAGAGAGCCGGACGCCTAATGCAGTCAAGGTCAGAACAGCAGGGTGGGCTGGGGGAGGTCACAACAGTGGCTCCTGTGGCCACTTCTGGCGCAGACAGGCTAGTCCGACAGGGCTTCCGGTCTCCAGCCAGTACCAACCATCTTGAGAGACAACAGATTCCATCCGTCTATCATGACCTCTTCGTGGTGTCATGTTTCCTTTGCTGATAAACACCGACCCTTGGAGGAGAGACCAGTTCATCACCTTCACTTGAGCCAAGTTCATCACCTTCACTTGAGCCAAGTTCATCACCTTCACTTGAGCCACACTGTTCACGGTCCTCACGTCGGGATCATGCCGCGCCCTAACCTTTGTCTTGCCAAACGGGGGGCACCAACTTCACGTTTCTGTCTCGTCATGGCAGCCCCAACCTCCAGGGCACCAATTCTCTCCCTGTTCTTCCTTCTTGATTTGTGGTGACCAGAGTCAACTGACAATGAATAACAGTCATAAAAAAAAAAAAAAAAAAAAAAGAAGGACGTTGTTTCCCATGGTTTTCAGTAAGCCCTTCCAAGAAACATTTAGTTAGAAAAGGAAACTATGCTTTGGCATTCTCCTTTTGGCTCCTCTTGGGTCTTGCAGGATTGCATTTCTATCCGTGAGAGGAAGGCACGGTGCAGGGTCCATGCAACACCCTGCATTCTGGTCGTGTTAACTCTCCACACGCTTCATTTCTGCCCACTTCACGTCTTTGGGCTTGAAACTCTTCATGTGAGTAATCACCGTCTCTCACTCTCTTTTTACCTTATCCCATGCCTTCCCTCCCATCAGTTATCAAATTGAGCAGAGAGCTGAAGCCTCCGGACAGGTAGGACAGGGTTGAGGCCAAGGAAGGCATCTGGAAAGCACTTTGTAAACGAAGCGGTTGCCCTCAGACCTAAACATACCCCAGGCTCCTCAGCCACAGGACTCAAGCCCAGGGAGACACAGTCACAGTGTAAAACCCGTACCAGAAATAACTTCTACTGTCACCATGTAGGTGGGTGGGTAGGTGACAAAAGCCCTCCGGGGAGGAACTTGTGCCAACCGGCACAGAAAACAAAGCCAACTCAGCTTCTCCGGGTGTATTTCCTCCAAAACCAAGGAGTAGAGGATTTTACTCTGAACCAAGGATTTGACTCTGAAATCAGGGGATCGATTGGCATTAGTTACCCTGGCAGGCCACAGGTCAAAGCCACGAGCCGATGAATGGTTTTCTTCCGACCCAGTGAGAGCCACAATATGCACAAAACCATGCTGATGGACCACGAGGTTAGGCATGGTTCCTCTGATGATCCAAGACGGAGAGACCTGGCCAAGGGGATCAGATGGCAAATTTACAGGCTGATACCTTCCAGCAAAATTATCACGCCAGCCGAAATTTTCTCCTTCCTTGAAAGGCACCACCAAATGCGTCTAGCTGACGGTGTTTCCCCCGTGGCATAAAATTAAACCAGAGGATGCCAGGCCACGCAATGGCTTTCGGGGCTTGTCTTGTACCCCTCGTGCAACCCTCCATTCTTTACAACATCTCAAAGCCTGTAGGCGCTACTCTGGGAAGACGTATACCTGTGCCTGCCCCCACCCTGGTGAAAGCCAAGCCAGATGAGTAGGAAGGGCCACAGGATGGTCAGGTTCATGATTTCAGTTCTGATGCCTGTCCCTGTGTTTGGTCAACCTGTTCCATCAGTGTGAAGAGTAAGACACTCACAAGGTAATTACACGGTTTGAAAATGAGCAATCTTAATACAAACGCAAAATACATATTCCACTTGACTACTTAGGATCTTGGGTGTTAAGATACACAGATTGAGTAGGCTGCCAAATAGAGACCCCCAAAGAAATTGTTTCTTTAAAAAGATAAAAAGGGCAGGGGTGCCTGGGTGGCTCAGTGGGTTAAGCGTCCAACCCTTGATCTCAGCTCAGGTCACACAATCTTACGGTTTGTGGGCTCAAACCCCATGTAGGGCTCTGTGCTGGCAGCATGGAGCCTGCTTGGGATTCTCTCTCTCTCTCTCTCTCTCTCTCTCTCTCTGTCTCAGGCCAACAGTGACAAGGCCCTTCAGGATCACGAATATTTTAAGAGAAATAATATGATCATATATTTATTGAATTAAGTACTGGTATTAAATAAGTATTCGATTGTTTTTAGCACAGAGGGTGGTATCATTAACTAACCAAGACTTGTCAAGAAGGTCTTTGAGACCTGCTTTCATAATAGGCAAAAAGTTATTTATAGTTCTCATATCCAGTAAGTTAAGTTATCATTAAGTTCTTGAGAATCGTTGATTATCTCCCAAGGAGATATAATGCCCCCATGTTCGTTTATATAAACAAATAACTTACAAGTTCTTCTCTGGTCCCATAAATAGTGCCAAGCAAAGCTTCGGCCTAGCTCTTGTCCAGACCATCACAAATGTCAAAGTGATGGGGCCCAATTAAACGCCGTTTCACTACACATACTCCCAACATGGGAAGAAAAGGAGGACACACTTCTTACCGTGTTTCTGTGCTTTATGGAGTCACTACCTTATGCAACAAAATAGAATTTTACATCCTGTTATGGATCACCAATTAGCCTGAAAAAAAAAACTCTGTTTAAGCTCAGAAGTGAGCTCTGTGTTTTGGTTTTATACGTCCCCATGGATCTTTCTTTCTAGGTCAAGGCAGTGCATGGAAGAGGAACATGATGGGTGAGGGGGCGGGGGAATGAAACCCCGGAGCATCAGGCCAAAGGCAGCAATGAGTGTCCTCACTGGCATCGGCCATCCAATCAGTGCTCTCGAGGGAAGGGTGTCCACGTTTCCTCCCGGGCCCAGCTGTCCCTTCCCTGAATCCCCTTAACATCTTTGCCAATAGGTTTGCATCTCTCCCTGTCTACCCACGCTGCTTTGATTTTCTCCACCACCTTCTCCCTCCTTTCTCCCTTTACAGTCAGATTGGGTTTGGATTCCAGCTTACAATTGACTTTCTTGTTGACCTTTGGGCAGGTCGCTTAAGATTCCTAAACTACTGTTCCTTAATCCATGAAATGGAAATAATAAGGTCCATCTCACAAAATTATCAGAAGTGTTATTCAGATAATACATGTGGACAACGTATGATTTAAGTGATTTAAGATGCACTTGCACAAACATGCAATACAGTGGCCTATAAACTTAGGAAATGGAAACATACCCTTTGTCCTCTAAGCATAGTTCATTATAACAGATGGTATGTATCGTGTTAAGTATTCATGAGAACATCAACAGTATATTGATTATCCCATGAATACACAGTTGAGTATCAAACAAATATATCAACTCATTATATCAAATAATACATATCATGTCTTTCATGAATATATCATGATAAGCATATTGAGTATATCGTTAAGACTCAAACATTTCTGCCTATTATATCAAGTGACAAACTCATACAGACATAAGTGACAATTATTTCACCACAACAAAAAGAATATTCTAGACCACAGGGGCACCTGGGTGGCTCAGTCGGTTAAGCGGCCGACTTCAGCTCAGGCCATGATCTCATGGCTTGTGGGTTCCAGCCCCACGTCAGGCTCTGTGCTGACAGCTCAGAGGCTGGAACCTGCTTCAGATTCTGTGTCTCCCTCTCTCTCTGCACCTCTCCCGCTCACACTCTCTCTCTCAAAAAATAAACACTTAAAAAAAAAAGAACATTCCAGACTACAAAAGAGAAGCAAAGAATGGTGTATTATTTGAGGAAGTTCTGCTCAGACTCTTTTGGTGATCTCTAGAAATACTGATTTACTAATTTATCCTAGATAATTTTATCTCAGACTTATTCTACTAGTTTAGTATTTTAAAGACTCTGAAAGAGACCAAAAATTTCAAAGTAAAACTAATTCTTCTTCATTCACTTTGCAATCTCTGAAACCTCATTTAAAATGGTTCTTTAACGGGGCGCCTGGGTGGCTCAGTCGGTTGAGTGTCCGACTTCAGCTCAGGTCATGATCTCACAGCTTGTGGGTCTGAGCCCCGCATCGGGCTCTGTGCTGACAGCTCAGAGCCTGGAGCCTGCTTCGGTTTCTGTGTCTCCCTCTCTCTCTGTTCCTCCCCCGTTCACACTCTGTCTCTCTGTGTCTCTCAAAAATAATAAACATTAAAAGAAAAAATTTAAAATGGTTCTTCAGGGGTGCCTAGGTGGCTTAGTCAGTTGAGCATCTGACTCTTGATTTCAGCTCAGGTCATGATCTCATGGTTTGTGGGATCAAGCCCTGCATTAGGTTCTGTGATGACAGCATGGAGCCTGCTTGGGGTTCTCTCTCTCCCTCTCTCTCTGCTGCTCACATGCACTGTCTCTCTCAAAATAGAAAAAGAATTTAATAAAACTAAAATAAAATGGTTCTTTACATCTTAAAATAATTTCAGAGGGGCAAAACTTCTTGGATATTTATGAATATAGATGCAAAAATCCTTAATAAAATACCAGAAAAACAAATCCAGTAACATATAAAAAGGATTATGCATAATAACCAAGTGGGATTTATCCCAGAAATGCAAGGTTGACCTAACATCTGAAAATCAATTAATATAATATATCCTATCATTAGAGAGAAAAGGACTGAATACAAAAAACAAAACACAAATGATCATCTCAACAGATGCAGAAAAAGCATTTGACAAAATCCAACACTCTTTCATGAGAAAATAAAAACTCTTTCCAAAACCACAGATAAGAGGAAACACCCTCACCTGATAAAGAATATCTGTAAAAAACTCACAGCTAACATTTTATGTAACGGGAAAGGACTAAATGCTTCTCTGCTAGGATTAACTCTCTTGTTAACTCACTTCTCTTGTGCTAGAGGTTCCAGCCATGACAATTAGGCAAGAAAAAGAAGTAAAAGGCACCCAGATTGGAAAGGAAGAAATGAAACTATCTCCATTTCCAGATGGTATAAAAACACTAAGAAGTCCACTAAAAAAAACTACTTGAATGTGTGAGTTCAGCAAGGCTGAAGGATATAAGATCAACACACAAAAATCAATCATATTTCTATACACTGGCAACTCTGACTTTTGGGCAAGTTACTTTAACATTCCTGAGCCACTCTGTCCTCAAACAACCAGAAAGCGAAATTAAGAAATTGATTCTATTTATAGTAACATCAAAAATAACAAATATAACACAGAAATGCAAGACCTTTACCCTGAAAATTCTAAACATGACAGAAAGAAATGAAAGAACACCTAAATAATTGGGAAGACATCCCATGTTCATGGACTGGAAGACTTAATATTGTTAAGATGGCAACATTTCCCAAATGGGTTTACAGCTTCAAGGTAATCCTTATCAAAATTCCAACTGGCTGATTAGAAAAGACAGTCCAGGAATAAACCTCTACCTTTACGATCAATTGATTTTCAACAGGGGGGCCAAGAAAACTGTATGAGGGACAAAACAAGACTTTTCAACAAATGGCGCTGGCACAACCGGATATCCATATGCAAAAGAATGGCCCGTAACCTGAATATAAGATCTACAACTGTAAAACTCATAGAATAAAATATAGGGGTAAATCTTAGTGAGCTTGGATTAGGCATAAACTTCTGAGACATGACACCAAAAACACAAGCGACAAAAGAAAAAGTAGATAAAACATATTTCATCGTATTTGGAAATCTTTTACTTCAAAGGATAGCCTCAAAAAAGTTAAAAGACAACCCACAGATCGGGAGAAAATACTTGCAAATCCTACATCTGATAAGGGACTTGCGTTTACATAAAAGAGTTACTTAAAAATTCAATTAAAAAATAAAATGGCAACCCAATTAAACACTAGATGAAGGATTTAAATAGATGTGTCTCTAAATAACATATACAAATGGCCAATGAGCCTAGGAAACAATGCTCAATGCCATTAGTTATTAGGAAAATGCAAACGGAAACCACAATGAGATACCACCCCACACCCATTAGGATACCATAATCAAAAAGGCAGGCGAGTAGCACGTACTGGTGAGAATGGGGGGAAACTGTAACTCTCACTGGTGGTGAGTGATGCAACCACCTTGGACAGCAATCTGGCTGTTCCTAAAAATGGAGTGACCATGTGACCCAGCAATTCTACTCCCACTTACACACACACACAAGAGCTGAAAATGTACGTTCATGCAAAAACCTGTTCATGACAGCATTATTCCTAATAGCCCCAAAGCAGAAACCTCGCAGATGCCCATCAGTAGACGGGTAGACAAAGTGTGATGGCTGACTGTGGTTCCCAGACCAGTCGCATTGGCATTATCTGGAAACTTGTTAGAAATGCAAGCTGTCAGGCCCACCAAGAGTTCAGGAATGAAAAATGCTGGGATGGGGTCCAGGAACACATGTTTCAACACGCCCTCCAGGGGATCCTCAAGTTTGAGAACCACCACGGTAGCCTGAAGCCTAGGGGACCGGGTCTCGGGATCTCACGGAAGCCGGGCCAGGTCCCTGGCACAGCAAGGCAAAGAAAATGCTTGCCTCTTGACGCATGAGTCTCTGACCTCTTCTTATGCCTCGCCTCTCGTCCTCTCAACCTTCATCTTGGCTTGGGCTGTGAGTCACCATGGCAGCTGGCCGGCTGCACACAGGTGTGTCTGGAGAGACCCTCACCGCAGCCGCACCTGGCACCCTCACCTCGTGCCCCAGGCCTTTTGCACTGCCGCTCAGCCGTTCCATCATGTGCAAATTCAGAGTGAAGGGGATTCAACCGCCTCTGGGTACGGGATCCGGGAGATAAATGCTCCCCAGCTTAGCATCTCAGGCGGACAATTTCAGGGCCATGTGCTCAGCAGGACCGAGCTCCCGTTATCCACTGTTAAAGCCTGCTCGCTAACCCCTGGATTAGCCTCCTCTCCTTCCCTGTTTATTTTCTCAATCCTCCACCCTTGGGATCACACCACAGAATAAACTTCCCCGCACCAGCCGTTGTCTGAGGCTCTGCCTTCTGGGGGACCCGAGCGAAGTCACTGATCTCCTAAGCGTGGGCTAAAAATGCCCGGCCATCGGACCAATCCCATCCGGTTCCCGCCTCTTAGGAGAGGATCAAGGAAATCGAGTGGGAAGCTTACCCTGGCTTGAGCTGAGAAGCAGAGAACCCCCCCCCCCTCCCTCTTCCAGATGCCTGCACTGGGATGACGCACGGCTTTCGGTTACTACCCTAAATAAGTCATGAACCGGTGTCCCAGCTGCTACCACGTACAAAACACAGGAGGAAAACAGGCATCCAGACGAGTGCGGGAAGCGCCCACGGTGTTGGCCTGGGCACCGCCCGGAGCCAGCCCCCGTGTTCTCTGCCCTCTGCTGCACACGGCTGTGGCTGTGAGCACTTCAAGTCTCCTGGTCTGGAAAATGAGAGGCTGGGACCAGAAGCCCCCAGGTCTCGCGCAGCCCGAACTGGTCCCCAGTTCTGTTTCTGGAGAGACGTGCACTTTGCGCAGCTCGAAAAAATACCCAGGGAATGGGTATGACGTGCAACCCCAAAACCAACACCAGATGGGGGCTTGCTCTGCCTCCCCCCGGCCCCAACGGCTGGAACATTCTAGAACCAGGACCTTGCCTCGCATGTTCACGGCCAGTGTTCACGGCCCCCGCCCTTGGATAAATATTGGTGCGGGTGCGAATCTTCCCACGGGGGAGAAAAAATTAGAATTCCTTTCGGAACCACGGGCCTGTCTTGTACTCTAGGGGTGGGGTAGGGGGATTGGATGTTGCTTTAGGGGTGACGCCCTAACCTGTACGCGCTACTAGAAAGCTCTGCTGATGGAAAACAAGGTTTTGAAAAATAATCTGTGCTCCTGGGAGCATCGCGTCCCTCCCCCAAACGCCACCACCTTTATTGTCAGGGATAATGTCCTAGACACCGACTGGTGGCTCCAAGCCCCCTCCGTTCTCTCTGCACCTTAACCCCTCCTGCCTGGGCCTGGCCCCTCACGGTGGGCTGAGTGCTGCAAAGGACACTTTTCCCTCCTTCCTCCCTCCCCCCTTCACTCCTCCCTCCCTCTCTCACTGCTCCCTCCCTCCTTCCCTTCTCTCCTCCCTCCTTCCTCCCTCCCCCCCTTCACTCCTCCCTCCCTCTCTCACTGCTCCCTCCCTCCTTCCCTTCTCTCCTCCCTCCCTCCTTCCTCCCCCCCTTCACTCCTCCCTCCCTCTCTCACTGCTCCCTCCCTCCTTCCCTTCTCTCCTCCCTCCTTCCTCCCTCCCCCCCTTCACTCCTCCCTCCCTCTCTCACTGCTCCCTCCCTCCTTCCCTTCTCTCCTCCCTCCCTCCTTCCTCCCTCCCTCCTTCCCTCTTCCCCCCTTCCCTTCCTTCCCCCTCCCTTCCCTCTGACCCCCTGGTCCACCTCCTGCCCTTGGCCTCAGCCTCTTCACAATAGATGGCTGCTTCTTCTCCCTGCCCCGCCCCCCCAGAATGCCTGTCCCAGAGGATTTGGGCCCTTACTTGATTTGATATTTACATAGCTTAAGGCTGCAGCTCCACAGATCTGGCTTTTCTGATAGACATCCCCACTTCTCCAGGCCCTGGACTGGCTGCAGATCCTCTGGAGGTTGAGGGCTCAGGAAAGAAAGAGCTCCTGCCCGTCCCCCCGACCCCCCTCCCCTTGGGCAGCAACATCACCGGGAGGTCACGCAAGAGGCTTGCTGAAAACGAGCCAGAGAGACAGGATGGCCTGATGTGCGCTGGCCTCCAGGAGGCACTGGGGAGGGTGACAGAGGTGAGGAGAGGGCGGGCTGCCTGAGGCTCCCATCCCTGGGCTGCCCCACCTCTTCCCCATCTCTAGACCAGGGAGCTGGCCAGCAGCCCCTCTGCTGGTACCCACTGCCCGCCCTGCGGCCCCGTTTCCTCCTGGAACACTGCACGTCGTGGGGCACAGGCTCCTTGGGGTGCAGGGGTGGGGGATCCGTGGAAGCTCCCTAACCCACCCCCACAGCTTCAGGGCCAACCACGTTTAAAACCAAGCTAAGAGACGAAAAGCAGTCGCTGGCGGGTCCTGGGTGGGGGGTGGGGGAGGGGAGTCCACAGTCTCCCTTGGAAACCTGCATCTGTGCGAGCCCATTCTCACTTCCAGACCGTAAGGTCTGGGGACCAACAGGCTGCCTCTCGAATCCGCTTCCCCTTATCCTGGACTCAGGTGGCACAGGGACCCAACAGGACCGCCCCTAGAGGCTACACCAAAGCCATGTGAGACAGAAGCCATGTATAAGTAATCAACAACCAAACACCTGGTCCTCCTCATCGTAAGTGAGGTCACCAGTGCATTCTGTGGGCAAGGGCACTGGGGTCACAAAACAGGGGCGAAAGAAGGTCAAACGTTCAAGCAGCCCGGTGGCTAGGAGCGCAGGCTCTGAGACGAAATAAAAGTGGGGCTCCACCTGGGCGACCTACTTAACTTCTCTGTGCCTCCATATTCTCATCTGGAAAATGGGCCTCGTACGAGTGTCTACTTTATTAGGCTTTTTTGAGGATTCAGGGTCGACATACGTGAGGTTGAGACAGACGGTCCACGGGCCTCCCCTTCCACAGACCACTGCATACGGTGTCCTCTGCTCTAGCCGAGAGCCCCCTGTGGTCCCAGCCTTGGTAGGTGGCCCTCACAGAATTCGGGTGTCATCCCTCCGGAGCGGAGATGACACTGGAGAATCTGAGCCGCCAGCACACTGGCTCCTTTCTGCGCTAGACCGTCTGCCAAGATGATCGCCGGCACTGTCTCCCACCCCTCTGCATGCACGAGGCGACTATGTCGAGGGATGAAGTCTGTCTGCCCTCCCCTTGAATCTAGGCTGGCCTTGTCACTTGCCATGAAGACATGCCGGGGGGGTGAAGCAATGCCGTGCCGGCCTTCAAAGACCTGGAAGCTTGTGCATTAGCTTCCTGCAGCCCATTAGCCACCACGTAAGGTAGCTTTGCCTCGACTACTGAAGGAGGAGAGAACACCAGGGAAGGAGGCCCAGGCTTCTTGGGCCTCAATGAGCCAGCCCCCACCTGCCCCACTGGGCGAACCCAACCGCAGGAGTGAGCCTTCAGGCAAACCCAGCAAGAGAATCATCCTGCCAACCCTCAGAACTGCAGGAGATAATAGTGTTGTTTTAATACGCTAAGTCTTGGGCTCACTTGTTACGCAGTGATGGGTAACCGGTACACATCGCAAATCCCCAGATCAGCACCCAGGCTTGGCTCACACCATGTCATGCTTGTACGATGACCGGACACTTAAAACGGTGCTCAACTTAAAACGGTAGAGGTGGGGCGCCTGGATGGCTCTGTCGGTTGAGCATTCGACTTTGGCTCAGGTCATGATCTCACGGCTTAAGAGTTTGAGCCCCACCTCGGGCTCTGTGCGTCAGTGTGGAGCCTGCTTGCGATTCTCTGTCTCTGTCTCTCTGTCTCTCTCTGCCCCTCCCCTGCTTGCGTGCTCTCTCTCTCCCTCTCTCAAAGATAAACATGAAAAACAAAGAATATTTAAAGAGTAATTTGCTTTTAACAGGTTGTTCCTGTGCTTCTCTCCTGGGTGTCACTGCAGCCCTTGTCAGTGGCACTTCTTGGACTTCTCAGACTTTTCTGGAAAGTCCTTACCTTATGTCTATGCGAGCTCCAGTTCAAATGTCTTTCTCCACTTTCATTTTTTTTTAAATGTTTGCTTATTTTTGAGAGAGAGTGCATGAGCAGGGGAGGTGCAGACAGAGAGGGAGACACAGAATCCCAAAGCAGTCTCCAAGCTGTCAGCACAGACCCCGAACACAGGGCTCGAACCCACGAACTGTGAGATCATGACCTGAGCCGAAGTCGGCCGCTCAACTGACTGAGCTGCCCAGGCGCCCCTCTTCTTTTTCTTTTTAAGTGAATCCCCTACTGTTGGGTATCTAGATTGCCCCCGTTTCTTTCTATTAATATTTTAAACAGCATTCTAGGTAACATACATGGATATTTGCACTATTCTGTACATCGTTCAATTAATTCAATAATCCCTATAATTGTACATTTAGGTTATTCCCAGTTTTTCAATAATTTAATCAGCACAACCTTTACATGCGCCTTTGCGGTTTCAGTGCTAATTAGTGAGGGAGCAAGATTGTCTGTTATAATTCAAAGTCACCTTGAACCATGGATCACAAGATGGCCAATTAAGAAACGGCTAAACCTCCTATTAAAAGCCTTCTGGTATTATGGGGACTTGCTTAGCAGTGCGGGCTCTAGGGGACAGATTCGGGGGTGCTTTCCATTAGTAGATGCTCCCTGGCCCGTTACTTTGGAGCCAGAGGCCCAAACTGTTATGCGGCTGGAAGACGCAGGGAGGTGCTGGTCCCCCAAAAGCATCCTCAAGGGCAGAAGGATGAACCTAGTCTGTGGGCCTCTGCTCAACGCCATCTCGTGTGCTCCGCCCACCGCCACGCCCCATCTCGTGTGCTCCGCCCACCACCACGCCCCATCTAGTGTGCTCCGCCCACCGCCACGCCCATCTCGTGTGCTCCGCCCACCGCCACGCCCCATCTCGTGTGCTCCGCCCACCGCTGAAGACCTTGCCCAAAGCAGACGCGGGTCCGGAAGACTCTTCCCCAACAATGTATCTTTCTATGCTGTTCCTACAAGCAGCCCCTCATCCTTCCTTCTGGGACCACTGACGGTCCCTGATGTTGACACCTGCACTCTTTGCGCCCAGATGAAGAAGCCCCATTCCCAGGAAGAACGCGGGCTCTCTGGAGCTGATGCTAATGACCCACCACACCGCATTCCGGGCCCCGTGGTCTCGGTGCAGCTGTGATGGGCAGCTTTCTGCCAACTGCGGGCCTCCCATGTCAAGCGCACCAGGGGTCTCTCTCTGCCTTACTGCCTCGGGGTTTTGCACGAACACGGGCAGCCCAGAAGTGCAGGGAAGTGATGCACCAGGGTGCCAGAAGCAGGTGGCCATTCACCCACCTCGCACCTCCCAGTGGGGCACCCCTGAGGCACATGATGCCGCAGAGGGGTCCCAGGAGCTGAATCCCGGTGGCCGCAGAAAACCGGTTCGTGCACTCATCCCGAGACTAGCGATTCCTCCTGCCCACTCCCTCCCTTCTGCCCCCCCCCCCCCCCCCCCCCCCCCCCCCCCCCCCCCCCCCCCCGCGCCGACGCCTCCCACATAAACTACCTGCAGCCAAGTTCTTGTGTCAGACTCCGCTTTGGGGAAAACGCGAGGCAAGGCACAGGTGTAATACTCCCTGTGATTCTGGGGTCCTAAGGAAGACTCGGGGCTCCGTCTCAGACTGAGGAAGCCAAAGGGAAAAGAGGAGATGAGTCCATCTGGGGTTTAAGCGCGGCTCGTCCTCGTCCCAATTCACACGTCTCTCATCTGAGCGCGCACGGACTCCAGCCCCCTTGAACTTGAGGAATCCTAGCCTGTTCTCGCCACCTCTGTGCCGCCTGCCCTGGAGGAACTTTACGGACGATGCAGCAGCTCCCACACAGATCTGCTTAATGACTTTCTGGAAGGAATCAGAGGTGACACGAACACTGTACGCTATCACAATGTGCCAGCTCTGAATCCCTGCGCCCTGGGCGACCGGGGAAGGACAGGACAGATGGCAAGTGGCAGGCCATTAATTGCAGGAGGTTCCTCGGAGAGGGGCAGGAGAAGGCTGTGCCCGGGGCTCGCTCCCTGTCTCCTCCCTGAAGGAACGGAGGGTGGAAGGGGGCGTCGTGACTTCTCTCGTTGTCGCCAGGTGTGTGATGTGGAGAAGCCTCGTCAGAGTTGAGTGTGGACATCCGGGGTGGGGGTGAGGGGCTGCAGGATGGGCCCCACCCACGCGCTCGGTATTGGGGTTGATGCGTCTACACCCCCCACCAGGCCCACCCTGTCTGCCGCCTCTGCCCTCCAAAGGCTTACCTGGCTGCCCCTTCTGCTCCCAGCACCCCTCCCCTCCCCCACATCCGCATCACGCTTATACAGGGAAAAAAAGGTATGTAAGGACCAGAGACATAAAATGGAGAAACTTACAGAGTTAGCTACCATTTCATAGCCCTTGATGGTTTAAATTTTTTTTTTCAGGCTTATTTATTTATTTAGAGAGAGAGGAGGGTCAGAGAGAAGGAGAGACAGAATCCCAAGCAGGTTCCAGGCTCTGAGCTATCGGCGCAGAGCCCGATGTGGGGCCCGAACCCATGAACCGCGAGATCATGACCTGAGCCAAGGTCAAGAGTCGGGCGCTCAACGGACTGTCCAAGGGCCCCAGCCCTTGATGGTTTTACAAGGTACCATCTGCAGACCTCACTTGAACTTCAGAGTGATGCTGTGTAGTAAATACTATCAGGATGACCCCCTTCCTATCCTGCAAATGAGGAATATGAAGCTCCGAGAAGGTCTGTGATGCACTCAAGTCTCCCCGCCAATGAGTGGTGGCGTCAGGGGAGGACCCCGAGTCTGCCTCTCTGTCTCTCTTCTACGCTCACCCGAGCCTCAAGCACCTGAGAACTTGTGGGGAAGATCCCATTTCCTGGGGCTGGAGGTATGTTGAGACTCCAGGTCTCCGGCCCAAGGACCTTTTCTATGGAGCCGCTTGGAAAGTAAGGGAAGGGAAGGGAAAACAAATTCTCTGCCATTGGAGCCTCGTTCCTCTCGTCCCAGCTCTGGAGGCCCCGGCCCGCCGGATGTCCTACGATTCACTTCAATTCCGACACCGTCTACCCGGGGGTAGCATCGGACCCCACAGGCTAAGGGCTCAGTCCCAGAACACTGCCCCCTGCCAATGCCACCACGAGCCTTGGGCCCCCCGTACTTCCGGCAGCGGGCTGTCCCCCGGGGCTCTCGCGACCCCTTTCTCATTTTGGTCAGTTGCCGGAACAGCTCGCGGTTTATCGTGAAGGATCCAACTCAGGCACAGCTGAAGTGAAGACACATACAGGCCGAGGTTTGGCCAAAGATCTCATCGCGCCGTCATGGCTGATGAAATCACCAGTCACTGGTGACCAGACTCTATCTCCAGCCCGTCTCCCCTCCGTGGGGTTGGGGGGCCCTGGGGAGCAAACGTTCCAAGCTTCCCATCAAGGCTTGGTCTTTCTGGTACACAAGCTCCCATCCTAAGCTACAGAGGGGGCCACCAGGAGTCACATCGTTAAAACGAAAGACGTTCCTGGGGGTGCCTGGGTGGCTTAGTCAGTTGAGCGGTCGACTTCGGCTCAGGTCATGATCTCACAGTTCGTGGGTTTGAGCCCCACATCGGGCTCCACTCTGAGCATGGAGCCTGCTTGGGATTCTGTCTCTCCTTCTCTCTCTGCTCCTCTCCCCTGCTCTCTCTCTCTAAAATTAAAAAAGAAGGAAGGAGAGAGAGAGAGAGAGAGAGAGAGAGAGAGGAAGGAAGGAAGGAAGGAAGGGAAAAGAGGGAGGGAGGAGGAAGGAAGGAAGGAAAGAAAGAAAGAAAGAAAGAAAGAAAGAAAGGAAAAGAGGGAGGGAGGGAGGAGAAAGGAAGGAAGGAAGGAAGGAAGGAAGGAAGGAAGGAAGGGAAGGAGGAAAGAAAGAAAGGAAAAGAGGGAGGGAGGGAGGAGAAAGGAAGGAAGGAAGGAAGGAAAGAAAGAAAGGAGGAAAGAAAGAAAGGAAAAGAGGGAGGGAGGGAGGAGAAAGGAAGGAAGGAAGGAAAGAAAGAAAAGAAAAGAGGGAGGGAGGAGAAAGGAAGGAAGGAAGGAAGGAAAGAAAAAAAGGAGGAAAGAAAGAAAGAAAGGAAAAGAGGGAGGGAGGAGAAAGAAAGGAAAGAAGGAAGGAAGGAAGGAAGGAAGGAAGGAAGGAAGGAAGGAAAGAAAGAAAGAAAGAAAGAAAGAAACGAGGAAAGAAAAAAAGGAAAAGAGGGAGGGAGGGAGGAGAAAGAAAGGAAGGAAGGAAAGAAAGAAAGGAAAAGAGGGAGGGAGGAGAAAGGAAGGAAGGAAGGAAAGAAAGAAAGGAGGAAAGAAAGAAAGGAAAAGAGGGAGGGAGGAGAAAGGAAGGAAGGAAGGAAGGAAAGAAAGAAAGGAGGAAAGAAAGAAAGAAAGGAAAAGAGGAAGGGAGGGAGGAGAAAGAAAGGAAGGAAGGAAGGAAAGAAAGAAAGGAAAAGAGGGAGGGAGAAGAAAGAAAGGAAGGAAGGAAGGAAGGAAGGAAGGAAGGAAGCAAACAAGGAAGGAAGGTGTACATACCACCCCTAACACACAGGAAATTTCAAGCTTTGGGAGCTCTGTGTCAGGAACCGGGACGAACTAAACACACAGCCCTTACTTACACCGCACTCTGCAACCCTCTGGTGCTCACAGGTCCCCTCTCTGTGTGCACCAGGGGAACCCGTCCATCCGGTCACCGTGTATACTGTGGGGTGGGGCACGAATAACCCTTACAGCGCAGGACCTGCCCCAAGGCCTGGAGCGGCACCGTGAGGATGCCCTCACTGATGTGCTCCCAGCCCTGCCCACCGGCAGCCACTGCCCGCGGAGTCCCCTCTCGGGTCCCTCCGAAGGCTCCCGTCTACTGCCCTCTCGCCACGTGGCCTTCTCCCGGGCGCGGCCTTGGCATCGCAGGCAGCTACCACCCCTGAGAGGCAAGGACCCCGACCCCCCTGAAGCCCCTCTGCAGGCTGCAGAGCCGGGGGCCGGGACAGGCTCCCGGTGAGAGGACCATCACGGGATGAACCATCCGATGGAACCCGTCCACCGATGTCACTCGCGATTCTCCTAAAGCGGCGGAAGGACGCCGGCCACCGATCTGAAAGTGTCACAAAGCCCTGCGTGGACGTAACTCTTCTACTTGGAAGTGCTCCGAACCTGGAGAAGACGGCTCCCCGCTGAGTCCCGTGGAGCCTCGTCTGCACGAAAGGGGAAGATTCCAAAGGGCAACGGGAGGCAAGCATGATGAGCCGGAGGGACGGGGATGGCCCGTGGCTCCCAGCTCCGTCGCACGTGGCCCGCGTCCACCCTCCGCCATGGGAGCTACGGGACCCGTGTCTAGATTTTAACTTGACGAGGAACAAAGGAGTCTTTTCAAAAGTGCTGGTTTAGCAGGGGCGGGGGGTGGGGGGTGGCGGGAAACACTGTCTTTTGTTTTTTTTATTCAGCCCTGGCTCTTCTGTCTATTGGTGCCAGTGAGACAGGTGACAGGTGACAGGTGATGTTCCAATGAGGCTGTTCCCTCGTCTTCACTCTTCAAGAGAAGGGGGAGGACCGTGGTGTTTGGGGAATTGAATCCATAAGTCTTGCGGGTTGTAAGTGTAGTGTAATGACTAGTCAAGGCGAGCGTGTGCAGGAGAGAAGGGGTGAGGCGGGGGGAGAAGAGGGGGAAGGCAAGTAAGATGGATGGGGGGCCGGGAGATAAAGTGGAGATGGGGAGGGGCGCAGGGCAGTCTGTGCGTGAAAGGGATACAGAGAGAGGGAGGCAGCCATTGGAGGCAGAGCTCAGAGGGGCAGGGGACACGGGCACAGAGGTCAGAGACTGTAGGTCTGTGTACGTAAGAAAGAGCTGTAAGGAGGGGCGCCTGGGTGGCTCAGTCAGTTAAGCGTCTGACTTCGGCTCAGGTCACGATCTCACGGTTCGTGGGTTCGAGCCCCACGTCGGGCTCTGTGCTCACAGCGCAGAGCCTGCTTGGGATTCTCTCTCTCTCTCTCTCTCTCTCTCTCTCTGCCCCTCCCTGACCTGCACTTTCTCTCTCTCAAAATAAATAAATAAAAATAAAGACTTAAAAAAAGAAGAGAAGGGCAGACGTAAGGAAGTGCCCCAAAGGCTGTGTGTGTGCGTGTGCACTCCGATTAAATGCATCTGATGTAAGGCACGCCATCACGTCTGTTTTAACTGTGTGCTGTTCGTTCTCATGTAAAAAGTAGTTCGGAGTCACGAGACACAGAATCTAGAGAAAAGGGAAGGGAGGAAGAAATCACCCAGAGTCCTGCCGCCTCTCAAGAGCAAAGGAAGTGGGCTTAATTAGCATTTGGGGGCTTTTGGTCTGTTTGTTTTTTCTTTTTTTTAGATGTTTATTTTATCTTTGAGAGCGAGAGCATGACTGAGGGAGGGGCAGAGAGAGAGGGAGACAGAATCTGAAGCAGCCCCAGGCTCCGAGCTGTCAGCACAGAGCCCGACGCGGGGCTCGAACCCACGAACCGCGAGATCATGACCTGAGCTGAAGTCGGACGCTTCACTGACGGAGCCACCTGGGCGCCCCAGCGTTTTTGTTTTTAACGTTTTTTTTTTGGGGGGGGGGGGGGGACAGAGAGAGACAGAGCATGAACGGGGGAGGGGCAGAGAGAGAGGGAGACACAGAATCGGAAACAGGCTCCAGGCTCTGAGCCATCAGCCCAGAGCTTGACGTGGGGCTCGAACTCACGGACCGCGAGATCGTGACCTGGCTGAAGTCGGACGCTTCACCGACTGCGCCACCCAGGCGCCCCGCGTTTTTGTTTTTAAAGCTTCGCTGTAAATGCCCACCTAATGGGACTTCTGAATGCAGGAGTGAGATTCACCTGAAATAATTTACCTTAAGCGTTTCGGCAAAAGGCCCAACTAAGAGCCAGCGTCCAAGAAAGGCTGGTGCGGATGCTGATCTCGTTGGCCCGGACTCTTCTGAGGAAGAAGCTTTTCCAGAGGAATTTCTGATATCCAGTTACGGAGTCGACCGCATGAAGCGGGGGAATAATGAATTACGAAACCCCTCGCTTTGAAGCTTCATCCAGATGCCTCTGGTCCATCTCCGGGGAGGGTTCCCACGGAGGTGTGTTTATCCTCCAGACCGCGGACGGGAGTGTATCACCCTTCCATCGGGACCTCCCTCAGCTCTTAAATGCAAAACACCCATCCCCTGTTGGCCCTAAGTTCAGTGATCTCTTGGTCGCCGAGAGCCTCCGACTTCCTATTTTCCAAGACAGAGCCTATCCAAGGACGATTCTATGTTGTCTCTATAGGAGAAAGACGTTTCATCTGGGTGCAAAGTTCCTGGTTCCCAATCTCAGAAGCCTGGGGACACGTTTCCATTGTCCCCTGTCCCTTGACATCAGGCAGAAGTCCGGGGCCGGCCCGAATTTCATTACTTTGAATATATAATAATTTTTAAATTATCTCAAATGACTAGATGTTTCCTGAATGTTGAAACTTGGTTTCTACACTCCAGTAATCTGGTAGGGTGCCCTGGGCACAGGTGTTTTTTGTTTTTTGTTTTTTTTTCCTTCTGTCTTTGCCTGTAATGAGAAGCGTTCTGTTAACACGGACCTCATGGCGGGGAAACCCAGGGAGGGTGATGTGTTTGTATCTGTGATTCCTACTTCCCCAAACTGTCGTGAAATTGTGTTAGCACCCCTGTCCTCTGGGAACCATCAGTTTATATTCTTTGGAGTGAAGAGTCTGTTTCTTGGTTTGTCTCTCTTGCACGCTCTTTGCTCGTTTGTTTCTGAAATTCTACATATGAGTGACATCATAGGGTATGTCTCTTTCTGTGACGGACTTATTTCGCTTAGCATTATGCCTCCTAGATCCATCTATGTTTGACCAGATTTTTCCTAATGCCAGTACTCCTCTACTGGCTCTGGCATCGTCTAGCGCAGACAGAACGGGTGTGACGTTTCTGTGCGTCTACGTCAGCCCCCTTCCACAGCAGTTACACATGGTCCGGGTGGCTCCGACAGGTGGCTCCCTCTCTGGCCAGAGAGGAAACCACCTGCCTGGTCTCACCAATCAGAGGACCCCCGGAAACTGCGTTAGATGTGGGCCAATCCAAGACTAGATTGCAATCCAACCAAGATTTCAACCAGAATCCTGGAGTCTTGCCTGGAAAGGTAGGGAGCATGTCCACTCTTCTCTGGGATGCGAAAGCGTAAGGAGTACGCATTCGGGAGTTGCTGGGGGACATATTCTACCTAGACGGCAACAGCCTGCCTCCAGAATGAAGCAGAGGCAAACAGAGACCGTGGGAGACAGACAGAGAGACACGGTGAGAACCGAAAACATCACTCAAGCACCTTGATCTAGTTGTTCCCGACAGCATTATGCACAATGAGCCAACACGTTCCTCTTTCACGTACGCTGCTTTAAGCTGGTTTTCTTTACCCTGCCCGCACCAAGAACCCAGAGCGGGACAGCTGGTTCTGTTCGACCAGCGTGTGATTCTCCCCAGGCCCCCACTAACTGGTTCACAAACACTTCCTGAACAGAAACAGAATACGAAAAGCTGGGCTAACCAGCACGCTCATTCCCAAGGCTCTCCCAACTGCACCCCTACCCAAAGCCTCTCTCTCTCTCTCTCCCTCCTCCACTCATGCGTGTGCTCTCTCTCTCTTCCAAAAATGAATAAACATTAAAAAAATTGTTATCATGGGTTCACATGCATTAAAATGCATGTGTCTGCGTGCTTCTGGAAGAAGCCTGGACAGAAAAGCTTCAACCTACTTGTCTTCTGTCCCAAGTTCTACCTCCTTACTCTAGCGTCTCTGGACTTACGTTGGCTTTACCGCGGCCACTGCCGACCAGGCTCCCCCCAGTGAAGTAAACTGAGCCCCTCTGTCTTCCTCTTCGTGTCTTGAAGCCTCTCTAAGCTCCAGCGCTGGGGGGATATTTTGGTCCTACCCTCTGATTTCTCTGATGGGGAAACTGATCCTCAGGGAGGTGAGATGACTGGGGCCCAAGGTCACCCAGCTTGTGAGCAGCAGGAACACAACACTGACGGCAGAAACGCCACCGTGGCGTTCTTTGCAAATCCCATAAACCCAGAGCACGGTCAGGCTATTCCAGATGAGTGTGTGTTTGTGGCATACGATGTAGGAGTAATCCCTTAATCCTGGGTGAATGAATGTGGAAGTGAGATAATAGTTATTTCGGTCTCTGACCCTGTGCCCCAGGTTTCAAACACGTGGTTTTTAGGCTCAGTGTGAGAAATAGGGACGAAAGTTGTTACTGCTTTTTTTTCTTTTAATTTTTATTTATTTTTGAGAGAGAGAGAGAGAGCAGGGGAGGGGCAGAAAAAGAGGAGGACAGAGAATCCGAAGCAGGCTCCAGGCTCCGAGCTGTCAGCACAGAGCCCGATGGGGGGCTCGAACCCACGAACCGTGAGATCATGACCTGAGCTGAAGACGGACGCTTCACAGACGGAGCCACCCAGGGGCCCCAGAAGTTGTTGCTTTGACAGAAAGATGTCTTTTGTACTCTTCTGTTTGTTACTTCAGGGTCTCGTGGATCTTTGGTGGTCTCCTCCTGTCCTACCCTGCTGTGGAGGCAGGAAGAAGGCTGGGGACTGCTTCCTACCCGTGTGGGGGGCCCCTGCTCCGGGACCTGCGGGGAGGAAAGTGTAGCCCCAGGGCATAAAGGCTCTCAGGTCGGCCTGTGTCCCCTGCATTAAGGAGTTCGGCACACTCGCGGGCCAAGGGGGTTTCATGCAGAGGATGCATGAGAGGTCTTGTGTGCACACGGCCCTCCGAGACCAAATCACAAAGAGAGGCAGGTGGCCTCGGGTGCAGAAGGTCGGGGCACTCACCAGATAAGGTGCCATGCCGTCACGAAGGCATGAGTAAATGAGCGTAGCCCCCAGCGCCAACGTGCCCTGTTGGCGATCAGCCGGGAGATTCCCCGGCTGCGGGCTTCCCCCCTCCTCACTCGCACCCCCAGTGCGACGCTGCACCCTAGTCAATGCGCACCGGCCCCTGATGAGTAGCCATCAAGGGGGGGAGGGTACATATCTCGGGAGGAAAGAACAGAAGGCGGCTGACCTGAGCCATCGCCTTGGCCTCGCCCTACATCCCGCTGCTTTGCGGGGTCCTCCTCTTGGCTACAACCCCTTTCGGGGCGGCAGAGGGGTGTCTTCTCAGTGGCTACCCTCCTTTACTGTTCCTGGGCATCGTTAACTAGAGATAACGCCGGGCCACGGCCCTTCAGACCAGGAAAGACCCCCTCAGAGGCTTTGTAAGCCAGCCCCGTCATTAAACCACCGAGAGAGTCAGGCCCTGAAAGGAAGTAATTCTTCCAAGTTTAGCAACTCACATCAATGTGTCTTGAAGTCAAGGCTTTTTGGGTTTTTTTTTTTTTTTCCACCTAACATGCCGCACTTTCCTGCAATTATCTCGCTTCTCTCCAGACTATAAAACATAAAAGTAGACGGGGAAGATTTATCGTCCTTTCCCTTCCTGATTCTGTCTTTTTAACATGATCCAAAACGCCTCTGCCCCCTGATTGTCTGGGAGAAGCATCCTGCAGCAAAAATGGGCTGGATCCCACCCGGTGCTACGAAGCTCCCTTCCACCCAGGGCGCCTGTCTTGGGGGCGTGCGGAACGAGGGGCTGGGATTCCAGATGGAGCCGGACAAGGAGATGGCCCTTTCTGGGTCACCCAGCTGCCCGATGCCCTCGGGTGGCCACAGCGGCAGGGTGGGTAACCTAGTTTGCTTAGGAAATACTGCAGATGTCCCAGTTTATCTGACGCAGTCCGAGAAAAGTATTGGCTCTGTCCTGTCCCCACAGCTCGTGCGGCTCGACCTGACAGAGCCCCCTCCCCGCCCCCTTCTGCCGGATCCGCAGACACCCCAGAGCCCAGTGTCCCTGGCTCCATGTGCCAGCCTGTCCTGTTGTACCCCTAAGTCTCCCCTCCCCTAAGGGGGATCCTAAGCCCAGATCGAGGGCATCCTGATGGGTCAGGATGTGACGGCAAAATTCTCAGAAATATTTCCGGGGACGTTCAGCCCCTGCTGGATGAGGAACCTGGGGGCCAGGAGCTGGGACTTCGGGGTTGGTGACTGGGCTGCTGGCCAGTTTGCGTGGCTGTCTGGAGCGGCAGAGCAGAACTGGTGCTTACTGGGGAGATCTGGGGCAGGAGCAGTGGGGTGGGGGAAGGCGCCTGGGATCCGGTGAGGGGATTAGTCATCTATGGCACCCCGGGTGACCCTTGTCAGCTTTCTTCTCTGTTAACTAATAAGACCTAACTGTAACGGGGCTGGCAGTGGAGGGGAGGAGTTTGAGGTTTCAGGGGCACCTGGGTGGCTCAGTTGGGTTAAGTGTCCGACTTCAGCTCAGGTCATGATCTCACGGTTCGTCAGTTCGAGCCCCTCATCAGGCTCTGCACTGGCAGCACGGAGCCTGCTTGAGATTCTCTCTCTCTCTCTCTCTCTCTCTCTCTCTGCCCCTCCCCTGCTTGTTCTCTGTCTCTGTCTCTCAAAATAAATAAACATTAAAAAATAATAATAATAATAAAAGAGTCTGAGATTTCAAAGTAAACCTGGAAGTCGTATCTCCCAGATCTCCAGAATCTGGTTCCAGATTCTCCAGCCCGGACTCTGAGAGGCTTGTGAACCCTCCCGAGGTGGGGGTGAGGGGTCAGGGAGGAGCAGAGGGTTACCACCAGCTTGGCCCCCATTCTCCAGAACTGCGTCCACCTGTCCAGACTCCTCACTCACCACCCAGGGCAGGTGTGGATTTCCAACTAGAAAGAGCAGCTACTCCCCAGAAAGCCTAACTTCCTGGAGGCTCCCGGAGGGAGAGCCTCTGTCTGTTTTGACTCACTGCACAACCTCTGTGCCCGACAGGGGCCACCATGCCGGGGCGGTGTTCCAGGACCACGGTTTCTTTGTTCCGCCTTTATGCCAAAGACAACTCACGGCGAAGTTCCCTTCTAGGTGCCGCGTTCCAGGGCAGAGGCAGGATGTCAAAGACAGAAAAGGAGCTCAGAAAACGGATTAGGAAGTCTCTCCCTGGGCGTACAGGCATCAGACTTGAGAGCCTACGTGAGCCAGTCTGACACGCGTGCACGGATCCGAGATGAGAAGAAAAACCCAGCACCTAAACTGAGAAGAGCTGCAGACGGGTGGGGAAAGGATTTCCGGGGGATTTGGGGCCAGAAACTTAGAGATGTGGCTCTTGCTGGATGGGGTTTCCAGGAAATAGGGGTGCATCTACCATGGGGGGGGGTGCACCCTGAGGTGTCAGGGGGGCCCTCGACGGTCTCACTCAGAACAGCCTTCCTTCTGTATTTGGCATTCTGGGATCTGGGATCTGGATTCCAGGCAGCAGTAAGAAGTTAATGAAACAGGGGTGCTTTGTGTAGTATGTAAATTAAATCTCAATAAAGCTGCCTAAAAAGCTAAGTGAAGCCCAGATAACACCAGGAGTGTGGATGGGGATACCAAAGCCGTGCCAGGGCCTCTGGAGGTGTGGGGAGAGGTGGGGGGAGGGCAGGGCAGGGGACGGGAGGGGAAGAGAGAGGAGGGGAGGGGTGAAAGGGACAGGAAGGGAGGTGAGGGGAGGGGAGGGGAGAGTAGGGAAAGAGAGGACAGGGGAGGGGAGAGGAAGACAGGAGGGGAGGGGAGGAGTGGAGGGAAGGACAAGGGAGAGGAAGACAGGGGAGGGGAGATGAGAAATGGAGGTAAGGGGTAGGGTGGAGGGGAGGGGAGAACAGGGGAGGGGAGGGAGGGGAGGCGAGGAGTGGAGGGAAGGACAGGGGAGAGGAAGACAGGGGAGGGGAGATGAGGAATGGAGGTAAGGGGTGGTGGAGGGAAGGGGAGGACAGGATGGTCAAGACAGAGAGCAAAGATTTCAGGTTCAAGTGACAGCGTAGCCACTGAAGAGTATGACGACCCAGAGCAGTCCCCTCTAGAGCCTCGGGTCCCTCATTAGTAAAATAAAGGCGCTTGGATGTGAGGAGTGCCAGCTTTCTATTATTCTTTGGCATGGGAAATTATTTTAAGACAAGCTAATGAAGTTTGGATAAAATTAGAACCGTGTGAGTTCTACAGGACTCACCCTGCTCTCGGTGACAGATTAAGGAACAGAATGGAATCCCAAGATCCTCTGTGAATTTCTTGATGAAGGGCGTAAAGAACATTGGCCCCTGCGGGCACAGGATTGGGCAGGACTGGTTAACCTGACCTGGAAACACTTTCTCAGAAAACAATGTCAGTGAGTCACTGTCTCTCTTCTCCTGGTCCAACTCCTTCTCCTCCTCTCCCTCAAACCTCCGGAGGTTACCCCCAACCTGAAAGAAACACCTCAAAACTAGTTTCTAAGACAAGCACCCTACTGATATTCTCATGCCCGATCTGCCCTGTAAAGAACGGACGTAACCTCACATTTTAACTAGGAGGCTGAAAATCTTCGGGTAAGATATTTGAGGAAAGCACTCTAGTAGAAACCTGCCATTTTACGTCTGCATCGCCCCATTTATAAACACAGAGAATTGCCCCCAAGTGGATCAAATGCATTCAGCTAGTGTCCCCAAGAAGAGGTTGATGCATTGCACGCTAATTAATAAAAGCTAGGTTTTTTATTCCAGTATAACTAAAAAGGAATTCGATTCCATTGTCTTAAGCCCTGAGCTCCGTATCCCAAAAGGCTTGCGTTAATTACAATTTCTGGGCAAAAATGGATACCCAACTATGTGAAGGTACAGAGAAAGATGAAAAGCCAGAAACTAGGTGTGGGGTTGACCCTTGAAAACAGAAAACCGTGTCTGGTAAGATGTGTTTGTCCTGCAGGAAAGCCCCAGCCCACAAGGCACCAAGTGCTTCCAATTCAAGCCAGAAGCCAAAGGATCATTGGCCTAGTTGGAGGAACAGAGTTTGGGACTCCCAGAGGGGCTGAAACTTGAAGGGGGAGATCCTGGAAATGAGGGAGCCACAGAAGGTGGGACCCCTCCCAAAGTCTGCACTTAAACTCCCTCCAAATCTTTGGCTGACCCCCATGTGCAAACAAGACCGTAACAGGCCGGAGGGGCAAAGCCACAAAGTTAGAGGTGGGTGGGTTGCAGGTGCCGCCCACCTCGGGGGACATAATTTAACATGTGAGTCCCACCAAGTCAGAGAAGCTTGGTCAACACCTCAGACTTATTAATATAACCCAAGACCAGGATTTAGGGCAAAACCAACAGAGACTCACCCAACAGAACGCAAACCCAAGTCTCCAACGAGCTCGTGATCGACCAGCAATCTAGCTACTTACTAGAACAAGACACAACAATCTTCGGGAGATGATAACAGAATCCAGAGTCTCTACAATGCATCATGCACAATACCCAGGATGTAGATTAAAAAAAAAAAAAAAAAAATTACCATACGTGCAAAGCGTATTTCACAAATGTTTAAGGGAAAGATCAGTTCATGGCAGGGATTTCACAAATGACTTGGATCCTGTTATTAAAAAAAAAAAAAAAAAAAGGAATTCTGAAGTGCGTTTAAGAGCCTTTAGAACAAAGTTAATACAATGAGTGACAAGACGGCAAGTTTCAGGAGAGATACGGAAACTGTAAAAAACAGGGGCACCTGGGTGACTCAGTTGGTTAAATGTCCGACTTTTGGTTTCAGCTCAGGTCATGGGTTCAAGCCCCATGTCAGGCTCTGCGTGGAGCCTGAGGAGCCTGCTTGGGATTCCCTCTCCCTCTCTCTCCCTCTGCCCCTCCCCCACCCCTGCTCACGCTCTCTCTCTCTCTCCCTCCCTCCCTCCCTAAAAGAAAAAAGAAAAGAAAAATGCAATGAAACAAATGTTGGCAAGGATGTGGTGAAAAGGAGGCCGTGGGCACGGCTGGCAGGGATCCAAAATGGTGCGGCCGCTGTGGAAAACAGTATGAAGGTTCCTCCAAAAATTAAAACTAGAACTACCCTATGACCCAGCAGTTTCGGGCACTGGGTGTGGCTCAGTCTGTTAAGCATCCCACGCTTGGTTGCAGCTCAGGTCGCGA